>NW_021703768.1:26475979-26658881 GCF_005190385.1 Monodon monoceros | reverse complement strand
ACACACACACACACACACACACACACACACACCTACTTGTGGCTTGACTTCCTGGAGGAATTTCTTCCTCAGCTGAACTGCCCTCCTTATAACAGCGCGGAGCTACCCTTTCATGTGGTCCAACTGAACAGAGATGCACTTGCATCAGAGTCACACGCCCCCAACCTTCACAGGTGCAGGTCCTGCAGAAAGAGCGACTGATGCGAGTGGCGGTACTACCAGAGTATCTTGTCGAACAGCTGCTCCTCACAGTGTCTAAAATTAGAGGGCAAACAAGAAATCATTCATCCCTGGAGCTAACTTGTAAGAGAGAATTTCCATTCCTTAAGAGGTATGAAGAGGTTTTCCTCCTTCTCAACTAAATCTTGCTAGAAGTACATAGGAATGAAGAAGAGTCACAGAGCAAATATTTACTAAGCACCAACTCTGTGAATGACACTTGAGATGGAAAGAGCTACGAGATACACTCCTTGTCCTCTTAGAATGTATAATTGCTCTGAGTGGAGAAGACACGTATATTGAAAACAGATACAACCATTTTGTAAAAATACCCCTCAGGGGAAAAGAAATTATTCTTAAATTGATGGATGGATGAAAACAATTGGGGACAGACCTTGAAACCCTAACCTGACATTCCTTCCAGTCTAGTGGAAAACAAAGGCCTTGAAAGAGGAACAATCTGAATTTTAATACCATCCCTATCCTGCACAGGCTGTGTCACCCTGACAAGATACTAAACCTTTCTAAGTCTCACTTTTTCCATCTGTAAAATGGGCATCATACGGGCTTCCCTGGTGGCACAGTGGTTGAGAGTCCGCCTGCCGATGCAGGGGACACGGGTTCGTGCCCTGGTCCGGGAAGATCCCACATGCCGTGGAGCAGCTGGGCCCGTGAGCCATGGCCGCTGAGCCTGCGCATCCGGAGCCTGTGCTCCGCAACGGGAGAGGCCACAACAGTGAGAGGCCCGCGTACCGCAAAAAAAAAAAAAAAATGGGCATCATGCCACGTATTCTGCAGGGTGGTTGTGAGCATCCAATAAGAAACAAATTTAATAGAACATGGAAGATGTGCATTGTATAATAGCTATAATATAAATAGCACATGACAGAGAAATTAGTCAATAATACATAAAAATAGCTATGAATTGGAGGCTGAGTATGGGACATGCACTATCTAAATTAATCTTCCCAACAACTTTGTTATTAATCATCTTATAAATTACTCTATAAATTTAATTTCATAGACATTGCGTTTGTTAAGGCAAACTAATCTTTGTAGTCAAGGAGCCCGTAAATCTCTGAATTTTCCCAGGCTAGATAGAAACTGTAAAGAAGCATCATATCGGGTGTGGTCAACTAACATTGTCTTCCCACCACCCTTGCCGCTTGCCAAGCAGCCCCCAAAACAAGGGCCCTGCAGTGCCCAGACAGTCAAGTGACTCACATAAGTGGACTTGTGTTTTGTATTCAGCTTACAGTACACTCCTCTTCAAAATTCATTTTGTCCATCCCATTTACTGGACAATTACTTCTCTCAGGGCAATGGTTCTCAAAGAAGAGGAGGGATTTTGCCCCTTGGGGACATTTGGCAACATCTGGAGACATACTTGGTTGTCACAAGTGTGTGTTTGTGTGGGCGGGGGGGGGCGGGGCGGGGGGCGGGTGAGCGGAGGTTGGTACTGGCGTCTAGTGGATGGAGGCCAGCGGATGCTGCTGAGTATCCTGCCATGCCTGGGCCAGCCCCTCCTGCAAGGAGCCACTGAGGTTAAGAAACCCTGCCTTAGGGGCAGAGAGGGAATCTTAGATTTCCTTGTAGCCATAACACATGCCCAGAGGTAGTCAGAGACGGTTTCCCGGTTGGTCTTGTAGCGAGAGCCCAGCTTCATGGAATGCAGTCTTGCATATTTACAGCGGGAGACGGTATTGGAGGAAAGAAGGATTTCAATCAACCCCGCTCTCACAAGAGCCCAAATGACATGTCGCCAAAATGAAGAAATAGAGCCCCAGTCAAGCCTCTTGAGTGTCAAGGTCAATGCCTATCCTTTGCAAGGAGGCTCTCAGCTGGCTCTTTAGTATCTGAATGGGGGATGTCTTGTGTGGCCAAACCTGTGGCCTGGGCCACAGTAGAAGGCACAGGGCCAAGTCTTACACAGGACTGTCATCCCCAGGCTCAGGCCCACTCCTGCCCTGCACCCCATGATTTAAGGGGGTCCTCCTGATCTGCTGAAGGCACAGAAGTTAGCTGCAGTCAACTTTTTTGATCTGGCTCTCCTTTCTCCACGTCTGCCCTTCTCGTCCTTAATGACACCTACCATGTTGGGCAAAATCCTACTACGCCACACTTAACGGTGGCGACAGGAAGGCACCGACGTCACCTCTGTGGCCTGAAAGAAAGCCTGGAGCAGGGGCCTCCACTCACATTCGATAGCTAAGGAAAGGAAGGCTCAAGAGAGAGTGTTTCCCAGTTACACGGCGAGGGGGGTGGGAGTCTCCAAAGCTGAGCTTCTGCCCCCAAGTTCAGCGCTCTTTCCCCTCCAGCACACACTGCAGGGGAAGCCCGCGGTGCCAGCCTGCTTCATTGCCTACTACTCATGCAGCAGGGAGCGGAGGCCTGTGAGATGGGTGGGTCTCACGAAGCGGTGGGAGGTGCATCACCTGTATTCGGCTGCCATAGCTGAGCACGGGGTGGGAGAAGCACAAGCCAGCAAATCCCCCAGCATCCGGTGCAGGCAGGGGAGGGGGGCAGCCTGTGAGAGAGAGGTCTCCTCCCAGGAGGAGAGAGCGCTCCTCAAAGGCAGGGTACGAAGAGGTCTGGCAGAGGATGTGAAGGTTCTAGATTGCTTATTCCTTCATGAAACATTTATTGAGCACCCTGGGCCAGATGCTACAGATACAGAGTGAACAGGGCAGGTAAGAGCCCCACCTCCTGAGCACGTACATTCTAGGAGGAGAGAGAGAGGATAAGTAAACCAGAAGAACACAGATGATTGTGCTAAGTGCCGGAGATAAACAAACAAGAAACTGCAATCAGAAAGTACCAGGTTTGGGGGCAGCACTATGTAGACAACAGGTCAAGGAAATACACTTGGGGAAAGCGCCATTTAAGCCGAGACCTAAAAGGTAAGAAGAACCCAGCTCCCTAGAGAGGAGAGAGCGGAAGCCTGTACAGGCAGCGAGCAAGGGTCCCGAGTCAGGTATCTGAGGGCGTGCTTGAGGGACGACCACTGAGGCTGCGATGGCAGGAGGGAGTGGAGTGGTATGAAGCTGGCCAGGGGCCACCACAGGCAAGACCTTGAATTTTATCTAAGAGTGCTGGGAAGCCAGCACTGGAAAGTTTTATGCAACAAAGAGACATTTCTGTTTTGCAATACCATTTGGCTACAGTGAGAAGCAGGGACGAGAAAAGACCAAGACTGGGAGCACAGCACTGGTCAGGAAGCCTTGGTCCGGGTAGGAGATGGAGGGGCCATGCCTGGGACTAGCAGCCGGGCATGGGGAGAAGGGGACAATCTGAGCTGAGGATGGAGGCAGAGCCAGCAGGACTTGCTGATGGAACGGTGTGGGCAGAGGGAGGCAGAAACGAAGGCCATTATCAAGTGATGCTAATTACCAAGATGGGAAAATGCAGAGCAGAAAGAGATTTAGGGGAAGGGGGGCCTGCATTCCAACTCTCTAAACCAACCTTGGTCTTAAAAATATCCTCATTCTTAGCCTCCTTATTGTTATTATATACTTGTTGACCCAATACAACATTAAGACACTGCTACTGACTCACGTTTTGTTTTTTTGTTTTGTTTTTTTTTTTGCGGTACGCAGGCCTCTCACTGTTGTGGCCTCTCCCGCTGCGGAGCACAGGCTCCGGACGCGCAGGCTCAGCGGCCATGGCTCACGGGCCCAGCCGCTCCGCGGCACGTGGGATCCTCCTGGACCAGGGCACGAACCCGCGTCCCCTGCATCTGCAGGCGGACTCTCAACCACTGCACCACCAGGGAAGCCCCTGACTCACTTTTAAGAAATCTAAGACTCACTTTTATGGAAAGCGGGAAAAAAAAATTGCAAAGCAAGTGTAATTTGATTGCTTTTGAGATTTTTCAAAAAGATAATATATAAATGCTAGTTATCAAGGGACTTGTACTTTCTGCTTTATACTTTTTTTATAGCAACATTTTTTTTTTAGAAAGAATGAGTTACTCCTTTGAAGTCAGGCTTTGTGTTTCCAAAATGCCCCTCTGAAGATGCACAGCATATTTCCTCTTGGAAGCCATAACCTATTAGGACATCTGAAGGGAGCAGAGTTGGGAAGGTAAAGGACACAAGCCAGGTCGATTATGCAGAGAGCTCCATGCAGGATGCCCTGAGCACCTTCCGGCCAGCTCTCACAAGAGTCCACCACTAATGCATTCAGATTCCAACCTGCCTTTTCTTCTTGCTTCATCGGTTCTCATTTTTTAAATCTGGCCCACTCACTGTAGAGGTGTGTTTAAAATCAAAGAGGGAGGTTTTTTTTTCTTATTTAGCTCCAAGCTGGCCCCCTTTTGCTTCAGCCCGTCAAGATAAGCTCAGTCGTCAATCACCTCCTCCACGAAGCCTTCCATGACCATCCCAGGCTATTGACAACTTTTTTCCTGGTCTCCCTCATACCACAAGATGTCTCGATTATAGCATTTGTCCCATTCATTTTTAATATCCAGTAAGTCCCCTACATATGAACGAGTTCCATTCCGAGAGCACATTTGTAAGTCCAATTTGTTCGTAAGTTCAATTTGTTCGTAAGTCCAACAAAGTTAGCCTAAGTACCCAACTAACACAATCGGCTATCTAGTACTGTACTGTAATAGGTTTATAATACTTTTCACACAAATAATACATAAAAAACAAATAAACACAAAAAATAAAGAAAACATGTTTAATCTTACAGCACAATATCTTGAAAAGTACAGTAGAGCAGTACAACAGCTGGCATCCAGGGGCTGCCACGCACGTTTGCATCTTTGAAAGTTTGCAGCTTGAAGGTTCGTATGTAGGGGACTTACTGTACATCTGTTTCCTCCATTAGATGGGGAGTTCAGAGTGGACACCTGTCATGCTTTTCGTCTACCCAGTGCCTTTTGACACCTTCCTATGTGTACAGAATTTCCCATCTCATGATTTTACACATCTCTAAGGTAAAAGGCAGAAACTTGTTTTCCCAGTTTCCCTTGCCAGCTGTGGTACAGGCACGTGACCTGGGCTCTGCCAATCAGGCGTAAGAGGCATGAAGCAGCGGTTGCCTCGTGGAACCCATTTTGGCAAAAGTGGCTGCAGACATCCAACTTTCAAAGACATCAACAGCAGAAAATTTTAAAGTAGTGTCTTGTGCTCAATGTCAAGCATCGGTGCCCATCCACCAGTAGGGGCAGAAGCATCGCCACTGAGGCAGTGCATTGCCCAGATTGGCCGCTTTGCTTCCAAGCCAGTTCTGCCTCTGCTGGAGCTTCTTTAATAAATTACTTCTCTGCTTAAACCAGGTAGAGTAGATTCTGCTGTTTGCAAACAAAGTTCTTAACTGATAACTGAGGTCCCCAAGGCAGGGATGGAAATGGATTCGTTTCTCTAACACTCCTGCCTAGGAAAGTGTTGTGTACGTTCCCCATCCACCTACCAGAATACCGATGTGAGCATTATTGAAGGTGCAGATCAATTATGTTGAATAAATGAATAAATGGATGGAGAAGCTAGACTGCCAATGATTAGCCTCTCAAATCCCCGTTCTTTCAGTGATCATCGAAGAGTGTTATTCCTTCTGTAAGCCTTCTGCTAATTAGAGAAGACACACAGGAATGTTGCTTCCCATAGCGATTCTCAAACCAGGCTTCTCTGGAATATTGGTGGTTTCCATTGCTGACACCGAATAATAGCGAGTTTTTCCCAATACATACAGAAAATGTATTTAGCACATGGGATTTGTCAGTTTCAGGGTTTTCACTCAGGAAGTTTGAAAACTCTGGCATCTACTACTGTTTTGTCAGCAAGTACAATGGATGAAAAACTAGTTGAGCAAGTAAGCAAATACTACAGCAAAAACCCAAAACTGCTGGTCTGCTTAGTTCAACAATTTTCCTTCTCCCCATGCCCAATTTTTTCACTGGGATTTTAGATGGCACACTTAACACAGCAAGCTCTTTTCTGCTAGTCAAGGTATTCTTAGTTCATATAATGGAATCCACTGATTCGACATGGTATTGAATGGACAGCACTGACTCACAAATTCTTGGCCACCTGAATATTTTTGAGCACTGCAGTTCTAAGTTCCTGCCCCCGTGCTCTCCTTCTGTTATAGGCTGAATTGTGTCCTCCCCAAATTCATATGATGAAGCCCTAATTCCCAGTACCTCAGAATGCAACGGAATTTGGAGACAGGTTCTTTAAAGAGATGATTTAGCTAAAATGAGGCCATTAGGGTGCCCTAATCCAATATGCCTGGTATCCACATACGAAGACATTTGGACACACCAGAAACAGAGACACCAGGGGCATGCAGGGAAAAGACCGTCCGAGGACACGGAGAGAGAACACAGACACCTGCAAGCCGAGAAGACAGGCCTCAGGAGAAGCCAAACCTGCCAACATATTGATCTTGAACTACCAGCCTGCAGAAGTGTGAAAAAATACATTTCTGTTGTTTAAACCCCCAGCCTATGACAACTTGTTACAGCAGCACCAGGAAACAGCTGCACCTTCCTCTGAGTTTCCTAGCCTCCAATCAGAGCTGCAAATGCACAGTGGAAGCTGTCCTGGGGCTCCTGGCCCTACCCTCCTCCTGCCCCATTGCTCTCCGCACCCCTAACTGGGAAGGCGGAGGAACAAATCCTGACTGCGCTGCGAGGCCCACAGGGCCGTCACCTGTGAATCCCCGGGCTCCTGACTCACAGCCCCTTTAGGGAGTCACCCCCTCGTAGGGCGGATCGTGCCCTGCTTCCCGTGCTCTTTTGTGGCAGCAGAAACACAGTGGGGAGGAGTGACCTTTAAATTCTGCGAGTGTGACTGAGTTACACAGAGGAGCTGACAGCACGGCCTGCGGCACCAGGCCCCTCTGGGAGGCCCTGGGGGAACTAGGGCTCAGGATGGGGAGAAACACACAAAGAGGAGGCGGGAGGGGCCCGGGACAAACTGTCTACCTCAAAATTGTCTCTGGCCTTGTGCTGGCTCCAGGCCCCCGCCAGAGACAGTGGTTTCTGGGGCGAAGAGAGCATTTTATTTTTTTTGGCCACACCATGTGGCAGCTGGGACCTTAGTTCCCTGACCAGGGATCAAACCCGTGACCCCTGCAGTGGAAGTGCGGAGTCTTAACCACTGGACCGCCAGGGAGAGAGCATTTTATTGGGTTTTTTTGTTGTTGTTTTTTTGCGGTACTCGGGCCTCTCACTGTTGTGGCCTCTCCCGATGCGGAGCACAGGCTCCGGACGCGCAGGCTCAGCGGCCATGGCTCACGGGCCCAGCCGCTCCGTGGCATGTGGGATCTTCCCGGACCGGGGCATGAACCCGTGTCCCCTGCATCGGCAGGCGGACTCTCAACCACTGTGCCACCAGGGAAGCCCGAGAGAGCATTTTAAAACGGAGTCTCCGGGTGGTTAGGGCCCTGGTGGGCAGAGAGGCTCCCACCTTACCTTCGGGGTGCCCCCCGCCACTGCTCCCCTCCCAGGGGCCCGCCACGGCCGCTGCAGCTGCTCTGAATGAGAGCACCCAGGCTCTGTTGCGTAACAGAGGGCACAGACAGGAATCGGGGCGGGAGGCAGCCACCCGGCCCCTCTGACCAGGCCTCTAGAAGGGGCGGCTGGGGAAGTTGGGAGGCAGTGGTTTTCCTTCAGTGACGTGACACAGTGTCTCTCTTTGCAGTCAGTAGAGATGGAGAAGAAGGGCCAGGCTGGACAATAGCTTTAGAGGAAAGAGTGAGCAGAACGTGAAGCCTGGGGGGTCAAGGGGTGGGGAGGTGCAGACAGGGGGGAACTCGGGCCACTCAGGTTCAGCCTTAAAAGGCCAGGTGGACCACGAGTTCATTCTCTGGCATCAGGGACTCCAGGAGTAGTTTTGGAGATGACGGTAGCTTTTATTATGGCAATGATGATGTTATAATAAGTATAGGTCTCCTTCTCCAAGTAGACTGGATACTTCTTGAGGTTAGAAACCGCATTTCAGGCACTGAAGCTATACAGACAGCATTTCAGGCACTTCTCCCCACGCCAGGCTGGAGTCCGGAGCATCCATTCAGCACGTATGTAACAACATTAGTTGAGGGCCACCACGTATCCAGGACTGGGTCGAGTGCTGTGCTGGCTCTGGAATTGCAAAGGCCGGACATGCAGCTGGCACAAATACATGTCCATTGTCTCTTGGGTAAATACTTTGAAGGATGGCATATTAACCGTATTTTTAAATTTTCTGTATGCCTGATGCTCTGGAGTCTGGGGGCTTGCTGCCTTGGGAGAGACTGCCCCTCCCAGGGCTAGCCAACTCCTAGAGATCGCAAACCACCAGCCTTCTAGCACACTTTTCATATGCAAACCAACCAGTCCAGAGCCCACATCTCCCAACTACCTACTTCATCAAGCTCTCACACACGACCCCTGCTCAGATCACCCCAGAACCTCATCCCTCCAGTTGTACCAAACAACTTGGGGCATTCCCTAAACCATGGAGCCTGCGAAAATCATTCAAACTAGCCAATCCTAGACCTGCTTAGGCCGCGTCACCCAATCCTTCCCACAAACATCACAACAAAGGATTTACCCACACTTTCTCGTCACTCTCCTTCTGCCTCCTGACCAACCCTGGTGCTTCCCTGTGTGGCCCCGTGTGGCGTGGTGTGCCTTCCGTTTCCAGGAATCTGTGCGTCTAAATTTCCACCACAACAGTCATTTCTGTGTCTGCGTGTCTTACCACGCATGATTAAAGCAAATCTCGGGTACATTTTTAAACAGATGGTTAAATGTGAATAAGCGTTCAGTAACTGTAAATTAACAACTGATTCCTTCCAAGCAGTGCAAAGTACATCTTCTTCAAAAGAGAGAAAAGAGGTGTTAGTTCTATCCATCATCGTGTTAAAATTGTATGGAAGTGAGAGAAGAAGCTAGTTTTGGGAGATGGGCCAATCCTTACACAGTCAGTCCCCAGTCTAATGTGAGGTCAGGATTTGGGACAAGAATGAAAGGCAAAGAAAGCAGAAGATGCTTTTTCACCATACACTCTGCAGAGCCTTGCACAGGCTGGGAGGACAAAGGGAAATCCAGTTAACACTTGCTGCATCAAACCCAAGACTCTAACTTTCCAGGAATGATGTTATTAAAGCCATGCAAACCAACAAAACAAGGAGACGAAGGAAGCATCCCTTTATGATGTTTATTTCTTAATAATGCTACCAGAAGCTCCCATCAATCCAGAGAAATGACAAGAGATCATGGGTACGTGAAGCATGTGGCACAACATCTGGTATCAAGTGAACACTCAACAAATTACAGCCATCATTGCTGATGTTCTTAGCAATTGGCAAATCGGATTCTCTGAGTGCCTTTTCCAATAAACAGTATTTAGGTCACCAGTTATCAAAAAGACAATAAAATGAAATTCATTCAGCATTGTGGCTGGGCTGCACAGTTTCACCTTCCTCTGACGCTTTTGATGATTCAGAATATACTTTAAGATCTCACCCTCCTTCCAACATATCATGAATAACATTAATTGCCTCTATATCTTAATGATCATAAAACCTATCCTGATTATTTGTGGTTGCTGGATGTACACAAGGTGACTCAGTGGGCATGCAGGGAAACCACAGAATCACTGGACCAGGAAGAAGTGTGATTTACCCATGGGGCATCTGCAGAGCTATGACCCTTCTCAGGGATGCCAGCCATGTGTGAGTTTCTCTCCAGGGAGGAACCAAACTAATCTTGAAGAAATGCTATAAAGTCCTCTCTACTAGACACCTGACAAGAACAGATAGGAAACAGGTGTCTAAGAGCCCTGCTCAAAATTGGATATTGACGTTTTCCTCCTCACCCCACCCACCCATGGATCAACCCAGGTTCCACAGAATTAGGTAATTTATTAGAAATAAAGTAACCTAAATTATGATGTCTGCTTCTTCACATTTGTCTCTAGGGATTTTATATGCGCAGATGAACCCAGACACAGCAATGCACAACTCAAAGGAATTCTGCCAAATCCACTTTCTCAGTCTCGAGCTCCAGGTATGGGAGCATAGGCACCTGATAAGCACTAACCCTCCAGAGGCAAGAAGGAGCAAAGTCTTTCCTTGGGAGGCATGAGGTTGAAAAACAGGGAAGCTTTATCCCCCACCCCCATTCCCACAAGACTTACAAAAGCTTCTCTCGCCACCTCCATCACCCTATTTCCTTCTCTGCAGTCTTGACACATCCCCCATTCACCTACCAGAATACTGACTTAAGCATTCTCAGACTGATGATCCAAACAACAGGCAATAGTAAGGACCGAGGGAGCTTAGATGCACGTGGAAGCTGTGGGCATGTCATCAGGAATTACTCGTGCAGAAGCACAGCCACCCAAAAACCTCAGCCAGTACCAGCACCTGGGGCCACGGGACCAACAGCTCTGCTTTGGCCCTGGCTAAGTACCCTTGTTTCCAATCCAGGCAAACTCTCCTGGCAAAACCCACAGCTGAGCCTGTGGGTATTAACCCATTTCTACCATCGATGCCTGTTCGCAAGGAAATATAGATGCAAATATATTCAAATTCTCTCCTAATGCTCATGTTAAGTCACTACCATCAGAAGAAATGCCAAGTTACTTCTTGGGAGCTGTAAGGAAGGATACCAGGACATATAAGAACCAGACCTTGGCTTCAGTTACCTAATAGCCTAGTTAGGAATAATTAGTATGCACATGAAAAAGTAATTAACAATGCATGGTAGTATCTAATGGTGGAAATTCACTCAGCCTAAATGTATAGAAATCTGGAAACTAGGGCAGTCCAGCAAAGCTTGGAGGAGGAAGACCTTGAAGGCCAAGAAAGTCGCAGGCAACCACTAAGAAGGAGAGGAGCCCTGCAAATGGGGGCAGGTGGGAGAGCACACGGCAAGTTCAGAGGCCAATCCATATACCCATCTCCCTTCTGGTAAGTGCATGGCACAGTCAGACCAGGGGATAGAATAAATCTCCATGGCACAAGTGATGCCATCCTCCATTCCACACCCAAGGCAGACACGACCAATGTATCACAGCACTGAGCCTTGACGTGGTCTCAGAGCCCTTCCCGACACTGTGCTCCAGGAAACACTAATAGTCAATCAGAGCTGGCACTCATGATAAAAATCGTTTCTCCCACCCTGAGAGGGAACGGGGTAAACCCTGGCTGAGTGAGGAATTCCGGGGCTGGACGTGTCCAGATCACTGAGTCAGGATGGCTTCCTGGACGTAAGAAGGAAAGAGCTATCATTACATCTTACTCCCAGAGCCAGAAGGGGGTCTGCTCTTGAGGGGCAGTTACACTGACATGCTTGCAACCACAAAGGCCTTCTGGGCATCATTACCCCTGATGTGATCCCAGGATCCCAATCCTCCCAAATTCTGCCAAACGGGCCTTATAGTAGCTTATCCCCAAAGATAGCCTCCTTCAGCTTCCCTTCCTGTGCACACATGCTAGTCTGTCCGTCCATGCCTTTGAATCTGAGCTGCTCCGAGACTGCTCAGTGGAATATGGCAGAAATGGCACTGTGCCAGTTCTGTTTTTGTTTTTTGAAAGGAAGAAATCTATATTTAAATGTAAATAAATGTTTTCATAGGGAAATCCAAAATGATATATATAATACTCTCAGAAATAAGAAAAATTTGAAAATTTGTTAGATATAAAATCAATATAAAAAGAAACTACATATATCATCAGTAAGCAGTTAAAACATTCTCCAACAATACAATTTTAATATTATCATGATATATCAATAGTAATTTTAAAAAATTTTTCATTAGAGTATAGTTGCTTTACAACATTGTGTTAGTTTCTGCTGTACGGCAAAGTGAATCAGTTATATGTATAAATATATCCCCTCTTTTTTAGATTTCCTTCTCATTTAGGTCACCACCACTGTGCCAGTTCTGGTCCCAACCTTTATGAGGATTTGCAGTTTCCTCTTCCTCTCTCTCTCTCCCTCCCTCTCTCTCTCTCTTTCTCTCTCTCAGGAGCCCAGAGCCATCACCTCAGAAATCTGGTGACCCTGCTAAAGAGACCACATGGAGAGACCAGATAGAGAGGAAGAAGCCCTGGGACTATAACGGAGAAAGAGACAGAAGCCAAGCACCCCAGTTGAACCCAGCCTTGCAGCTCTGCCCTGCCAAGGTCTTGACACCAGAGGGAACCCTCCCTAGACCAGCCCAGCCATGAACTGAACCCCACACCAAAGGATCCAAGTCAATGCCAAGTAGAGCAGAAAACTGCCCAGCTAAATTCTGCCCAAATTCCTGGCCCGAAGAATCATAAACAATAAAATGATTGCTCTCTTAAGCCACCAAATGTGGAGTAGATTGTACCACAACAAGAGATGACCAGGATTATCTGTGCACGGGCCCCACTCCACAGGCAGCTGAAGTACTTCTCAGGGCTCTGGGCTCCAGTACTACTCCCTGCAAGTCCCCTGGGCCTGACCACATCCAAGACAAGCCAGGGTACTGCATTCTGGAGCAAGATGCCACACTTCTGATTACCCACAGCCTTGGCCTCAGCTCCCCGCCCACTTTTGTCCTTTAAGTCAACATGTACAACTTCTGAAGAACCCAAGTTAATCACTGACCTCAAGTCTCCAAAGTTCAAGTGTTGCCTATTCCTTGTTCTTCTTTAAAAGACATAAAAGACAAATTCTCTTCCTTCTGAGCCTGGTGCCTTTTAGAGCTGCAGCTTCGGCTACGGACTGGAGAACGTGTGAGTTCAGATCTGCCAAGGAAAGCCTGCGAGTCGGCTGTAGATGACCTTCACCTGCTCCAGCCACGGGGTCATCATGCAGCAGGGATGCACCTGGCCTACTGAAGCTCAGCGCCGCCCGAAAGCTCACAGGGTCCAACCAGCTCATTTGAAAGAAGATACAGAGGCCTGAAGAGGAGATGTGGCTTGTTCAAAGAGGAAGTCAGTACGACTGCAGCCAGACACCAGGCCCTGGGTCAGTTCAGGAGTGACCCACGAGCTCCCAGTACAGACGGCCTCGGGAAAGAGGCCTTCAGCCTCAAGGAAATACTTCCTTTCCATGTGCTCTGGTTTGTGGTGACCTCTGCACCATCCTTTAAACCACACTTGGTTTAAGGCACATGTGCAGAGTCAAGCACAGGTTTGTGTCTGCTTTGAGGTCTCTCTCCAAGAGCTCCAGGAAAATTGCACCAGGGGCAAAAGCAAAAAGACCCTCTCTTCTATATTTAACTTCTTCCCATCCCCCGACACACACACACACACACACACACACACACACACGGTATCTCCACGTACAGCACATTTTCTGGTTTAGTGGTGTGCGTGTGGACCCTCTGCCTTTTAATTTGGTTGAATTGCTTAATCTCTTGCAAAGACACAAGGGTTGAACTTTACTGGTTCCTGTTTTAGCAAAACGGGCAAATTCAGAACCCTCTACCCATACCCATCTACGCATTTCCATCTACTGATGAATATCCTGCATGAACCTTATACCTGCAAATGATCTTTGCTGCTCTGACCCCAATTTGAATACTAAGTCTTGGAGGCATCCCAGATAGACTCAGCAGGTTGGAACAGCTCCTTAAACAATAGTTATTTTCACAAGGCATCGTTGGAAATGGTTGTAACCTGTACTTTTTTTTTTTTTGCGGTACGCGGGCCTCTCACTGTTGTGGCCTCTCCCGCTGCGGAGCACAGGCTCCGGACGCGCAGGCTCAGCGGCCATGGCTCACCGGCCCAGCCGCTCCGCGGCATGTGGTATCTTCCCGGACCGGGGCACGAACCCGTGTCCACTGCATCGGCAGGCGGACTCTCAACCACTGCGCCACCAGGGAAGCCCGTAACCTGTACTTTTGATGACCAACAATGATGTCCTACATGCCAGATGCTCTCTTATGTGCTCTGCAAATGGATTATCTCCTTTAAAAAACCCTCACCACAATCTGAGGAGGGAGGTTCTGTTATCTCTATTCTTTATAGCTGAGGAACCTGGCGCTCAAAGAAGTTTAGAAACAAGCTCGAAGTGACCGGAAATTCAGCTGCAGAGCTGGAATTTGAACAGAAGTCCAGCCAACTCCAAAGTCCATGTTCCAAACCACCATACTGCATTGTTTTATATGTATATAAACATATCTCCATATGGTTCATTAGTGTAATTCATTCCAAACATATAAAACCATCACCCATATGACAGTCTCAGAGTGGTACTGGGACCACAAAAGTACAGTCCTGCAACCAAAGGGGAAATCCAAATAGTTCACATTCTTTTTTTAAAAAAAATAAAGATATCATTGATATATAACATTCTATTAGCTTCGGGTATACAACACAATGATTTGGTATTTGTATGTACTGTGAAATGTACTTCATGATCTTTGCATGCATTTTTTCGAACATCATGGAAGAATTCTGTAGAACATAGCTATGTTTCCTAGAATCTCCCTCTTACCTCTAAGCCATTTCCTTCACACGCTGTTCCTGCACTTCTCTCTTCAAGATTTTCCCCAAATATCCTTCCCCAGATACAAACAGAACTCAAAGAGAGCAGCTGTAACCTTGCGCACACTCTCCCAAAGTGGCTTACGTTTGACTGGTTTTGAAGGAAATGTTGCGATGTGACTTCCTTTATGGCTTTGGGAAAGATAACTGGAGGAAGCTCGGGGGTGCCCTGTCCCAGGCATGCATCCCCTAAGGGAAAACCTGTTCACGACCAACCTGGCCTTAACCCTTACAAAGACCTAAGAAAAGGGAAGACAGGGCACTCTGCAGAAGGTGGGCCAGAAAAAATGAGCTGAACCTCTCCTGGGGAGGGAGGACGAATGGGAGAAAGGCTGGGGACACATCCAATTAATTTTTGTTCTGTCATGTTTATATTCTGGGCTTGTTTATCTCATTGATTGGTTGATTGATTTTCCAAACCCAGAGTCTATAGTGATAATCCCATGAAAACTCAGGAATATATAAACCCACAGGAGCTTTGGCATAGGTTTTGTACATTGGCTTCCTTAAAAGGGAAAAAGGAACTCTCATCCATTTAATAGCAGTGCAAGCTAAAAAATGGTTTTCCATTGAAAGACTTATTTTTCCAATCAGTAAATACTTTTTTTTTTTTCCTGGCTGCACCATGTGGCTTGTGGGATCTTGGTTCCCTGACCAGGGACTGAATCCGGGCCCCAGCAGTGAAAGCACCAAGACCTAACCACTGGACAGTCAGGGAATTCCCCTAAATACTTCCTTTAAAAACAGAAAGAGTTGGTAAATATGAAAGTTGTTAAAAGAGTAAATCCTAAAAGTTCTCATCACAAGGAAAAATATTTTTCTTTTTTTTTGTAATTTATAGCAGATGACAGATGTTCACTAAACTTACTGTGGTCATCATTCCACGATATGTAAGTCAAATCATTATGCTGTATACCTTAAACTTATACAGTTCTGTATGTCGACTACATCTCAGTTTTTTTAGAAAGAAAAAAGGAGAGAAAAAAATAAAAGACTTAAATTTTCCTAGGTCTTATTACTATCTAAAACTCATGATTTTAGAAGATGGAATCAAATTGGTACAATTATTCCTATGACTTCTTGGAAAACATCATGGAATCCCTATTATCTTATTACCGTAATCATTTAAAAATAATTGGTGAAAATTGCCAAGGCCATCAGGACCCACACTTAGAAAATGAGGGTTGGAAGGAGAAGATCCAAGCTAAGGGATTTCCTTAATGTCTTATCAAAGAAACAAGAGGTTAGGCCTGAGCTGTAGGTGACTCCAGTGTGACCTTGGCCTGGCACCTGGGTAAAAGCCCAGACTCAGGCTCACCATGAGGCACAATTCTAGGGAAGGACTCTCATTCCCTTGAGTTGATCAGTGTACACCCTGTACATGGGAGCCCAACTTTACAAATAGATAATGATTTTCAGAGACAGTATTTCCTCTTATGACAAAACAAAAGCATCAATTTTGCTGTAAAAATAGATTTGGGGGCTACAGAAGTTAGTTGAGAAAGCATAAACATAGTCCAAGCCCAGAAGAGCCAAAGAAAAACACAGGCCCAGGCTCCTGCCTCGTGAACCCTCCCCCAAGACACCAGTCTCCCACAGGCCGTTTATGGCTGGGACCAGGTGTTGTAAATGAGGGGTGTGCCGTGACTCCAGCTGTCCCCCTACCATCTACCCCACAATGTGCAATTTTAATTTATAATTGTGGGTGAGCTATATCTGTGCTCAGAGTGGGGGCAGGGAGGGGCCATGGCACGGGTTGGGGATGGTGGTAGAGGGGCTTAGATAAATAAGTTGCAAAAAAAGAGTGAAAAATGCCAGACCAAAATTGGAGAGATTGAACGGGGCTGGTTCAGACTATATGAGCATGCCCTGCTCTGCCACCCCAGCTTGTATTGTTACATCCCCCTGAGGAAGAGGGCTGCTGTGAGCTGCTGTTACTGCCACGGTGGGGTCGGGACAGCTCTCAGATATGTGAGGACAGACTGATGATTATCTTTCAGTTATTTTTATTTTATATAAAGATACATAAATTATCTTTTATTTTATTTCAATTACCTTTTCAATTATCTTTTATTCAATTGTTATATTATCTTTTCAATTATCTTTTATTTTATTTTAATTCAATTTTATTTTATTTCAATTATATTTTACTTTATTTTACTGTACTTTACTATTTTATTTTATTTTTTCACTGTATTCTATTCTGTAATTGTAGAGTTATGTACCTGTGTGTACATGTACTATCTACTTATTTATTAATTTTTTTAATTTAATGTTATTTATTTTTTTATACAGCAGGTTCTTATTAGTTATCTATTTTATACATATTAGTGTATATATGTCAATCCCAATCTCCCAATTCATCCCACCACCACCACCACCACTTCCCCTGCTTTCCCCCCTTGGTGTCCACACGTTTGTTCTCTACATCTGTCTCTATTTCTGCCTTTCAAGTAGGTTCATCTGTACCATCTTTCTAGATTCCACATATATGTGTTAATATACGATAGTTGTTTTTCTCTTTCTGACTTACTTCACTCTGTATGACAGTCTCTAGGTCCATCCACTTTTCTACAAATGACCCAATTTCATTCCTTTTTATGCCTGAGTAATATTCCATTGTATATATGTACCACCTTCTTTATCCATTTGTCTGTTGATGGGCATTTAGGTTGCTTCCATGACCTGGCTATTGTAAATAGTGCTGCAATGAACATTGGGGTGTATGCGTCTTTTTGAATTATAGTTTTCTCTGGGTATATGCCCAGTGGTGGGATTGCTGGGTCATACGGTAGTTCTATTTTTAGTTTTTTAAGGAACCTCCATACTGTTCTCCATAGTGGTTGTATCAATTTACATTCCCACCGACAGGGCAAGAGGGTTCCCTTTTCTCCACACCCTCTCCAGCATTTGTTGTTTGTAGATTTTCTGATGATGCCCATTCTAACCAGTGTGATGTGATACCTGATTGTAGTTTTGATTTGCAGTTCTCTAATAATTAGTGATGCTGAGCAGCTTTTCATGTGCCTCTTGGCCATCTGTATGTCTTCTTTGGACAAATGGCTATTTAGGTCTTCTGCCCATTTTTTGATTGGGTTGCTTGTTTTTTTAATACTGAGCTGCATGAAATATTTATATACTTTGAAGATTAATCCTTTCTCTGCTGATTTGTTTGCAAATATTTTCTCCCATTCGGAGAGTTGTCTTTTCATCTTGTTTATAGTTTCCTTTGCTGTGCAAAAGCTTTTAACTTTCATTAGGTCTCATTTGTTTATTTTTGTTTTTATTTCCATTACTCTGGGAGGTGGGTCAAAAAAGATCTTGCGGTGATTTATGTCAAAGAGCGTTCTTCCTATGTTTTCTTCTAAGAGTTATATAGTATCTGGTCTTAAATTTAGGTTTTTAATCCATTTTGAGTTTACTTTTGTGTATGGTATTAGGGAGTATTCTAATTTCATCATTTTACATGTAGCTGTCCAGTTTTCCCAGCACCACTTATTAAAGAGACTGTCTTTACTCCATTGTATATCCTTGCCTCCTTTGTCATAGATAAGTTGACCATATGTGCATGGGCAGGGAGCTGAGGCTCAGGCTTCAGAGGTCAGATCCAAGGGAAGGGACTGGGGTTGGATGCGTGAACACAGCCTGAAGGGGGCTACTGCATCACAG
Source organism: Monodon monoceros (assembly GCF_005190385.1). Lineage (NCBI taxonomy): Eukaryota > Metazoa > Chordata > Mammalia > Artiodactyla > Monodontidae > Monodon > Monodon monoceros. The sequence goes on along the minus strand of NW_021703768.1, from coordinate 26,640,527 downwards.
CTAGCTGGGAAGGAGTCCACGAAAAACTATGGACCTGCCTAAAAGGCAAGAGACCATTGTTTTGGGGTGCACAAGGAGAGGGGTTACCTTCCCTGTCTGCCCACAGAAGGTAGAGCACTGCCTAAACGAGCTCCAGAGATGGGCGGGAGCCGTGGCTATCACCTCAGACACCAGAGACAGGCATGAAACAATCACACTGCTGCTGCAGCCACCAACAATCCCATGTGCAAGTACAGGTCATTATACACACCTCCCGCCCCAGGGAGCCTGTGCAGCCCACCACTAACAGGGTGCCGTGATCCAGGGACAACTTCCCTGGGAGAACACACAGGGTGCCTCAGGCTGTTGCAACATCACGCCGGCCTCTGCTGTCGCAGGCTCACCCCACATTCCAATTATAACTACCACAGCCCTCCCTCCCCCTGGCCTGAGTGAGCCAGAACCCCCCAGTCGGCCACTGCTTTAACCCATCCTTTCTGGCTGGGGAAGAGAAGCATGAGAGCAACCTACATACAGAGGTGGGGCCAAAACCAAAGCTGAACCCCAGAAGCTGTGCAAACAAAGAGGAGAAAGGGAAATCTCTCGCAGCAGCTTCAAGAGCAGTGGATTAAATGCCCACAATCAACTTGTGGTACCCTGCATCTGTGGAATACCTGAACAGACAACAAATCAACCCAAAATTGAGGTGGTGGACTTTGGGAGCAACTATAGACTTGGGGTTTGCTGTCTGTGACTGACTTGTTTCTGATTTTTATGTTTATCTTAGTATAATTTTTAGCGCTTGTTATCATTGGTGGATTTGTTTATTGGTTTGGTTGCTCTATTCTTTTTTTAAGTTATTATTACTTTATAAATTTTTCAATTTTAATAATTCTTTTTATTTTTTTATTTTAATAATTTTATTTTTCTTTCTTTTTTTTTCCCTTTTCTTCTGAGCTGTGTGGCTGACAGGGTCTTGGTGCTCCAGCCTGGTTTCAGGCATGAGCCTCAGAGGTGGGAGAGCCGAGTTCAGGATATTGGAGCAACAGAGACCTCCTGGCCCCAACTAATAACAATTGGCAAGATCTCTCCCAGAGATCTCCGTATCAACGCTAAGACTCAGCTCCACCCAATGGCCAGCAAGCTCCAGTGCTGGATGCCCCATGCTAAACAACTAGCCAACCAGGAGCACAACCCCACCCATTAGCAGAGAGGCTGCCTAAAATCATACTAAGTTCACAGACACGCCAAAACACACGAGCAGATGCAGTCTTGCTCACCAGAAACTCAAGATCCAGCCCCACCCACCAGAACACAGGCTGCAGTCCCCTCCACTAGAAAGCCTACGCGAGCCACTGAACCAACCTTACCCACTGGGGGCAGACACCAAAAACAACAGGAACTATGAACCTGCAGGTTGTGAAAAGGAGACCCCAAACACAGTAAGTTAAACAAAATGAGAAGACAGATAAATGTGCATCAGATGAAGGAGCAAGGTAAAAACTCACCAGACCAAACAAATTAAAAGGAAATAGGCAGTCTACTTGAGAAAGAATTCAAAGTAATGATAGTAAAGATGATCCAACATCTTGGAAATAGAATGGAGAAAATGCAAGAAATGTTTATAAAGGACCTAGAACTGAAGAGCAAACAAACAATGATGAACAACACAAAAAATGAAATTAAAAATTCTCTAGAAGGAATCAATAGCAGGGTAACTGAGGCAGAAGGACAGAGAAGTGACCTGGAAGATAAAATAGTGGAAATAACTACCTCAGAGAAGAATAAATTAAAAAGAATGAAAAGAATTGAGGACAGTCTCAGAGACCTCTGGGACAACATTAAACACACCAACATTAGAATTATAGGGGTCCCAGAGGAAGGGAAAGAGAAAGGGTCTGAGAAAATATTTGAAGAGATTATAGTTGAAAATCCCTAACATGGGAAAGGAAATAGTCAATAAAGGCCAGAAAGTGCAGAGAGTCCCATACAGGATAAATCCAAGGAGAAACACACCAAGACACATATTAATCAAACTATCAAAAATTAAATACAAAGAAGAAACATTAAAAACAGCAAAGGAAAAGCAACAAATAACATACAAGGGAATCCCCATAAGGTTAACGGCTGATCTTTCAGCAGAAACTCTGCAAGCCAGAAGAGAGTGGCAGGACATATATGAAGTGATGAAAGGGAAAAACCTACAACCAACAAACCAGCTCTACAACAAATGCTAAAGGAACTTCTCTAGGCAGGAAACACAAGAGAAGGAAAAGACCTACAGAAACAAACCCAAAACAATTAAGAAAATGGTAATAGGAACATACATATCGATAATAACCTTAAATGTAAATGAATTAAATGCCCCAACCAAAAGACATAGACTGGTGAATGGATACAAAAACAAGACCCATATATATGCTGTCTACAAGAGACCCACTTCAGACCTAGGGACACATACAGACTGAAAGTGAGGGAATGGAAAAAGATATTCCATGCAAATGGAAATCAAAAGAAAGCTGCAGTAGCAATTCTCATACCAGACAAAATAGACTTTAACATAAAGACTATTACAAGAGACAAAGAAAGAAAAAAAAGAAAAGAAAAAGAAAAAAAAAAAAAAGAGACAAAGAAGAACACTACATAATGATCAAGGGATCAATCCAAGAAGAAGATTTAACAATTGTAATATTTATGCACCGAACATAGGAGCACCTCAATACATAAGGCAAATGCTAACAGCCATAAAAGGGGAAATTGACAGTAACACAGTAAGAGTAGGGGATTTTAACACCCCACTTTCACCAATGGACAGATAATCCAAAATGAAAATAAATAAGGAAACACAAGCTTTAAATGACACATTAGACAAGACGGACTTGGTTGATATTTATAGGACATTCCATCCAAAAACAACAGAATACACTTTCTTCTCAAGTGCTCATGGACCATTCTCCAGGATAGATCATATATCTTGGTTCACAAATCAAGCCTTGGGAAATTTAAGAAAATTGAAATCATATCAAGTATCTTTCAAAACACAATGCTATGAGACTAGATATCAAATACAGGAAAAAAAACTGTAAAAATTACAAATACATGGAGGCTAAAAAATATGCTGCTAAATAACAAAGAAATCACCGAAGAAATCAAAGAGGAAGTTAAAAAATACCTAGAAACAAATGACAATGAAGACACAATGGCCCAAAACCTATAGGATGCAGCAAAAGCAGTTCTAAGAGGGAAGTTTATAGCAATAAAATCCTAACTCAAAAAGCAAGGGCTTCCCTGGTGGCGCAGTGGTTGAGAGTCTGCCTGCCGATGCAGGGGACACGGGTTCGTGCCCCGGTCCGGGAAGATCCCACGTGCTGTGGAGCGGCTGGGCCCGTGAGCCATGGCCGCTGAGCCTGCGCGTCCGGAGCCTGTGCTCTGCGACGGGGGATGCCACAGCAGTAAGAGGCGCACATACCACAAAAACAAAAACAAAATCAAGAAAAATCTCAAATAAACAACCTAACCTGAAACCTAAAGGAATCAGAGAAAGAAGCACAAAAAAACCCCAAAGTTAGCAGAAGAAATGAAATCATAAAGATCAGATCAGAAATACATGAAAAAGAAATGAAGGAAACAATAGCAAAGATCTGTAAAACTAAAAGCTGGTTCTTTGAGAACATAAACAAAATTGATAAACCATTAGCCAAACTCATCAAGAAAAAAAGGCAGAAGACTCAAATCAAAGATTTAGATATGAAAAAGGAGAAGTAACAACTGACACTGCAGAAATACAAAGGATCATGAGAGATTACTACAAGCAACTCTATGCCAATAAAATGGACAACCTGGAAGAAATGAATAAATTCTTAGAAAAGCACAACCTTCCAAGACTGAACCAGAAAGAAACAGAAAATATAAACAGACCAATCACAAGCACGGAAATTGAAACTGTGATTAAAAATCTTCCAACAAACAAAAGCCCAGAACCAGATAGCTTCACAGGTGAATTCTATTAAACATTTAGAGAAGAGTTAACACGCATCCTTCTCAAACTCTTCCAAAATATAACAGAGGAAGGAACACTCCCAAACTCATTCTACAAGGCCACCATCACCCTGATATCAAAACCAGACAAAGACATCACACACACAAAAAAAACTACAGGCCAATATCACTGATGAACATAGATGCAAAAATCCTCAACAAAATACTAGCAAACAGAATCCTACAGCACATTAAAAGGATCATACACCATGATCAAGTGGGGCTTATCCCAGGAATGCAAGGATTCTTCAATATACACAAATCAATCAATGTGATACACCATATTAACAAATTGAAGGAGAAAAACCATATGATAATCTCAATAGATGAAGAAAAAGCTTTCAACAAAACTCAACACCCATATATCATAAAAACTCTCCAGAAAGTAGGCGTAGAGGAAACCTACCTAAACATAATAAAGGCCATATATGACAAATGCACAGCCAATATCATTCTCAATGGTGAAAATCTGAAACCATTTTCTCTAAGATCAGTAACAAGACAAGGTTGCCTACTCTCATCACTATTATTCAACACAGTTTTGGAAGTTTTAGCCACAGCAATCAGGGAAGAAAAAGAAATAAAAGGAATCCAAATAGGAAAAGAAATAAAGCTGTCACTGTTTGCAGATGACATGATACTATACATAGAGAATTCTAAAGATGCTACCAGAAAACTACTAGAGCTAATCAATGAATTTGGTAAAGTAGCAGGATACAAAATTAATGCACAGAAATCTCTTGCATTCCTACACACTAATGATGAAAAATCTGAAAGAGAAATTAAGGAAACACTCCCTTGTACCACTGCAACAAAAGAATAAAATACCTAGGAATAAAGCTACGGAAGGAGACAAAAGACCTGTATGCAGAAAACTATTAAGACACTAATGAAAGAAATTAAAGTTGATACAAACAGATGGAGACATATACCATGTTCTTGGTTTGGAAGAAGCAACATTGTGAATATGACTGTACTACAAAAAGCAATCTACAGATTCAATAGAATACCTATCAAACTACTAATGGCATTTTTCACAGAACTAGAACAAGAAATTTCACAATTTGTACGGAAACACAAAAGATCCTGAATAGCCAAAGCAATCTTGAGAAGGAAAAAAGGAGCTGGAGGAATCAGGCTCCCTGACTTCAGACTATACTACAAAGCTACAGGAATCAAGACAATATGGTAATATGGTACTGGCACAAAAACAGAAATATAGATCAATGGAACAGGATAGAAAGCCCAAAGATAAACCCACACATATATGGTCACCTTATCTTTGACAAAGGAGGCAATAATATACAATGGAGAAAGGACATTCTCTTCAATAAGTGGTTCTGGGAAAACTGGACAGCTACATGTAAGAGAATGAAATTAGAACACTTCCTAATACCATACACAAAAATAAACTCAGGGCTTCCCTGGTGGCGCAGTGGTTGAGAGTCGGCCTGCCGATGCAGGGGACACGGGTTCATGCCCCGGTCCAGGAGGATCCCACATGCTGTGGAGCGGCTGGGCCCGTGAGCCATGGCTGCTGAGCCTGCACGTCTGGAGCCTGTGCTCTGCAACGGGAGAGGCCACAGCAGTAAGAGGCCTGCGTACCGCAAAAAAAAAATAAAAATAAACTCAAAATGGATTAAAGACCTAAATCTAAGGCCAGACACTAAAAAACTCTTAGAGGAAAACATAGGCAGAACACTCTATGACATAAATCACAGCAAGATCTTTTTGACCCACCTCCTAGAGGAATAGAAATAAAAATAAACAAATGGGATCTAATGAAACTTAAAAGCTTTTGCACAGCAAAGGAAACCATAAACAAGACAAAAAGACAACCCTCAGAATGGGAGAAAATATTTGGAAATGAAGCTACTGACAAAGGATTAATCTCCAAAATACAAGCAGCTCACGCAGCTCAGTATAAAAAAAAAAACTCAATCCAAAAATGGGCAGAAGACCTAAATAGACATTTCTCCAAAGAAGATACACAGATTGCCAACAAACACATGAAAGGATGCTCAACATCACTAATCATTAGAGAAATACAAATCAAAACTGCAGTGAGGGATCACCTCACAACAGTCAGAATGGCCATCATCAAAAAATCTACAAACAATAAATGCTGGAGAGGGTGTGGAGAAAAGGGAACTCTCTTGCCCTTTTGGTGGGAATGTAAATTGATACAGCCACTATGGAGAACAGTATGGAGGTTCCTTAAAAAACTGAAAACAGAACTATCATATGACCCAGCAATCCCACAACTGGGCATATACTCTGAGGAAACCATAATTTAAAAAGAGTCATGTACCACAATATTCATTGCAGCACTATTTACAATAGCCAGGACATGGAAGCAAGTTAAGTGTCCATCAACAGATGAATGGATAGAGAAGATGTGGCACATATATATAATGGAATATTACTCAGCCATAAAAGGAAACGAAATTGAGTTATTAGTAATGAGGTGAGTGGACCTAGAGTCTGTCATACAGAGTGAAGTAAGTCAGAAAGAGAAAAACAAATACTGTATGCTAACAGATATGTATGGAATCTAAAAAAAAAAAAAAGGTTGTGATGAACCTAGGGGTAGGACAGGAATAAAGACGCAGACATAGAGCATGGACTTGAGGACATGGGGAGGGGGAAGGGTAAGCTGGGACGAAGTGAGAGAGTGGCATTGACATATATACACTACCCAATGTAAAATAAATAGCTAGTGGCAAGCAGCCGCATAGCACAGGGAGATCAGCTTGGTGTTTTGTGACCACCTAGAGGGGTGGGATAGGGAGGGTGGGAGGGAGATGCAAGAGGGAGGGGATATGGGGTATATATGTATACATATAGCTGATTCACTTTGTTACACAGCAAAAACTAACACAACATTGTAAAGCAATTATACTCCAATAAAGATGTTAAAAAAAAAAGATTGCTTTGGCTATTCAGGGTCTTTTGTGTCTCCACACAAATTTTAAGATTTTTTGTTCTAGTTGTGTAAAAAAATGCCTTTGGTAATTTGATAGGGATTGCATTGAATCTGTAGATTGCTTTGGGTAGTATAGTCATTTTCACAATATTGATTCTTCCAATCCAAGAACATAGTATATCTCTTCATCTGTTTGTGTCATCTTTGATTTCTTTCATCAGTGTCTTATAGTTTCCTGAGTACAAGTCTTTTACCTCCTTAGGCAGGTTTATTCCTTGGTATTTTATTCTTTTTGTTGCAGTGGTACAAGGGAGTGTTTCCTTAATTTCTCTTTCTGATTTTTCATTGTTAGTGTATAGGAATGCAAGAGATTTTTGTGCATTAATTTTGTATCCTGCAAATTTACCAAATTAATTGATTAGCTCTAGTAGTTTTCCAGTGGCATCTTTAGGATTATGTATGTATAGTATCATGTCATCTGCAAACAGTGACAGTTTTATTTCTTCTTTTCCAATTTGGATTCCTTTTATTTGTTTTTCTTCTCGATTGCCACGGCTAGGACTTCCAAAAGTATGTAGACTAATAGTGGTGGGAGTGGACATCCTTGTCTTTTTCCTGATCTTAGAGGAAATGCTTTAAGTTTTTCACCACTGAGAATGATGTTTGCTGTTGGTTTGTTGTATAAGGCCTTTATGATGTTGGGCTAGGTTCCCTCTATGCCCACTTTCTGGAGAGTTTTTATCATACTCTCCAGAGTATAATAAAAACTCTGGGTGTTCAATTATGTCAAAAGCTTTTTCTGCATCTATTGAGGTGATCATATGGTTTTTATTCTTCAATTTGTTAATATGGTGTATCACATGGATTGATTTGCATATATTGAAGAATCCTTGCATCACTGGGATAAATCCCACTTGATCATGGTGTATGATCCTTTTAATCTCTTGTTGGATTCTGTTTGCTGGTATTTTGTTGAGGATTTTTGCATCTATATTCATCAGTATGTTGGTCTCTAATTTCTTTTTTTGTATTATCTTCGTCTGGTTTTGGTATCAGGGTGATGGTGGCCTCGTAGAATGAGTTTGGGAGTGTTCCTTCCTCTGCAATTTTTTGGAATAGTTTGAGAAGGATGGGTGTTAGCTCTTCTCTAAATGTTTGATGGAATTCACCTGTGAAGCCATCTGGTCCTGGGCTTTTGTTTGCTGGGAGATTTTTAATCACAGTTTCAATTTCATTACTTGTGATTGGTCTGTTCACATCTTCTATTTCTTTCTGGTTCAGTCTTGGAAGGTTATACCTTTCTAATGATTTGTCCATTTTTTCCAGGTTGTCCATTTTATTGGCATAGAGTGGATTGTAATAATCTCTTAGGATAATTTGTATTCTGCAGTGTCCATTGCAACTTCTCCTTTTTCATTTCTAATTTTATTGATTTGAGTCATCTCCCTCTTTTTCTTGATGAGTCTGGCTAAAGGTTTACCTATTTTGTTTATTTTCTCAAAGAACCAGCTTTTAGTTTTATTGATCTTTGCTATTGTTTTCTTTGTTTCTATTTCATTTATTTCTGCTGTGATCTTTATGATTTCCTTCCTTCGCTAACTTTGGGTTTTATTTGTTCTTCTTTCTCTAGTTCCTTTAGGTGTAAGGTTAGATGGCTTACTTGAGGTTTTTTTTGTTTCTAAAGGTAGGGTTGTATTGCTATAAACTTCCCTCTTAGAACTGCTTTTGCCGCATCTCATAGGTTTTGGATCATTGTGTTTTCATGGTCATTTGTCTCTAGGTATTTTTTGATTTCCTCTTTGATTTCTTCAGTGATCTCTTGGTTATTTAGTAACATATTGTTTACCCTCATGTGCTTGTGTTTTTTATGTTTTTTTCCCCTGTAATTGATTTCTAATCTCATAGCATTGTGGTCGGAAAAGATGCTTGATATGACGTCAATTTTCTTAAGTTTACCAAGGCTTGATTTGTGACCCAAGATGTGATGTATCCTGGAGAATGTTCCATGTGCGCTTGAGAAGAAAGTGTAATCTGCTGTTTTCAGATGGAATGTCCTATAAATATCAATTAAATCTATATGGTCTATTGTGTCATTTAAAGCTTGTGTTTCTGTATTAATTTTCTGTCTGGATGATCTGTCTATTGGTGTAAGTGAGATGTGAAAGTCTCCCACTATTATTGTGTTACTGTCAATTTCTTCTTTTATAGCTGTTAACATATGCCTTATGTATTGAAGTGCTTCTATGTTGGGTGCATATATATTTATAACTGTTAAAATCTTCTTGAATTGATCCCTTGATCATTATGTTGTGCCCTTCCTTGTCTCTTGTAACATTCTTTATTTTTTTACTTTTTTGGCTGTGTTGGGTCTTTGCTGCTGAGCGTGGTCTTTCTCTGGTTGCGGGGAGCGGGGGCTACTCTTCTTTGCTGTGTGCAGGCTTCTCATTGCAGAGGCTTCTCTTGTTGCAGCAGAGCGTGGGCTCTAGGCATGTGGGCTTCAGTAGCTGTGGTGCATGGGCTTAGTTGCTCTGCAGCATGTGGGATCTTCCTGGACCAGGGCTCGAACCCGTGTCCCCTGCATGGGCAGGCAGATTCTTAACCACTCCACCACCAGGGAAGCCCAACATTCTTTATTTTAAAGTCTAACTTATCTGATATGAGTTTTGCTGCTCCGCTTTCTTTTCATTTCCATTTGCATGGAATATCTTTTTCCATCCCCGCACTTTCAGTCTGTATGTGTCCCTAGGTCTGAAGTGGGTCTCTTTTAGACAGCATATATATGTCTTGTTTTTGTATCCATTCAGCAAGCCTGTGTCTTTTGGTTGGAGCATTTAATCCATTCATGCTTAAGGTAATTATCAATACGTATGCTCTTATTACCATTCTCTTAATTTTTCTGGGTTTGTTTTTGTAGGTCCTTTTCTCTTGTGTTTCCCACTTAGAGAAGTTCCTTTAGCATTTGTTGTAGAGCTGGTTTGGTGGTGCTGAATTCTCTTAGATTTTGCTTGTCTGCAAAGCTTTTGATTTCTGCATCGAATCTGAGTGAGATCCTTGCCGGGTAGCGTAATTTTGGCTGTAGTTTCTTTCCTTTTATCACTTTAAATATATCATGCCCTCCCTTCTGGCTTGTAGAATTTCTGCTAAGAAATCAGCTGTTAACCTTATGGAGTTCCTTTGTATGTTATTTGTCATTTTTCCCTTGTTGCTTTTAATAATTTGTCTTTGTCTTTAATTTTTGTTAATTTGATTACTATGTGTCTCGACATGTTTCTCCTTGGTTTTATCCTGCCTGGGACTCTCTGCATTTCCTGGACTTGGGTGGCTATTTCCTATCCCATGTTAGGGAAGTTTTCAACTATAATCTCTTCAAATATTTTCTCAGGTCCTTTCTCTCTCTCTTCCCCTTTTGTGATCCCTATATCATGAATGTTGGTGCATTTAATGTTGTCCCAGAGGTCTCTTATGCTGTCTTCACTCCTTTTCATTCTTTTTTCTTTTTTCTCTTCCACGGCAGTGAATTCCACCATTCTGTCTTCCAGGTCACTTATCCGTTTTTCTGCCGCAGTTATTCTGCTATTGATTCCTTCTAGTGTATTCAGTTATTGTATTGTTCATCTCTGCTTGTTTGTTCTTTAATTCTTCTAGGTCTTTGTTAAACATTTCTTTAATCTTCTCGATCTTTGCCTCCATTCTTTTTCCAAGGTCGTGGATCTTCTTCACTATCATTATTATTAATTCTTTTTCTGCAAAGTTGCCTATCTCCACTTCATTTAGTTGTTTTTTGGGGGTTTTATCTTGTGCCTTCATCTGGTACATAGTCCTCTGCCTTTTCATTTTGTCTATCTTTCTGTGAATGTGGTTTTTCTTCCACAGGCTGCAGGATTGTAGTTCTTCTTGCTTCTGCTGTCTGCCCTCTAGTGGATGAGCCTATCTATGAGGCTTGTGCAAGCTTCCTGATGGGAGGAACTCATATGGGTGGAACTGGGTGTTGCTCTGGTGGGCAGAGCTCAGTAAAACTTTAATCCACCTGTCTTCTGATGGGTGGGGCTGAGTTCCCTCCCTGTTGGTTTTTTGGCCTGAGGCGACCCAGCACTGGAGCTTACAGGCTCTTTGGTGGGCCTAATGGCGGACTCCAGGAGGGCTCACACCAAGGAGTACTTCCCAGAACTTCTGCTGCCAGTGTCCTTGTCCCCATGGTGAGGCACAACTGTCCCCCACCTCTGCAGGAGACCCTCCAACACTAGCAGGTAGGTCTGGTTCAGTCTCCTATGGGGTCACTGCTCCTTACCCCTTAGTCCTGATGCACTTACTACTACTTTGTGTGTGCCCTCCAAGAGTGGAGTCTCTGTTTCCCCCAGCCCTGTTGAAGTCCTGCAATCAAATCCCACTAGCCTTCAAAGTCTTATTCTCTGGGAATTCCTCCTCCCATTGCCGGACCCGCAGGTTGGGAAGCCTGACATGGGACTCAGGACCTTCACTCCAGTTGCTGGACTTCTGTGGTATGACTGTTCTCCAGTTTGTGAGCCACCAACCCAACGGTTACGGGATTTGATTTGATTGTGATTGCGCCCTTCCTACCGTCTCATTGCAGCTTCTCCTTTGTCTTTCGATGTGGGGTATCTTTTTTTGGTGAGTTCCAGTATCTTCCTGTCAACGTTTGTTCAGCATTTAGTTGTGATTCTGGTGCTCTCACAAGAGGGAGTGAGTGCACACCCTTCTACTCTGCCATCTTAAACCAATCTCTCCTCAATTATCTTCTAAAAATGAAAAACTCTGGGATGTTTTAGGCTTCTGGGACTAAAGTTCACTTGCAGTTTTCACCTTTTCCAGGTTCGTGTGAGTTTATCTTTCTATAGAGGTTGTATTAATCAGTTTGCTCCAGCTGCTATAACCAAATACCAGCCTGGGTGGCTTAAACAACAGAAATGTGTTTTCTCACAGTTCCAGAGGTTAGAAGTCTAAGATCAAGGAAGACACCTGACTTGTACACAGCTGCCTTCTCACTGTGTCTTCACGTGGTCTTTTCTTTGTGCACTCTCAGAGGTTGAGAGAGCTCCCTGGTGTCTCTTCCTCTTGTAAAGGCTTCACCCTTATGACCTCATTTAATTACCTCCTTAAAGACCTGCTCTCCAAATACAGTCACATTAGGGGTGAGGGCTTCAACACACAATTTTAGAAGGACATGATTCAGTCCATAAAAGAGGGTTTAGGTCTGGGAAAGTAATCATGGGATTACTTTGCTTTTAAGTAAATCTGCCTTCTGCCCAGGCTCTCTCTTATAGCTCCTTACAATGCCCCCTGCCCGTCAGGAGACTCCTCTTCACTACCGGCCAAATATGCTTCTCTGCTACTCCCACTCACTAACCATCCCTCTAAACTGCTTCCCATAGCAGTCCTACTCCTTGGAATAGATCCCCCACTTTCCCCAGACATAACCTGGTCCAATTCTGTCCCCACTGCCTGCTAAACCTGTTCTTTATTTGTAAATCAAGGTCCTTTCTGTACATGTTTTCTACCCTATGCTTTGTCTGCTACGAAGCTCAGGGTCAAAACTCCATCTGACCACTGGAAGTGTACACAGGGCCATACAGCAAACATCTTAGCCAACCCTTTCATTCATTCCTTAATTCAGCAAACATTTACTGAACACCTGCTATATATACAGTCATTAATCCAGTTCTGTGGGATCCATCAGTGAACAAAACAGGCAAAGAATCCTTCCTTCATAGAGCTTACCTTCTTCCTGTCCATATTTTCCCTTTGCCCTGATTTCGTCTATTTTAAAAATATTTATTGTTCTGTGTTTATGTCAATCATATTATATTTGCAAATATTACCAACCTTATCATACTGTATAAATCTATAATATTATTGTATTGTATATTTTTTGCAATGATCCAACTGGTTTTAACAATAAATAGACAGAGCCATTGTAAGGAATAAATTAGATGATACGTATAAAGCCCCAAGCACATTGTCAGGGCTCAGTACATGGTAACTTTCTACCTTTTAAAATCCCAGATACCTTCTCTATTCAGAAGTCTTTAATGACACCAGAAAATGCAAGGATTTTCCCTTCTTTTACTATTTTCCCTTAGTACATATTCATCTATTATATAGCTTAACACCTTGTTATATTCTTTCATATATTATTCTCTCATTCTTTCCTGTGTGTAAATCAGTCTTCTTTAGGAGTAGGTTGTAAACTCAATGTATATTCTTAGACCGCACAACACAATCTAGGTTTACATAGGGATGAAGTAATGTACAAGCATTCTCTCTCCCATTTTCACTCTCTCTTTATTTTATTTTTAAAATCTGGCCCTCTTTATAAAACAACATCCAGTTCCTTAATTGGGGTGAGGGGAGTTCTTCTGAATTTAAAAAGTAATTTGATTTACATTGCTATAACACATCCATCATTGAACGTGGAACGAAAGCAGTGATACTTCAAACAAAAGAAACATTTCAAGTAATTAAGAGTGAAGGACCAGAATATTACTGTGTCTTCTATAAAAGGAAAAATCTGCAGTCAAAATAGCTGAGAAAAAGAGCACGGGTTAAGTCAGTTGTGGTGTATCCATTGGATGGAGTCTTATGCATTCATTTAAAAACTGCAGTTGAAGGCGGAGGAATTCCACCAAGTGCTCTTAGGTTGGGGAGGGGGGGAAAGAAGCAGTTATTCAAACTGTAGAGTATATGCTCAATTTTATAAATATTCTATTTACATATCTACAAAGACATCAAAAAAAGATTTAAAAGAAATGTCTTAGAAAATGAGCATTATCTATGAGTGGTGAAATAACCGTGAAAATTTACTTCATCTTTATACAGATATTTCTTTTATAATCAGGAAAATAAGAACACACGTTGTGTTGAAAACTAAAGTTAAAGAAGGACTTGAAAGCATCACTTTAGGGACAGGCGCTGTACTGGGGAATGTGAGGATTGCCTGTCATCCTGTACGGGGGGTCAGGCCCTTGCCTCTGGTCCTGGCATTCAGAAAGCATTTCTTGAAATAATAAGGGCTGCATTTCTTTTAAAATACCCTGTAATTTTGGCTTTCCACAAAATCCAGTGGATGCTCTTTACAGTTAAGGCAAAAGTTTCTCTGGAAATAACCACGAGTACTGTGTCCTTCCATTCAGAAAGGATGAAGCCCACTGCTATTCCACAGATGGGTGGGGCTGAGAAGACCAGCTGGTAATCACCGGTTGTTTCCAAAAGAGAACCGGGAGGGCAATCCATCTGAAATAGAGCAAATGCGAGGGCACAGGCCGCCCTTCCTCAGTTTCCCTCCCCTGCCCCAGCAGACAGAGAATTCATAGCAGCCCTTCAACATCCCGCCTCATTCCTCCAGCCAACAACCAGGTCGGTATTTTTAACAAGGCATAAAACTTGCAATTCTAGGGCTTCCCTGGTGGCACAGTGGTTGAGAGTCCGCCTGCCGATGCAGGGGACACAGGTTCGTGCCCTGGTCCGGGAAGATCCCACATGCCGCGGAGCGGCTGGGCCTGTGAGCCATGGCCGCTGAGCCTGCGCGTCCGGAGCCTGTGCTCCGCAATGGGAGAGGCCACAACAGTGAGAGGCCCGCGTACCGCAAAAAAAAAAAAACAACCTTGCGATTCTATTAAAAACACATGTCTCTTGTTTCAAAGCATGGTTAGCAACGGCAACTGACATTCAGTAAACACACCATCAACAGGGGAACATGCTCAGTGAACTCCAAGTCTCAAATTCTGAGTATTATATTTTTACAAAGCAGCACAGGATCTTCTGGCTGGAATAAATTTTGAGATAATCTCTTGGGCCTGCTTTCTGACTTCTTGAGAAGACTGTTCAATCAGTTTGAAAACAATAACTGTTCCCATGTTTACCATTTCTCACAGAGAAGAGAGAAGGTCAGTATGGCAGAATTTTGAAAAGTGGGTGAGGGGGAGGAAAGAGAAGGCTAATGAACTATACAGAGTGGGCAAAGAGTTGGGAGGCCAAGTCGCCCCCTAGATCTATGGTCAGACAACGTGTGTCAACAAGAAGTCCCCATTCAAGTAAGCGTTTTGCTTAAACACTGCATGGACTGGATGTTTGTGCCCCCTCAAAATCCATTTGCTGAGGCCCTAGCCCCCAATGTGATCGTTTGGAGGTGGGGCCTTTGGGAGGTAATTAGGGTTAGATTAGGTCATGAGGGTAGGGCACTCATGACAGAATTATAAAAAGAGGAAGAGACATGAGGTTTCTCTTTCTCCCCTCATGCACCAAAGGCCATGTGACGACATAAGGAGAAGACGGCCATCTGCAAACTACGAAGAGAGCCCTCAGTAGGCACCGAATCTACTGGCACCTCGATCTTGATCTTCCCAGCCTCCAGAACTGTGAGAAATAAATGTGGTTTAAGCCATCCAGTCTATGGTAGTTTGTTATGGCAGCCCAAGCTGACTAAGATAGACACCTTTTAAAATAAAGGAAGATTTGAATTTGCTGAACTCATTGGGGAAGAACTTGGGCTCTGCCATTAGACAAACTCGGCTTTAAATCCATTTCCCCACTTGGCTCTAGTAGCTTAACTTGTCTAAGACTTAGTTTTCCCATCTGTACGATAGGGGTTACAAGGATGCCTCCTTCATGGGACTGCTTGAAGAATAATATGAGACTAACAGCAGGCACGGCATGTATTATTTCATAACCCTCTCCCCTCTCGACTCCTGAAATGCTGCAATAAAGCCCATGAGAAAGTCAGTAAGAACATATAAGCCGAGTTTGGGATAGGGAGAGACAGGTAATCAGCCAGCAAATAATGGAGAATTGACTGTACATCTGTGAGCTGGAGTCTCTGTAGGAACACAGGCCATATGTCCATTTAAAAGCCAGTTCCATACACACAAATTACCAGACTTTTAAACGCTTCCCCTCAAATCCTGACGCTTGGGGCGGAGGGAGAAGAAGGGAGGGAACCTCCAGACCAGATATTTCAGACTCCAGGAAAGGAAATGGGAAGCTTTATTTATCTGGGCTCCCCAGCTCGCTAATTAACTCAGGACTGGAAACTATCCTCATGAGTCAGTGCCTGCACATCTTCTCATTATTAGAAAAACATCTGCTCATTATTCCCATGGTTTCTAAACGTGAGAGACGGTGAGAGTTACGATCCCAGATGCAAATGTGTGACATCAAAGCTGCCTCAGGCACTGGCGTTAGGAGCAGAGTTAAGGCTTCGGGGAGATTAGAACAGGTATCGGTTTTTCTAAATAAAGCAGGAAGACGACTTTTATCTTGGAAGGGTCAGAAGGGAGATTGTGAGCAGAAAGACACCTGTGTGTATTCTAGAGGTCTGCCGTTTAATTGGTCAAGAGAAAGCAATTACCCTCAGCTCTGCCTCTTTTCCATATATAACCCAGGCTTCAGTCACTGGGCAAATATTTATAGAGGATCTACTGTGTGCTGAGTACTGGGTCTGCACAAGAATTCATCCCCAGGGACTTGGGGACTCAGGGCTCAGATGGCAGGTGGCTCTGGCACAAGAAGCACCCGTGTCTCAGAGGCAGCCTGTGTGTGGCCTGGCTACTGTGTCCCAGAGCCCCCAGAGATGGAAGCCCAGGCTGACAGCATGCCTAAGCTCCTAACATGGCAGGAAGGTTCCCTCCCTTTCCCCACCCAACCTCAGATGCTCAACCCTCCAGGTGTACCCAGGTCCGAAGGGTTCCCTGGGATGCGGGACTTCCAATGCTAGCATGTGGGACAGTCCTGGCAAACTAGGATGAGTTGGTCACCTTGCTCAAGTCCCCTCCTCTCGCCCTCTCCCCCTTGGCCAGACAATGGCTTCTCTCTTTCCTCACTGGGAGGCTGATATATAACAACTTACAAATATGGGGGGAGGGGGCTCAGTTTCCTTATCTGTAAAATGGGGATGTTGGGGATATCGCCAGGGCCTTACAGGGAATGGAGCCATCCTGGCTTGAATAAAGTGCACAGAGGGATGAGGCAGGGGCCAGCCACATACATAAGAACTGACAGCTGGAGGCTGGGGTGGGGAGAAAGGGAGCAGGAACATAGGAGGGGAACAAGGAGAGGGGGACCAGAGGAAGGCCCCCAAATCCTACACTTCCAGCCACTGGAAACTGTCAGTTTAACTCACGTGCATCTCAAACTCATCCTCCCGCTTCTAGCTCCTGAAAGGCCACACCACCCACCCTGGTCCCACTCCGAAATTAGGTATCATCTTTGCCTCCTCCATGTCCGTCTGTCTCTGGACCTCACTCACTGCCTCCCTGTGTGGAGTCTTCCTCCCAGTCTCTCTCACATCTTGTCCCTGCAACCCAATCCTCTGTCCCACTGTTCTTCGGGCCAAATCGCTCCCCCACTGCAACAGACTCCTGTGTGCAGCCTGTCCTCCACCGACTAGCCTCCACCCAGAAGCCGAAGTGTGGTCCTTCTGAAGCACGGAGCCAGTCCGCAGAATCCTTGGGGATTATGTTCAGACGAGTCAGTGGGTCAACCCCACATTTCTGAGCCGGCACTTCTGAGCCCCCAAGATTATGTCCTTCACCCCTCACTCTCCACCCTCAATTTGAGCCATAATGGACAGCATGTGGTTTCCTGGACTTCATGCTGTTTCACGCCTCTATGCCTTCGAAATTCAGCTCAAAAACGACTTCCTCTGGGCAGCCCTTCCTAGCCACTCCCCACCCCACCTTCTTAAGGCCGTTTTGGATTGAGATGCTTCTCTTTCCTGCCCCAGCCTTCTCTCCCACTGCTCCTACCATAGTGAAAGGTATTCACTTGTCTTTCTCTCCTACCAGATATAAATGTGCTGAAGGGAGGGACTTCGTGTTACTTTTCTTTCCCATCCCTAATGGCAGCTCAGCACTTGGCGCACACCAGGCACTTGGAAATATCTGCTGAATGAATCAACGAAAATCGGCAGCCTCGTCCACACAACCCAAAACCAAAGCCCAAAGCAGGTTGGTGTTCAGGAATCTGATCTTCTCTACTGAGAGAATAGAAAATACTCCAAGCAAAGACAGATCCTCCGTCTACCACCCCAGCCGTGGCACAAAGCAGGGTGGGGAGAGAGACTGACCCCGCGAGGAGCTTGGGCTTTGGAGGCAGGTGACCCAGGGCTGCCGTCTGCCTCGGCAGGGTGTCCCATGGAGCCCCGGGCCACCGGCTTCAGCTCCAGAGCCTTGGGTTCCTCTTTCTTCGTACAGGGAGAAGGATAACCCCCATCGCCCGTGTTGTTGTGAGAAGTAAATGAAATGACGTATGTAAAACTGTTAGCACTTGGCAGATACCCGCCCAGCCCCCTTCCTTTCAGTGTCGCCAAAGCAGAGTCAGAACCTAATAATATCTGTGTTCCTAACACGCAGGCAGCTCCTGCTGGTGAGACACAGTGGAAACAAACAGGGAAGGAGGCAAAGACTCGCCTCCGGGACTGGAACTCTGGGACACGCTAGGGCCGGCCAGGCCACCCTGACCGGGTCGGAGGTCTTCCAGCTCCCTGACTGGGACACAGAGATCTCCGAGGCCTCCGCTCACCCCAGGCAGCTGGCAAGGCCTTCATGCCAACGTCCCCCCACCCCCGCCAGAAGAAAGAGAGACTCAAGAAAGTCTGAAAGAACACGAAGAAATGTTAACAGTGGTCACCTCTGGGGACAAGATTCCAGGTGACTTTTAAAATCATCTTAATATTCTTCTCTATCTTCTAAACTTTCTATAGGGAATTTCTTCTATTGTCTGAAACCATTTAAAATGCCCTGGTTATACTTAATAAGTTTCCTGAGTCTCAGGTCAGTTATGCCCCTTTGAGCACAATTAAGTTGTAACAGCCAGTCCTGTTCTGCAATCTCTGACAGAGGAGGTTCAGGACTCTGTGGCCTGGGGACAAAGAATGCTACGATGACTCTGGAACCTTGGGGCCATCAAGCAGAATCACTGTAGCTTTTGAGAGGTAGCTGAATAAAACCTCCCCCGGTGTAGGCTGAGGCTCATTCGGGAACCACAGTCATCTCTATGGTCAGTGCTCCTGGGTAAGAAGAGCCCAGAGCTGGGGACAGGTAATAAGGAAGAGAGAGGCTGATGCTAAGACACTTCATAGGACAAATTTCCAGGGAAACTTACCTCCGGGAAAAGAAAGCAGTGAGACGCACATATGGTCACTTTATCTTTTTTTTTTTTTTTTTGCAGTACGCGGGCCTCTCACTGTTGTGGCCTCTCCCGTTGCGCAGCACAGGCTCCGGACGCGCAGGCTCAGCGGCCATGGCTCACGGGCCTAGTCGCTCCACGGCATGTGGGATCTTCCCAGACCGGAGGCACGAACCCGTGTCCCCTCCACTGGCAGGCGGACTCTCAACCACGGCGCCACCAGGGAAGCCCTGGTCACTTTATCTTTGATAAAGGAAGCAGGAATGTACAGTGGAGAAAGGACAGCCTCTTCAATAAGTGGTGCTGGGAAAACTGGACAGGTACATGTAAAAGTATGAGATTAGATCACTCCCTAACACCATACACAAAAATAAGCTCAAAATGGATTAAAGACCTAAATGTAAGGCCAGAAACTATCAAACTCTTAGAGGAAAACATAGGCAGGACACTCTATGACATAAATCACAGCAAGATCCTTTTTGACCCACCTCATAGAGAAATGGAAATAAAAACAAAAATAAACACATGGGACCTAATGAAACTTCAAAGCTTTTGCACAGCAAAGGAAAGCATAAACAAGACCAAAAGACAACCCTCAGAATGGGAGAAAATATTTGCAAATGAAGCAACTGACAAAGGATTAATCTCCAAAATTTATAAGCAGCTCATGCAGCTTAATAACAAAAAAACAAACAACCCAATCGAAAAATGGGCAGAAGACCTAAATAGACATTTCTCCAAAGAAGATATACAGACTGCCAACAAACACATGAAAGAATGCTCAACATCATTAATCATTAGAGAAATGCAAATCAAAACTACAATGAGATATCATTTCACACCAGTCATAACGGCCATCATCAAAAAATCTAGAAACAATAAATGCTGGAGAGGGTGTGGAGAAAAGGGAACACTCCTGCACTGCTGGTGGGAATGTGAATTGATACAGCCACTGTGGAGAACAGTATGGAGGTTCCTTAAAAAACTACAAATAGAACTACCATATGACCCAGCAATCCCACTACTGGGCATATACCCTGAGAAAACCATAATTCAAAAAGAGTCATGTACCAAAATGTTCATTGCAGCTCTATTTACAATAGCCCAGAGATGGAAACAACCTAAGTGTCCATCATTGGATGAATGGATAAAGAAGATGTGGCACATATATACAATGGAATATTACTCAGCCATAAAAAGAAACGACATTGAGCTATTTGTAATGAGGTGGATGGACCTAGAGTCTGTCATGCAGAGTGAAGTAAGTCAGAAAGAGAGAGACAAATACCGTATGCTAACACATATATATGGAATTTAAGAAAAAAAAAATGTCATGAAGAACCTAGGGGTAAGACAGGAATAAAGACACAGACCTGCTAGAGAATGGACTTGAGGATATGGGGAGGGGGAAGGGTAAGCTGTGACAAAGCGAGAGAGAGGCATGGACATATATACACTACCAAATGTAAGGTAGATAGCTAGTGGGAAGCAGCCGCATAGCACAGGGAGATCAGCCCGGTGCTTTGTGACCACATAGAGGGGTGGGATAGGGAGGGTGGGAGGGAGGGAGACGCAAGCGGGAAGAGATATGGGAACATATGTATATATATAACTGATTCATTTTGTTGTGAAGCAGAAACTAACACACCATTGTAAAGTAATTATACTCCAATAAAAAAAATACAAAAAAAAAAAAAAAAAGGCAGTGAGAGAACCAGGGCAACTTGCCAAAGACCCTCAAGTTTCTTGTAATGGGTTTTAGGGCTTAATTAAGAAGAGGTGTAGAAGAACTCCTCCCTTGGTAAAATCCCCTTTCCTGCACCTGGGCTTTGTTTGTTCCTTCACTTATTCATTCATTCATCCATTCACTCATTCATCAGTCACTCTTTGAGCCCTTCTGGGTGCCAGGCATTGTGTCTGTGGGGCAGTATGACTAACTAAGACCATGTCCCCATTATTCTCATCACCACCACTACTCAAGAGGAAATCTTAAGGAATAATAGCAGTTGAGGGTTTGTTTTGCTTGGGAATGTGGAAATGAAGAGAAAGGCAGGCAGAGATAAAGACAGCTGGCCGGAGAGAACTTTGGAGAAGAGAATCAAAAGATGTCTAAGTAGGGTTTCCCTGGTGGCGCAGTGGTTGAGAGTCCGCCTGCTGATGCAGGGGACACGGGTTCGTGCCCCGGTCTGGGAAGATCCCACATGCCGCCGAGCGGCTGGGCCCATGAGCCATGGCCGCTGAGCCTGCGCGTCCGGAGCCTGTGCTCCGCAACGGGAGAGGCCACAACAGTGAGAGGCCTGCGTACCGCAAAAAAAAAAAAAAAAAAAAAAAAAAGATGTCTAAGTAGGATTTTGAAGATATTATGTCCTCTATCTTCCCCATGAAATCCTCAGTAAAATTCACAACCTTCACCAAATGCTTTCAAAGTGGGACTGAGCAGAATCTCAGCTGAAAGCAAAGGCGGACCAAGGAGGCCCAACCAGGTCTTTCTCTCGCACCGAAGTAAAAAGATGGTGTCCCTGCCCTCAGAGAGCCTCCAGTGGGAGAGACCCTGCAAAGACATGAGCACGTTAGGGGGTGTGTGATAGAAAGAGAGTTACCAGGGCATTGGGTACAAAATTTAAGGGGCTTCAAAAAACTCTGTAATCAAAACACATACAACTAAAAAAAACAAAAAAAAAACCACATACAACTGATGCAGTAGTTTGCAAAATGAAAATTAGCGCAAAAATGCACGATGAGCAAAATGTCACAGTTTTAAATAAAGACAAGATCTGTGGACAGAGTTGGGATTAGGGAGAAATCAATGAGGCTCAGTCATGCACGGCAGAGTCAGATTCTTCCAAATGTCGATATTTAGTTCAAGGTAGACTTTTTTTGCATTAAATTTGATTTTTAAAAATAGTGACTAAGATATCATTTATCTTGATTACTGCATTTTTTTCGTGCTCTTATATTTTTCACCCTAGCCAGGCCCCAAGGGAGCACCTGGGGAGAAGGGATCAATTGGCCTCAGAGGCCAGAAAACGCTTGCTTCTCTGAGGACCCAACATTCAAGATGGATTCTGAAGAATAAATGGAGTCTAATGTATGCAAAAAAATAAAAATAAAAAGTATAGGCAATCTAGACAGAGGACACAGCCCATGGGAGAGGGTGTGTTAAGGAAAGGGCTGCCAGCAGCATGCAACTGGAGAGCCCTGTCTTGTTTCATTCCAAGCCATGTCCCTCACGGGTGAAGCAGCAGGTTGAACCAGGTGACCACTGAGTCTGTCGGTCAGCATTTATGGAGCAACTCCTACATGCTGGGTAGCCGAGATTCGAAAATACAAGAAAATGCAGAAGAGACAACCCTGCCCCCTAAAAGCTCACATCCAGCCAAGACATTCAATGTCATTTCTGGCTGTTCATGTTCTACAAGCACCGTTTTTGTTTCTGACATTTTAAATGTTATCGTCGTTACAGAAGCATCATTAGGAATTGCCCACGTGATATTTTTTTTAAAAAAAAACACAATATTCAATTAGATGCAGTGATAGAGTGATGATCTGCTTCCAAAAGGGCTTTCACAGGTGAGATCTCCTTTGCTCCATTCGTTCACCTGCAGACTGGAGTGAGTGCTCTCATCTCTCATTTTCCAAGAATCTGACACTCAGAGCATTTCAGTGGCTTCCTTATAAAGTTTTCTGACCATAAGCGCAGAAGTAGGACTAGAATCCAGGTCTCCTAACTCCTGTCCCTTCATTGATCTGTGTAGGGGGAATGAACGAGCAGACAGGAAAGCAGTTTTCCTTCAATTCCATAGGCACTTTGCTGAGAGTTTCAAGCTGATCCCCGGCAGCCCTGAACTCACACAGGCCACTTTGGTTCATTCTGAGCTCCCTGCTGGGGGTGATAAGAAAATGACCAGCCCCAAAGTTTCATCAGCAATGGAGACAGAAAAGAATGCTTTCCCCACTCTCCTCCCACCCCCACTTACAGATTCTGTCCCCCGGGAGCACCAGGGGGCCTTGAAACCTCACATCCAACCATTAACTGCACAGCAGGCCCCTGTCAGGCGCATCCTCTCCACATGGGATTTCACTTTGCACAGCGAGATCCCTGCCAGATCCGAGAGCTGCCTCTTCCCATCCTGAAATTAAAAAACAACACGCCTCCAAACCTGAGCCAGGCAGGCCCCGAGGGCAGCAGCATCCCGGCTGGGAGAAGCGCCATCCCACGCGGGGATGCGGGGGAGACACTGCCTTCCCCGGCCCAGACATGGGCGCCTCATCCTCCCAAAGGCTCGCACAGGCAGTTGGATGCAGTCGCCGATCCTGCACAGCACGGCAGCTGCTCTCGGCGGCAGGTCAGGGCCCTGGCCAGGCCAGAACGTGGAAGATGGGCCTGCTGGAAATGGCATCACGCTGAGCCCTCTGAAGGTCCACACACCTCACGCAAGAGGTGGGCAACTGGCCTGAGGAACAGACGGCACAATGCCTCCAAGTCCTGGCTGACCCAGGAGCTGGCCCAGGAGCCCAACAAACCTGGGGCAGAAGGACACAAGGGTGTCAGAGCTCCGGACACAGAGAATGGTCTAGAATGCAGGGAAGGGTAGGAGAGCGAGTCAGGCCACAGTTCAGTCCCCTTTGGCGCCACCCTTGACCACTCCCCACAGGCCCCTAGATTTGCCTGTACTTTACTGCTTTGTATTGTCCTTGTCACCGTCACCATCGTTACCGTCACAGGTAGCACTTACTGGGTACAGTGGGCTCCTCCACAGTGGCGCCCAAATAGCTCTGTCCACATCCTAATCCTGGGAACCTGTGAATGTCACCTTATTTGGAAAAAATTTGGATTTTCGCAGGTGTAATTAAGTTAAGGACCTTGAGAGGAGGCTCTTAGTCTGGACCATCACACGTATCTTACAATTGAGAGGCAGAGGGACATTAGACAGAGACGCACAGAGAGAGGACACAGAGGCGAGGAGGAGGCCATGTGACCACAGAGACTGAGATTGGAGCGATGCAGACACATCCAAGGAACAGAGGCAGCCACCAGAGCTGCGAGGAGCAAGGGAAGATTCTCCCCCAGGGCCTTCCGAGGCAGCACAACCCCACCGACACTTTGATTTTTGGACATCTGGCCTCCAGAACTAGGAGAAAATAAGTGTCTGTGGTTTTAAGTTACCCAGTGTATGGTACTTTGTAAGGGCAGCCCCAGGAAATGAAGACACCAAGCACCACGCCATCCCCATCAACACGGCGCTTCCTGAGCACATCCTGAACAGCTACTGGCACATCCCAGGCCCCGGGCAGCGGGCTGGGTGCTTTGCAAGGTTGGCAACGGCTCCTGAGTTAGTTCCATTTAGCAGATGGGCAAACTGAAGCAATATGATACTAAGGAACTTGCCAGGGTCCTCTGGGGCCCAGCCGAAACACAACCCCGCCTACTGTTCCTTCCAATTAGAAGACCATAACTGCTTTTTTTTTTTTTTTTGCGGTACACGGACCTCTCACTGTTGTGGCCCCTCCCGTTGCGAAGCACAGGCTCCGGATGCGCAGGCTCAGCGGCCATGGCTCACGGGCCCAGCCGCTCCGCGGCACGTGGGATCTTCCCGGACCGGAGCACGAACCCGCGTCCCCTGCATCGGCAGGCGGCCTCTCAACTACTGCGCCACCAGGGAAGCCCCATAACTGCTTTTAAAAGTACATATCCAATCATGTTAAAAAAAAAAAAAGGAAGAAGACCGTAACCACCTTGACAGCGTCTTGCTTCTCTGCAACCACCTCAGGGATCTGTGCATAGGAATTGAACTCATTTTTGATCTCCAGTGATATTTTTACCAGAGTTATCTCTGAGGTTTGGCCCGTTCCAAAGGTCAGGGGATGACTAACTGTGGGGCTGGGAGACAACGTTTCAAATGAGCTGAGTGTCGTCCTGATGAGTTTCCCAGCACCTAAATAGCTCCAAGAGGCCAGCGGGAATTTCCCGTTCTCCCTCCTAAGGAAGGGCTTTGAAGCCAAGACCCCTCCACGAGACACCTCGGCCTCAACTATTGGAGCAAAAAAATAACATGGGCCTTTTACCCTCTTTTGGAACAGAGATTAAGGCACACAAGAACTTCATAACCTTCCAGAAGTCTCCCTGGCCCAGAGAGCAGAGCATCAGAGGAGGTTCCTGAACTTTCCTTTTCTAGGAACAGAGAGGAGAATCTCAAAGGGCAGGGTTAGCTCTCCTCAGGAATCTAAGGAGAGGAACAGCCACGACAGGCTCCCAGAATCCAGTCAGAAGGGGCGGGGGTTAGAGGACCTAATTTCACACCAATATCTTTAACCTGTCTCATTAGACACACCACATACACGGGCAGGGCTGGCTGGCTTACCCACAGTTTCGCTTGCACAGCAATATACCTTAAGGCTGGACGTGGTTCCATCTGGAAATGGGTCTGGACAAGCCCATCCTGCATGCCACAGACGCGGGCCATCCAGTTCCCAGGCCCTAGCTGGTCCCCGTACACAGAGCAGCGGCTTCGAGGCTTTCAGTGCTGCTACCCCGGGGAGGCCCAGAAACTCAAAGAAACGGCTGTAAGAGTAGCTTTACATCATTGCGACCTGGCTGCCTACTCCCTGCTCTGCTCAGAGGAAACCGTATTTCCTCAAGAAGAGCAAATATTAAGTTGACTTGGCAGTCTCTTTCTAGTCTCCTCAATCTTCACTGAGGAGAAAGGAAAGGGAGGGGCCTAGAGGTAATTCCCACCTCAGAGTGGCTCACCTCAGGTTCCAGAAGCGAGAAGACAGCCTGCTGGTCAATCCCTCGGTGCCCTAGCCCTCAGCGCTGTACACCCAGCGCCCACCCTGGCCACCTGGTAGGGAAAGTGGGCCAACAGCTCAGGACACAATCCCTTGGGTTTGCCACAGGTCGTGTAGTAGGGAGAGGGGGGAGGTCGTGGAAAATATGGAGCAGTAAGAAGCATGGATTGTTAGCAAGCCCAAGGTTCTGGCATGTTCTACGTGTAACCGGAGATTCTCAGAGCATGGGACCTTGGAGGTCAACCAATTCAATGGCAGCCAATCCAATGAGAAAGAGCCAGCCCAGCACATCTCTTTATTGCCTCCCCAGGGGACTTGTTTAGTTTCTCCAGGGCCTTTGCTTACCAGGGCTCACAGCTCCTATTTGCAACTCCCAATCCCAAAGAGCTTTGACAACTGAGTTTGTTCTGTAAGGTACTTGGCAGAGAAACTTTGCCTGATCTGAACTGTCTTGAGGCCATTTAGAGTCTTTCTTTATCCTACTCTTGGAAGAGTCCGATATTTTGCTGCCAAAATATCAATTCATTTGATGACAAGGTGTTACTCCAGACCCCACTGGAAGTGGTATGTAACACATTATATGCATCGCTTGACTTTTCTAAAGATTAAAAAACAAAAAAACAAAAAAAACCCGCTGAGTTCTGAATCATATCTGGCCTTGAGGATTCCAATAAGGAATTGTGGATGTGCAATTCCAAGGTTGGATGTGCCCCTGTGCTTCCCTGCCAGACCCGGTCCACAACTCCTGGACCCCATCCTACTGTAAGCTCTCCTGTACTCAGAAGCCTTTCTTGAAACTTGGTGACTTCGTTTGGACTTGCTGATGAACTTCGTGTGTATTTTTGAGTGTGGGTGTGTAATTTTGTCTATTTTTATGTCTCAAATGAATTCCCAAATGAATTAAATTCCCTCTGGGGTATAATAACCTGTTTGGGTCCCCTTTAGCCTCATTGCACCAACTCCTCAACCCTGCATCTGGCAGGTGTGCCAAGATTTGGAGTGTGGGTGCCCTCACCACACTGACTCCCCGATCCCAGACCCCTGCAACTATAGGCATGAAAGGACTAGAAAAGTCTAGTCTAAGAAAATACAATAAGGTGGCAGATTACAAAATTAATATATGAAAATTGTTAGTGTTAGTATATACAAAAATAAGTTTGAAAAATGCAGTGGAAACCAATATCTCCATTTTCAATAGAAACTAAAAAAGATTTTTAAAACTTTGATATGTTGATATTCAAAAACATATATACAGATGTAGGTAAGTACATACATATATATTCAATAAGAAACATGCCTGAGCTATTAGAAGATAACTTTTAAACTACTGATAAAGAAATACTGTTCGTTTTTTTAGTATAATAGTGGCATTACGGCTATATTTTAAAAGAGCTTCTTCATGTTTTGGAAATACACACTGAAACATTTACAGATGATAATGATGTCAGGGATTTCTGTGAAAATAATATGGAGGAGGAGTGGGAGTGGAGAGGAGGCATGGCTACAGGTTGAGCCGGGTAGAGGCTGTTTGATGGGTACAGGAAGTCTCATTTTACTGTTCTCTTAGTGTTCTCACTACTCCTGTGTATGTTCTAAATTCTGCATATTAAAAAGTTTTTTAAAAAAATCTATTGAGGGACTGGAAGAAATTTTTTAAGTTTAGAGAAAAGCCTCCCTTACTTTTAGATGAAAAGGTTCAGTGATTTTTCTTTCCTCTGAACTAATCTATAAATTCAATGTGAGCCCAATTAAAATAACCAACAAGGAATACTTTCAGAAAATAAATATACAATAGCTAGGAAAATTATGAAAGACAAGGGGGTGAGGGGATTAGGGCAGAGAAAGCCTGGTCTTGGAAGCACTCAAACTTATTATGAAGCTACAAAAATGAAATCAGTTTAGCAATGGAGAACATGTAGACAGTGCAATGGTGCAAAATAAAATTCCAGAAATAGGCTCAGGTGCCTACTGTGTACTATTCAAGATGTTGAATAATTACAGAACAGACAAAAGAATTCTAAACTGTAAATAAGTGAACAAATAAGAAAATTCATATAGTGATGTGTTGCAGAGAATATAAAGCAAGACAATGAGATGAAGAGTGATGAGGGAGATATTTGTGTTGAGACCTAAGGAATTAACCATGACAGAGATGAGCTAGAAAAGCCCATTCCAGGCAAAGAGGAAAGCAAAAGCCAAACCGTAAGGTGGAAATGAGCTTCAAGTGTTCAAGACACAGAAAGAAGATCATGGATGACAGGAAAAGAGGCCAGGAAGATAAGCAGATTCTATAAATCTTGCAGGGGCTGTGAGGAGGCTGGATTTGAGTCTAATTGAGATGGAAAGCCATTAGAGGGTTTTTGTCTGCAGATATGATCTGATTAGCGTTAAAAAAAATTACTCTGGCTACTACGTAGAGAGAGGACTGTCTAAAGACAAGAAGAGAAATGCAATTTCAGTTTTCCCCAGCAAAAATCTACCCAAGAGGTGATGGCATAAACTAAATGGAAGTGGTGGACATGTTAACAAGTGGACTGATTTGGTTGGGACACAATATTTACCTAGTGCCAGTCTGCCGACGGGTTAGAAGTGAAGGAGGAGAAAAAGAAAAGGAATCAAGGATTATGTACGCTAGTGCTCTGGTCTGAGTCACTTGGTAGATGATGCCACTACTGAGAAAGAGGAGATGGGCAGGAGCACGTGTGGCTGTGATGGCAGTAAATCAAGGACTCTATTATCATCTCTATCACTTGCAATACCTATCAGACAACCAAGAAGTGTTGGCAGTAGGCAGGTGGCTGTTACATGAGGAAGGAGCTCAACCGTGGAGATGTATGTTTGAGCATCATCAACATAAAGATAAAATGAGCACAGCATTTCAGATCTATAGGGAGCACAGTGTTTGATAACCAGGGTTGAGATAATTGACCTTACATTTGAGGAAAAAAAAAAACCCAAATGAATTCTAAATTCAAGCTCAGGACAAAATAATTTCCAAATGGATCAAAAATTTTTAAAAACAGCAGTGAGTGTACATGGAAAATGGCCCCTCTGTACTCTTTTTGGGAGGGTAAATTTGTGCAACCTTACTTAGGGACAATATGGCATTGTGTTATCAGATTTAAAATGCATGTTTTCTTTGTTCCAGTAATCCTACTATCTGTATTAATTTACCCAACAGATATACATGGAAGAAATTTTATGTACAAGGATGTCCACTGCAGACTCACTGCAGTAAAAAATTAAAAATAAGCAGTGTGTCTCAACAAAGGACTGGTTAAATAAATGATCACATGTCCATACAATGGACTACTTTGCAGATGATACAAAAGGTGAAGGAAACCTTTCTGTGCTGACCTCAAACTGTCTCCAAGACACATTCAGCAAAGTACAGAACTTCTGTGTTTCATTATACTTCTGTGTAAATATGTGTATGTTTATGTATAAAGGCTTTCAGTTTCTTTTTTATCATTCTGTATTGTTTGAATTTTGTAAGCATGTACATATTTTCCATTAAAAAAACACTAAAAGGGATTATCTGAACAGTGAAATTATCGGTCACCTTTTTGTTTTCTTTATACTTCTGTGTATATTTTTTAAAAAGCAACCTAACGAGTGTTATTAGAAAAAAAAAAAAAGAACTTCAAGGAATATGGTCCCACATCCTACCCTCTAAGACTGTAGACAAATCTATTTAAATCTCCATGAAAATCTTATGACCTTCTTTTCCAATTCTTTTTTTTAGCATTCTGATCTAACAAATTTTGTACCTTCAGGCTCTGTGGGAAGCAGCCTGTACCCAAAGCCAAGCCGTAAAAGTTGCAGGGGAGCTACAGAGCTGCCAAAGAGGGTATTTAATGAGCAAAACTTAAGGGTTGATGCAAATTGCTGGCAAACACCAGACGGCAGGGGTCAGGCGGGAGATCACCTCAAAGAGACAAAGTCAGAGCATCGGTCAGGTCCAGAGAAAGATAAACGATGCCCATCTGATTTGGAGGACAGGAGCGTATCACGGGATTCCCGCTACTGGGTACACACTCACTCAAGATCAGGACAAGGGGTCTTTCTCCTTCAGCTCACGGTTGGGGGATGGGAAGTGGGGAAAAGGCAGGAGTAGAGGATGCAAAGGAATCAGGCAGCTTGTGGTAGAAATGGAGTGTCTTGGCCTATGTGAAATTTACCTGTGGTGCTTGTGAGGCTTAGCTGCTCTGAAATCCCAAAATATCTGAGCCACGTACACACACACAGGCCTAAAATTGAGACTGCGCTAGTTCTGTTTAACCATGGAGGAGAAAAAAACCAAACAGAATTTAATTAAACAGTTATTAAGAATTTTAAAGGGAAAAAGAAGGCATCCAATAAGCCCTATTTTTACATTTCTTTAACCTTTAACATTATACACCTTATTAAAATACAAAGTTAATAGTGTCAGTTACTACTAGGCTTATTTGTTATAACAAAGCCTTGTTTTTAACAGGCAGCAAGAGAGTACCATTCCACTTCTCCCAACTAAGCACCTTTATAGGAAGCCGGGCTGCAGGAACGCCAAGGCGATCACTAAGGCACTGAGACCTCCCAGAGGCAGTCAGCCCTGCCTGTGGACATAGTACCTTGGCAGAAATAAATGTATTTGCATTGGCCTTAAATACTCAAACTTAATAGCGACCACAGACATCAGAGCATCCCATTCAAGTGCTGACCCCTCTCATTGCCAAGTCTAACCTATACCCCTCTGGCTAAGCTTGGGGAGCTCTCCCCCTCTTCTTCCATCCTACAGGAAATGTGGAACAGCTGCTTCAGCCCATCACTTCTACCCCTCACTCTCACCTCCTCTAGCTTAACCAGTCCCAGCTCCTTTCAACTTTCCTTTTGGGTCTAATTTTCCAATTGTATAATTAATTATCTCTGTGGGTCTTAGGGAGAAGAAGGCATGTGGTGTTCCAAAAAAATTATACCCTTCTTTTGGTCCTATACTCTGCGTTTTCTGCCCCTGGTAAAGGAATCTAAACTATACCACTACAAAAGATCTAGTTGGAGTAAGCACCTCTCCAGCATTCTTTCTTTTAAATGTACTCTTGCCTTCTTGGGAGTAACTTCAGCTCAGGGGAGCTGGGTTTTTTTAATGGAGTTTCTATAGTCTCCAAAATCATCAAATGCCTTGAGAGCAACAGAGAATGGCCATAGGCTGAGGTTACAGGAAGAGAGGATTTTCCAAACACCAAATTACTCAAGCTTGTCCACACTGTTCCATGGCCAGAAAACAAGGATTCAAGGTTTAATGAAGTCGAAATCATCAGGAAAGGAGAACTGAAGAAAATATATACCCCTTGATTCAAATAGTTGTTAAAATCAGCTTGTAAATATCTCAAAAGAATGTCTAATCAAGCATTTTTTAAGGCAAACTTTTTATTATAAGGACTAACTTTTGAAAACTTTCCACATAATATTTTGTAATACAATATGGTGGGAAAGGCAAGTGTTGATAGGCAGATAGATAGATAGATATATTATATATACATTATATAGCATTTTATACATATATTATAAATACATATAAAATATATGTATAATATAATATATATATGATATGAGGGACACGAAGGTCAATTTTAGTTTCTTGAAGCCATAAAACTAATAAATAGACATCCTTGGATTCAAACCCAAGCTGGACCATGAGTCCTGTGGGAAATCTTTGATATCTAATGATATGAAATAAGTTGACACTGTCTGCTGTTCACAACTAAAGATGACAGTCAAGTTTCAGTTGTTATTAGAGAGGAAACATATATTTCCTATAAAAGAACCCCACAATCAATGCAATTCACTCTGTTTCGCTTTTTTAATGTCCTGAGATACTCTGATGTTAAACAAAGATGTTACTAAATGCACTGGATAGGATCTTGGAACAGATAAGGGACATTAGTGAAATCTGCATGAAATGTGGAGTTTAGTTAACAGAAATATGCCATGTTGGTTTCTTGGTTCTAATGGCCCACAGTTATGTAAAATGTTAACAGTAGGGGAAACAGGATGAAGAATATACAGGAGCTCTTACTATCTTGGCAATATTTCTATTTGTCTAAAATTATTCCAGAATAAAAAGTTCATTAAAGGGCTCCCCTGGTGGCGCAGTGGTTAAGAGTCCGCCTGCCAAGGCAGGGAACATCGGTTCGAGCCCTGGGCCGGGAGGATCCCACATGCCGCGGAGCAACGAAGCCCGTGCGCCACAACTACTGAGCCCGCACACCACAACTACTGAAGCCCACGCGCCTGGAGCCCGTGCTCCGCAACGAGAGGCCACCGCAATGAGAAGCCCGCGCACTGCAACAAAGAGTAGCCCCCGCTCGCTGCAACCAGAAGCCCGCGTGCAGCAACAAAGACCCAACACAACAAAAATAAAATAAATAAAATTTTTTTAAAAAAAACTTAAAAAAGTTCATTAAAAATAAACAGATGTTATAAGTATCAATAAGCCAACAGTCTTAAACCTTTAATGTTTTTCATATGTTAAAGGAAGGAACCAAGTAACTTTCCACCCAAGTGATGTCTCCATATTCAGAAGCATTTAGTGATAATCTGGCAATCAGCTCCATTCATGGAGAAAGAAAAACCATTAACTTATATGGTGGTGATTATTTTGCAGGTGTTGACCTTGAGGGAAGGAAGGCTGGGGAAAACCTGGGAAGGAGTTCAGAGGTGGCCAATCCCCCAAATTGACATCAACTATTGCCTGAGAAGCCGAGACTGACTAGAGAAGCACAAGCTAGACCAGTCACTATAGTGCATCTCTCTGAACTGCAGGAGACAGGCTGTCAGACGGGCACAGGATCCCTGCACTCACAACAGGAGGTATTTACAAACCAGCAGGGCCTGGCGCCCGGTCACGGATTTCAAGGACAAGCCTGCAGTGTTTTCAGACAGCAGCCAAGACATTAAGCTCGCAGGTCCAGATGAGAAGCCTGGCAGCCCCAGGCTGCAGAGCAACAGAGTTGCTCCTGGCCGAGCGAGTGTGTTCACACCAGGGGCTGGCCACAGAAACGAAACCAACACACAGGTCAGTTCCAGGCAGCATGGGAAGATGTATCTTCCTGAGGCTGGCATGAATGGGGAATATTTTTTAAAACAGGTTTTCCAAGTGCAAAGTTCCTCCCAATTCTCAGGAGGCTGAATTCACAGCCAGTCCACTCTACCTCTCACTAGCAGTTGGCCTCAGAGATTGTATTTTGGACTCAGCACTGTTCTGATTTCCTCTCCCATTAGACGGATGGGTAGAAGCCTTTCTGTTGCACTGTGTGCAAAGCAAAAGTTTGCCCATTTTCAACACCTGCCCTACTTCTTCCATCTGACAAAAGCCTTTGCTGTGAAGGGAAGCTGGAGTTACCATCAGACTTGTACCCCAGGATCCAGGCAAGTTCTGGTGATAGGCGGCCAGCGAAGGGCCTTTTCCTCTCCAGGCCCACCCTCCACTCAGCTTTTCCAGGACATCGACTCCAACAGTGAATGAATGAAGGAATGAATGAATGAGGACTTGGCAAGTTTGCTCAATCACTTTGTGAATACAAAGCACATTATAAAGCATTCCACGTCTGATATCTAAGCAAGATGCTATAGAAGATGCATTTAAAACCTTTAGAGCTGGGGCTTCCCTGGTGGCACAGTGGTTGAGAGTCCGCCTGCCGATGCAGGGGACACGGGTTCGTGCCCCGGTCCGGGAAGATCCCACATGCCGTGGAGAGGCTGGGCCCTTGAGCCATGGCCGCTGAGCCTGCGCGTCCGGAGCCTGTGCTCCGCAACGGCAGAGGCCACAACAGTGAGAGGCCCGCATACCGCAAAAAAAACAAAAAAACAAAAAAAACAAAAAAAAAACCTTTAGAGCTGAACATTTGGGGTATGATGGTATTTGAGGATTTGATTAAAATTCTACCTACCCTGTGCTTTTATATAAGTTTCAGCATTCTACAGAGCCCTTGAAGATAGATTAACAATCCATGGTTGATACAGTCTCAGCACTACGAGATCTAAGAGACTTAATAAAAAGAGGAACATTCAAAAATCTAGTATTTGCTCCTGAAAGGAAGTAGATTAAAAATGGATTAAGTAGACGTAAATACACAGCTTTCCAATTTTTCAGCCCATTAGTTGGAGGTCAGAAGTTACTCTGTTTTCTCATCTGTAGAAAGGTTCTATTTCATAGGGATGCTACAGAGTAGGTTAAATGAGCTGATAGTTGCAAAGCATGGGGACAATGGCTGGCACGTAGTAGGCACTGCCTAAGCACTTGCTACAAAAAATACAATCCAATACAACACAATACTCTACCACACGAGACAATGATGAGTATCTTATCCGGTCACAACACCCCACAAGGTACCTGTGACGAATCTCAATGTCCTTCTCAAGAGACATAATCTCTCAAGATGAAAGAGCAGCTGCCTCAACCCACGTTTTAAAATCCCCAGCTTTCGAGAGGGAGACTTTTGAAAGCATAAGCTACTGGAAATGTCTTTAAGCATAAGCTGCTTTGCAAAAGGTAAAAAAATATTTTGCTTTCCACAAGAAAACTTGAAATCTGTGCCAATCCAGTATGGATACTTCAGTCAAGTGCAAGGAAAATCACAAGCACCTGTAAAGTCATTTTAATAGGAAGACAACTCGGATAAGTATGACTCCTGCACAAGACAAGAGAGCCGTTCTCCTTCGTTACTTCAACAGGGGGGCTTTGTAACCAGAGACCACCATCTCACACACCTCTCTGACCCTCTAACAGTCTGGCAGGACTAAATTTTTCTGACATCACCAAATGTCTAAAAACAAACAAACAAACAAGAAGAGTTCCCTAATAAGGCAGGAACCTAGCTAATTCTCCCTTTGACATAATTTAAAAGCAAAAACGAGATAAAAATGCCCAGACTATAGGGAGTGCTGTGACGCGGGGCTGAAGCCCCAGCTGCAGGAGCGCCAGCAGCACACGGCCCTCGGCTGCCAGAGGGAACGGCCCTCAGCAGCAGCTTCCAGTGTGGGGCGTCAAGGCCCCGCTCTCTGATTGCAAGTCAGGCCAACTCTTGAGGGCCATCCTCACCCAGAGCTCCCGGGACTTGCCCGAATCCTTGGCTGAGTCTGCATCGCAACCCAGCTTCTCCCTCAGCCAGTCCCACTTCCCACCCTGCCGCCACGGGGTCCGATCATGAGATCCCCCCAGAAGCTTCCTCTGTGCTGTTACCACTCAGGGTCGGCCTCCCAGGGAATCCAACCCACAACACACATAGGCTCTGGGCGAATGTCTGTTGACCATCTTTCCCACATGTTTGGGTTTTTATAAAGAGCTTTATTGAGGTATAACTGATATACAGTAAACTGCACATATTTAAAGCATATAATGTTTTGATGATTACTTTTAATGTATGTATATATCCAGGAAACCATCATCACAAGTAAGATGATTCTCACACAGGTGATGGGTCTCACACAGATGGAGGGTCTCACATAGATGGTGGGTCTTGCATAGATGATGGTGCAACACAGAACCGTGATTTGGTACCTTCCTGGGCTTTAAGCTCCCAAGGTCCCAACTTTGAATCCTCCACGACTCTCAGCTCTGACAGAAGACAGTGTTACTTGACCTCTCTCTGCCCTCATTTGTCATACTGAGGCAATGATAGCACCAACCTTGATGGACTGTTAGATGAGCCCTACCCAGACAATAGGATGTGAACCTTGGATTTCCAGCAGGAAGGTTGTGTGCATTAGGCTTATTGTGGAAGGATTTGTGTGGGATAGAGAGGAGTGAGATTAGTCAGTGCTATGGACTGAATGTTTGTGTCCCCCTGCCCCAAATTCATGTACTAAAGCCCTAATCCCTATTGTGATGGTATTCAAGATGAGGCCTTCAGGAGGTAATTAGGCCATGAGGGTGGAGACCCCAGGATGGGATTAGTGCCCTTAAAAGAAGAGGCACGAGAGAGCTGGCTCTCTCTCTCTCTCTGCGCCCCCCACCCCCACCCCACCGTCTCTCTCTCTGTGCTACCTGAAGACATAACCAGGAAGAGAATCCTCACTAGGAACCGAATAGGCCAGCACCTTGACCTTGAACTTCCCGGCCTCCAGAACTATGAGAAATAAGTTTCTGTTGTTGAAGCCACCCAATCTGTGGTATTCTGTTCTAGCAGCCCAAGATGACTAAAGCAGTCAAGAAGACGACTTAGACCACCAGGCTTCCAAATTCTGTCTGTGAAATGACAGGTGCTGTTCAGTGCTGGAGCTTCTGTCGGTCTGGTGAGAAATGAGGAAAACAAGATCAATGCGGTGAGTTTTTCTTAAAGAAGCTAAACATCTTCATTTTAAAAACAGAGCTTTATGCTCTTCTACTTTGGAAGAGGTTGAACTATCTTGCCATGAATTAAATTATGGTATTTCTTAATGACATTTAGTTAGTTTCTTTATCTATCGGCCAAAAAATGTTAGAAATACTTTAGTTCCAAAAATAATTTGTAAAATTTTTATTAGCCTGTGAAATCTCAATGTCTAGAAGCCACTGAATTGGGCAATTATACAAGTGAAGGCGAGAGATGATAGCAGTCTGGACAAGGATGGTGGCCATGGGAGGGGGAGGGAAGAGAAGCAGGACACAAGACAGAGCTTTGAGACTGACTGGATGCATCTGAATCAGGGCAACTTAGAGAGTGATGATGGGACCTTTTAGAGGAATGTGGAAGTTGAAGAGGGAAGGAGTCTGGGGACGGATGAAACATTTGGGAGTCATCATCATAAAACATTAATGGCTACAATTTGTTGAGGGCAAGGAACTGCGCGCTTTATTCCCATTATTTCATTTGATCGATGAAACAGTCAATCAAGGTTGGTGCTATCGTTGCCTCAATATGACAAACGAGGGCTTCCCTGGTGGCGCAGTGGTTGAGAGTCCGCCTGCCTATGCAGGGGACGCAGGTTTGTGCCCCGGTCCAGGAAGATCCCACATGCCGCGGAGCAGCTAGGCTCGTGAGCCATGGCCGCTGAGCCTGCGTGTCCGCAACGGGAGAGGCCACAACAGTGAGAGGCCCGCATACCGCAAAAAAAAAAATATGACAAACGAGGGCAGAGAGAGGTCAAGTAACACTGTCTTCTGTCAGAGCTGAGAGTCGTGGAGGATTCAAAGTTGGGACCTTGGGAGCTTAAAGCCCAAAAAGGTACCAAATCACGGTTCTGTGTTGCAACATCATCTATGCAAGACTCGCCATCTAGGTGAGACCCTCCATCTGTGTGAGACCCATCACCTGTGTGAGAATCATCTTACTTGTGATGATGGTTTCCTGGATATATACAAACATTAAAAGTAATCATTAAAACATTATTATATGCTTCAAATATGTGCAGTTTACTGTATATCAGTTATACCTCAATAAAGCTCCTGTCCTCACAGAACCAGCCGCCACAGGTAAGAGAGCTGCTCTGGACACTTGAGATGTCCCGGCGGGGATCCCGGCCACCGCTATTTAGAGACCAGGATGGCAGTTCCCTGCTGCCCTTCTCCTCTCCCCACACTGGGATGCCTCCTTTGGGTGACTTTCCCGATGCCACTTTTCTTTCCCCACACTATCTCAAACCTTTTCATTAAAGCGTGGAGGAAAGGTCTCCTAAGAATTTTTACTGTTACCAACAATAGGAAAGAGACAATGGCTAAAAATAACAACGGGCAAGGTGACAGCATTTGTAGAAGTCTACAAAGAGCTCATTGCCAGAATAGTTCCTGGGTTCAATGTACGCGAGGGGAAGACTCCCCCCACCTCCCAGCCCCATCTGTCTTAGGCCATCCACGCTCCATGATTGCAACTGCTTCTTTGGCTCTGAGAACCATGCCCTAAGCCCTACTCCCCAGAGACTATCTCCTCTGACCCTCTGAGAATTTCAGGCTGGAACACCTGAGCTTCTTACCTTCCATAAAAAAGGCTCCCTCCTTTTTTCCCCCTTTAAAACTCAAGTTAAAAAAAAAGACTCATATATACTACCAAATGTAAAACAGATAGCTAGTGGGAAGCAGCCGCATAGCACAGGGAGATCAGCTCGGTGCTTTGTGTCCACCTAGAGGGGTGGGATAGGGAGGGTGGGAGGGAGACGCAAGAGGGAGGGGGTATGGGGATATATGTATACGCATAGCTGCCTCACTTTGTTATAAAGCAGAAACTAACACACCATTGTAAAGCAATTATACTCCAACAAAGATGTTTAAAAAAAAGAAAAGACTCAAAAGGGCAAAGTGGGCCCTTTGAGGACTGAGAGGGCCCTAGTGAGATCCTTGTACACATCAAAGGCAAACTCAGATCTGCTGTCACTCACAGACTAAAGCTAACTCCACCCCACACAAGCAGGACAGGAGGCCCCTGGGCTGGAGGAGGGGTTGGGGGCAGGGAGAGGAAAGAAGCAAGCAGCCACAGCTTGCATCAACCTGGGGAAATAAGAGGGAACTAGAGAGACTGGCCGATTACGAGCAATTGCAGGGACACCTTTGAGCCTCTGGGTCCAACCAAAGCTCTCCGCTCACTGGAGTGTGGACAGCTGCTACTCAAAGTGCAGTCCCCGACCATCAGTATCAGCATTACCCAGGAGCTCAACAGAAATCTAGACTCTCAGGCTCCTCCCCAGGCCTAGTAAATTAGAATCCGTGTTTTAGCAAGATCCCCCAGTGCTTGGTGTGTACGTTGAAGCCTGAGAAGCAGTGTTTAAGAGCATCTTGGTCAGTGGTTCCCCAGCTAGGGAGATTTTACCTCCTAGGGGTCATCTGGCAATGTTTGAAGACATTTTTGGTTGTCACTACTGAGAAATGCTACTGGCCTCCAGGGGCTACAGGCCAGGGGTGCTGTTAAACATCCTACAGTGCACAAGGCAGCCCTCCCAACAAAGGATTACCCAGCCCCAAACGTCAAGAGCGCCAGCCCTGAGAAACCTGATCTAGATGAAAACAGCCAAGAGAGAGGTGGATAAGAGGTCCTAGAACTTGCTACCCCAAGTGTGGACTGCAGACCAGCAGCATCAGCAGAGGAGGCTGTTAAGTGTAAGATCTCTGACTCGAGCCCACAGCCATGGAATCAGAGCCTCCATGGGTGGGCCCAGGCATCTGCCTTTCAACAAAAAGCTCTCCACGTGAACTGCATGCATGCTTTTTGCTTCTAGATTTTTGCATGGAATAGTAGTGTAGGCCACGGGCCCCTGCCTTCTGGGTGGCCGTCAGGAAAGGGAGGCTCAGCCAGGTTGGCCACTTGTCCAAGATTTCACACCAGTAACAACTGCGATCTGGATTGGAAGAAGGGCCAGCTCTAGTGGAGGCAGGGGGGCTGGCACCAGCCTCTTTGCTATGCAACTTCAAGGACAATGGCTTAGAGGTTCTAGCCACTGCTGGTGCCAGACTCATGGGCCTGATGCTGACCACAAGAGCATCCTGGCACGACAGGGCACAGGAAAAGGTGAATTCAAAGCTCTCAGACAACAAAGGCCAGACAACACTCTACACGGCATTACTTCACGAAGCCCTAGGGATAAGAATAAGGAAGATGTTGGTGATAGGGAACTATATTTAATATGTTCTCAGCCCTTCAATGTCACCTCCTCTGAAAAGCCTTCCCTGATTTCCCCCAAAGGAGTCATCATCTCTTTTTTGCTGTTCTCCATCCATTGTGCTCATCTTCCCATTGTCCTACTGTTCTGTGAATTCTGCTAACTCCCTTGCCCATAGCAGGGTGAGTTCCTTGAGGATAGGAAGTATACTGTAGCAGATGTTGTGGTCATAGCCCCTGGCCCACCCTCCCTGGAGATCACCTACACAGTCCCAAACTTGCTCTAGACTTCTTCTATATCCCTGCCTGAGGGAAGTGCCAGGGAGTTTATGCCCCCAGAAGCAACCTGTACCCAATGAAGGAATAAGAGTGGAGGTTGGTGGCTGAAGAACCCAGCATCCACTTGGCCATTCTGCAGTGTGTCTGCTCGGTGTCTTAGAGACCCATGGAGGGACTGAGCCTCTGTTGTCATGGCAGTAAGCACATTATACCCCCTCTGTCAGCTTTCCTCCCTTCCTCTCTCACCCCCACTCCCCTCACCATGATTTTCTGCACCCAAATGGACTTCCTGAACCCAAATCCTTGTCTCAGGGTTGGCTTTTGGGGGAACCCAAACTAAGACAAGTATTTTGCTCACTGAATGCCCACTATTTGGCTGCCTCCCTAACACACTAAACGCTCACAAAAAATCAGTACTTATGGAAGTTAAATGAAAGTCCCCATATGCCTGGAAAATCCAAAGACGACAACAGCCAAAAAGTGAGCAAAAATCCTACTGATGGCCTGGGTGATATAATCCAGAAGAATGTATCTACGTTTCTTCTCCTTGAGTTGTGGTCAAAACTCTAAAAACGATAGTCTCCTGACTATAGTAACAGTTTAATTTCTCATCATCATGTACAAAAAGAGGAGAGCTCAGCGGCTAGGACTTCTAGCTCTGGAATTCGGTAGAACTAGGCTCAAATTCCTGGCCCCAAGAGCTGCTAAGTGACCCCAGCCTCGTTCGTCACCTATAAAAGGGGAATTATAATCGTATCTGCTTGCGGGGTTGTGGGGTGGATTTAATGAGATAGAGGATTTATTGAAGGCTTTAGTATAGTCCTGGCCCAGCGTAAACCCGCCAAACACATTCTCAACGGTAAATTCCTATCACTATGACTGCATTGCCCATTTTAGGCAGGCTTCCGGTCACTCAGGTGACAGATGGTAGCGGAGTGCCAGGAACATAGCAGACACTCAGCAAACAGTTACCTTAGGAATGAGTGAAGTGATAATCTAAGAGTAGAATATTAAAAACCTGCAAAAATTCCTTTTGCAAAAGCTCCTTTAGGAGAAACAGGAATTTTTCCTGTTCAATAATCCTACCTCTGTTACTCACAAGCCGTGTAAACTTAGGAAAGTCACTCAACCCATCTGAAGTCCTCCAGGCACTACCTGTGAAACTTAGATTAGTATTAGATCATTTCTAAGGCCCTTTCCAGGCCTTCACTTGGATCTAAAGTAACTCCCAGGGAAGGGCTGCAGAACCACTTCACAGCTGGAGGTTGGACAGGACAGAACAGGGAGCCGCAGGCAGGCAGATGTGCTCAGCCTGGGCACCTGGACGCTTGGGCGGGATAATCCTTCATGGCAGGGCTGTCTCATGCATTGTCGGATGTTTAGCAGCATCCCTGGCAGCTACTCACTAGATGCCCCCAGCACCACCAGCGACAGCAGAAAATGTCTCCAGACATTGCCAAATGTCCACTGGGGCAAAACTGCCACTGCGGGAGAACCCCTGTGGTAGAGGTTTGCTTCCCTCCGTAAGCCACAGACCTGCAAGGCCCTGCAGTCCAGCCCCAGCCCCACAAAGGGGAGGTGGGCCTCCAGCATGGCTCCCTTGCCTCAGTTAACCTGTGTTTATTATTTTAAAAAGCCCCCCTAACCCCCAAGAAACTCGTGGGATGCTGTGACTACTTTTTCCCCTCTTATCCTTCACTCTCTACTACACTCATTAAAAAGCAGACCCTTTGGAAATAACCAAGCACTCACTGCAGATTTTGAATTATTTTGTTTTCCCTAGTCTGTCATTAGCCATATTTGCCTGCAAATAAGATGGATGTTTTTAAAGCTCATGTACTTGCAAGCCTGGAACATAATCCCCTCCCGGGTTATTACCATCCGTTTATGACATTAGGAACAGCAGGAGACTGAAACTCCGAAACCCAAATGATCTTGACATGCAAATGCATCATAAAAACCCAACCACGGCAGAAGATTTCAAAGGAGTTATTAGCAACGGAGCCACCATTAACTAGACAGAACCGAGGAGTTTTCCAGGCAATGGTCAGAGTGGCTGTCCAATGGGCCAATTAAACCCAAAGTTCTCTGTTCTCCCAGTGAAAGTGCCTGCCCGGCGGTGGGCGGCCCCCGGGTCCCGAGGACAGAAAGGAGTGGTTTTATATTCCACCAGCTTCCAAATGGCTTCCTCCAAACAACAAGGTTGTCCGTGTTCAACTCCTTCCTTTGCACTAAAAAGCAAATTCCTGTGAAGACTGGAAACCAAACCTACATATCCGCCTGCATTAGATTATAGCAATCAAAAAAAGGCAATTTGTTAGAGAGCTCTCCTCTCCCTACAGACTTCCCTTACCTTCCTGAGCAGGGCCGAAACTTTCCTCAAGTAGCATCACCCCCGCTTCCTCTTGCCTCTGGTGACCTGTAGTGGCCCTCCCTTGCTGTGGTCCCACTGCCACCAACCCTGTTGGTATTCATCCCTCAGGGTCTGTGGATGCCCCTTCCCCCGGATCAGTGTCTAGCTGACTCCTCATTTCTCAGGCCTCTGCTCAAATGTCCCTTTCTCAGAGCGGCCTTCCCTGCCCAGAAAATCTAACCAAGCCCCCTCCATCACTCTGTAGCCGCTTAACCTGCTCTATTTTTCTTCAAGAAGCATTTGGTTCCTGAAGTTATACTGCATATCCATTCGTTTACTGGTTTTGTTTCTGGCCTCCCTGCTCCTGAAGTGTGAGCGCTCTGTGGGGCAGGCTTTTTTGTTGTTGTTGTTGTTTTGCGGTACGCGGGCCTCTCACTGTTGTGGCCTCTCCCGTTGCGGAGCACAGGCTCCAGACACACAGGTTCAGCGGCCATGGCTCACCGGCCTAGCCACTCCGCAGCATGTGGGATCTTCCCGGACCAGGGCACGAACCCATGTCCCCTGCATCGGCAGGCGGACTCTCAACCACTGCGCCACCAGGGAAGCCCGGGGCAGGGGTTTTGAATGCCTTGCTCACCCCTGCATCCCTAGTGCCAAGAATTCCCCCATTTGGGGAATGAATGCATGTCTGTACTCAGGCTGACAAACCACAAGAAACAGAGTGGACCACGTAGGAGGCGGGGAGCCTCAGGGCTCCTGAGCAGCCACTAGTCACTAGTTACGCACTGCTCCATCTCATCTCAAAGATTCACTCCGAACCATGGATTCTTTGCCTTCAGTTTCTGTATCTATGTTTATTCTCCCATAGTATACTGATCTAGCTCTGGACTTCAGAAAAGCAAGCCTTCAGACTGGAGCGGGGAATGACAGAGAAACGGAGAGCATTCTGGGGAGAGCCCGTGGGGTTAATTTAGTCTCCTTCCTAAAGCATCCTGCCAAGATCTTTTTTTGAGCACCTAGCTCGCAGGTCTGTTTTTAGGTCACTCTAATGGTAACCTAAACAGTCAAAGCAGCCTCATAAATGCAGGACCAGGAGGTCCCTT
This sequence comes from Monodon monoceros, assembly GCF_005190385.1. Classification (NCBI taxonomy): domain Eukaryota; kingdom Metazoa; phylum Chordata; class Mammalia; order Artiodactyla; family Monodontidae; genus Monodon; species Monodon monoceros. The sequence goes on along the minus strand of NW_021703768.1, from coordinate 26,597,378 downwards.
GCATGTATGAACTTGTCAAGATAATCACAAAGGGTACTTTTCCTTGAGATCATTAAAATAATTAGCATGAAAGTATTTTTTGAATAAGGAGATAAGTCCAGCTACAGGAGAAACATGCTCATTTCTTACATCCAAAAATTAAAACCCCATGTTCCTTTATAAGATCCTGGGCCTGTTGGAACAGGAAGATGCATTCCATCATTGCTTCAATCCTGGAAGGTTCTACACTCCCTCAGGCCTCCGCTTGGAGACTGAGGCTGACTGCAAAACCATCTCCTTCTCTTCCTGGTCAAAGAGGATGCTTCCCCAGGGAGAGCCTCTGCCCTGATTTGGGTGTCCCACTCCTTCACCAGCATTTGGAAAATTTTCTCATTTATTCTCTAGAAGTAAGGCCTGAGAAACAACTCCTGAAACCCATTGTTAGCAGTGTAGGTTCCTGACTGGAGGTGGCCTGGAAGCCCCCTGATGCCTGCCCACCTCCAAAGCGCTGGAGCTCTCACCTCCAGGTGACCGGCAGGTTGTAAAAGTCCCTGCCTCCCTCCCCCCCTCATCTTATGCCTTCCCTACCTCCCCTTCTCCTCAATGCTCCTTGATTCCCTGAAGTTTACACCATGGAAATCTGCCATTTGATTAGCAAGAGTCCCTTCCTAGGGGCTCTCAAATCTCCATAAATAAAAATCTGCTGGCTTTGCCTTCATATAAAGCCAGAACACATACACGCAAACTGGATTTGTGGTCCGTCCAGGAAAGGCTTCTTGGGAGAAATGCCTTGCAAATCTGATGGAATATTGAGTTAGCCAGGGGAAGGGCAAGGTGAGGTGGGAGAAGAGTTCTAGGGAGAGGAAAGAGCATATGCAAGGGTGTGAGAGACACAGAGAGAGTGACACGCCGGAGAACTGAAACCAGGCTCAGGAGGAAGAGAGGAGAAGGAAAGAATAAGTGATGACTTGCCGGTCCCCATCGCCACCACACCCCAGTTCCGGGTTAGGTGTTTCTCTTCCGTGCCTGAGTAGCATCCCGAGCACCCCCATGCCCCCATAAAGTACTTATCAGACAACATCAGAGACAGCCATCCAAACACCAAAATCCCATAGGGAGGGTCTCCTTCCATAGTGCAGACTCATCCTGGCCTATACTACCCAGTGCCCTCTGCATCTACACAGGGCTAAGCATTTCAGAAGAATGTACCTTCTGCCTTCTTTCACCTTCCAGCAGTGGGAGTGCAGCCTTAGGACACAAGATGGAAAGAGCACGGGGGCCTGAATCACCATGTGGAGGAGAGCTACCTGCCGACCAAGAACTCGTGCACGAGGCTGTTATGTGAGAGAGAAATAATTCTGTCTTATGTTAACCACTAAAACTTGGGGGTTTAATTGTCACAGCAGCTAACATTACCCTAATACACAGGCTAGGTAACATTTACTTATTTAATTGTAGGTAACCTCCTCTTGGTGGTAGGAGTCCCCATTATAGCACCAGCACCCAGCAAAAGGTGGATATTAAATAGACATGTGTTCCGTGAAAACAGTTCACTTGATTACAAGGAGGGTCTTCCCAGAATCCCTCAAATCCCAGTAGACAGAAGACTTCTGACTTTGCCATAAGGTCAGCACACACTCACATACATACTCACCCATACACACACACATACCTGCACACACACCCCTAAGCTTCCACACCAAAGCCACAGACAGTTCATGGCCAAACCTCCCCAGCTGTCTTGCGATTCATGTGACAGCAGAGACGATCCTAGCAACAACCCTTTTGAGAGTCTGTTCCCCAGCATGGGTATCATACATGGCCAAATACCGCAAAAGAAAATTGGAATAGGAAAGAAAAAGTCATCAAGAAAAATAGTCCAGATTTCTCATGATCTCACCCATGAGTCAGATTTGTATTTGGGATAACAGCTAACCGAGTAGACCAGAACAGTCTGTCTGTAAGATGTCAGCCTGCCAATTTCAACAACGTAGAGAGGGCACACTCCTTCAACTGGCTTAAAAGGACAAATCTAGTGCACTTGTTTATTATTTTTTTTCTTAAAAAAATTCCAAGGTGAAACAGCCTCCTGTTTAAAAATAACTCTCTTGGAAATTAAACCATAATTTTCTTTTAACTGCTGATTGCCAAGTACCTGTATCTTTCCATTTTGAGCAGTGGGGAAAATGTCTTACAGAAGACTCTTTGCTGTGTAACACTTAGAAAGCCACCTGACCTCTCTGGGCCTAGATTTGTACATTTATAAAATATGAGATCAAAAGAGATGATCTCTAACATTTCAGGGAAGAAATAATTGTCAGTGGAAGGGAAACTGAATTTTTCCTGCCTTGTAAGTCTTTTAATATTCATGGAAATTATTCCTGACAGAAAAGGGTATTTTTGATGGGTAGCTTAATTTAGAGGAGTTTATTCATTTAGGACAGAACGTGAGGTCCAAGGCACTACAGACATGAGTGGGTCTTCAGTGATGAGAGGCAGGAATGGGATGATTTGTTCCCAAGCAACAGGCAATATGTGGAGTATTGAGCTATGAGTGTGTGTCAGGTCATTTTCTTTAAGAGATAAAAGAGACTTTAAGAATCATTAAGTGCAATTGCTTCATCCCAAGTGTGAAGAACCTAGGATCTAAAGCTAGACAGTGGCAGTATCTGAACTAGGGCAGAGTGTTGGCTACTGGTCCATTACTCTTTTCATTCAACCTTCCCAATCCTGCTTTGCACCTTTAACAATGACAGCAGCTACATTTTGCTTCTCTGTAAAAAAGCATTGAGAGAGAAGCTGGTTATTCTATCCATCTTTAGGCTTGAGAATTAATGCTAGATTTTATTTCCTCAATCCTTGTCTAACCCTCAAGCCTGCAGACTAAGAACTGTGAGTACTCAAACAATAAGGTTGGGATCGGGTGAAAGATGGAGAAGTAATCATATACCTTAGAGTGTGTAAGAGGATAAGTGCTCCTTAGAGCTCTGGGAATGGCAGCTAATGAGGGCCACAAAAATATCCACTCACGGTTATCTGCAAGGTGAGTCTCTACAGCTTGGATTTCAGATCCTCAACTCAACCATTCCCTCAGACCTCTAGCTCCCGCCCAGGTGCTGTCCTAGACTGACTGCCTTTCATTTCGATGCTTATCTGCTGTTTTAATCAGACCTCTGTTTCCCTCCATGACACTGTAGCAGAGGCAAAAATGAAAATGTAAATATTTGCTTATATTCTTTCTATACTTCAAGCCAACCCCTCCCCTCCCCAAATATGTGGCATCTCCTCCCTTTCTTTCAAGTTCGTAAAAGAAAACCCAGGATTGCCCCCTTCAGCATTGGTCACCCAGCAGGCTACTATTTTAGCAGCAACACAGAACCTCTGAAGCTGGAACCTGCATTCAATTAAAAGCCATTCTAAGTAAATGGAAGCATTGACCCTTTCTCATTTGTTCCTTCCCAAGCCTCTGGGAAATGGAAATGGTGGCCTAGGAAGAAAATTGCATTTTGTTATTAGGATTGATCGTTATAATGATAAAACATCTGGAGACATGGAGGGGAAGGATAATAGGCCAATAAATATGGGGACATATTTAAGAAAAACTTAAGCTCCAAATTTATTTATTTAAGCTCTGAACCCCAAAATTGCTCCTTTCAAGTATCCTCAAAGGTCTACCTGCGTCAGTGAGCTGACTACACTCTACTGAATTGAAGTCTATTTCCAATGCCAAATAGAAGGCAGCAGCTTCACAAGAGCAGTGGGCTTTGGGGACACTAGTCTGCTCTGGAGGCCTGGCCCTAATACTGATCACCCAGCTGGATCACCTTGGGAAAATTACCTGACCCTTGAGCTTCTGATTCCTCATCCATAAAATGGGGCTAATAATCTACTAGGAAGCATAAATGAGATGATGGAGACAAAGCAGATAGGAAGAACTTATTAGCTGCAGAATTAAACCTCAGAGTTGGCAGAAGCATTAGAAGTCCCCCAGCCCAATCCTGCAACAGTCCTCCAGCCTCTGCTTGGTGCCTGCAGTGAAGGGAAACTTACCGCCTCCCAAGGCAGCCCATGCCACTTTGAGACTATAATGTTAAAAAACATTTCCAAAAAAAAAAAAAACATTTCCCAACATGGAGCTATATCTCTGTCCCTTAATTTCAAATGCTCTGGCCTTTGTTCTGGCTTCTGGACAAGAAATGAGAATAAGTCTTAGCAGTCCTGCCCAGGAAAGCCATTGAAATTATTTATTTGGCCACCTGATAGATTATAGTTGCAAAATTCCCACATGCAAGTATACAGAACCACAGAGAGTTGAGGGTGAGTCCAGATTCATTGTTTGGGGGCTGGCTGAAGGGATGCCATTGGCCAAGACAGAGGACAGAGAAGGAGGGGCAGGCTCATATGGGAGAGGTGATGAGATCAGCTTGGGATGTATTGCTCTGGAGTAGCTGAGGGTTGCCGGGTGGAGGTGGTGAGCGGACAATGGACGTGGCAGTCCTGAGCCCAGGAGGAGGGTAGAGGCTAAAAGGACAGAGTCCTTTTGGAGGGGTCTGTATATAGTGGTGGCTGAAGTGGAAAATGTGGCTGAAATTGCCTAGGGGGGAAATGAGAACATCCCTGTTTAAGAGGTGAAGTATAAACCAGTCCAAAAAAGTAAAGAGGAATAAAAGTTGCTGCAAAAATCAATGAGAGTGCTCCATGGAGAGGAGCTCAGAGAGAAGATTAAGACCAGGCATCCATTAAAGAGGCACGAAGAAATCCAGGAGGGGAGTGGTAGCAGAGTAGCTGGAGAACAGTGTATCATAAAGGAGGAGCTGGACTGCAGGCCAACTGAAGTATTGAAACGTTTCCACTGGATTTGAATGTAGAGGCCCATCGGTGGTCACCACAAGGGACTTTCAATGGAGCGCTGGGAATGGAAATCAGATTGCACAGTCCATTGAGGGATTAATGAGAGATTAAAGAAGTAAAAACAGCCACTACAGACCAGTTTCAGGTAATTTGATTGTTAAGGATATAAAGGCAGAGGGGACTTAATTAAAGAGGGGTGACGTTTGCACATGGTGGAGAGGAAAGGCTTATAGGCTGGGGGAGGTTAAAGACAAAGAGGAAAGAGTATGCTGATTAAGTGTGATCAGTAACTGAGTCTGGGGGAAATGTTCAATAAAAGGAGGGAAATTCTCTCAGGCGCAAAGGAAAGAGCGCAGGCTGGATGCGGAAATAGACTGTAAGTGAAGGGGCAGGACTGAGGGGGTTTCCACTGATTCTCCGTGTGAAGAAAACATGAAGGTCCCCAGCTTGGAGGGAGGAAGAAGGTCACAAGCTAGGAGTTTGAGGTGGGCGGGGGGAGAGTCAGACAAGGCAGTGGGGGAAACGGCAGGGAAAGGTGATCGGGATCCCGTAGAGACTGTCCACCTGCCTGCGAGACTATGAGGCTGATGAGGTCAGAGGCCATTATTCTGCAGGTGCACCGATCCAAATAGATGGTGGGTTTTTCCTCTTTCACAGAAGTGCTTAGCAGCCAGGACACAGAGGCAGGAAATGCAGGTGGTTGAACTTATTCGGTGGAGCGATTTTGGTGGGGATAGCAAAAGGGAAGGAGATAGGGAGTTTAGAGTTTTGGCAAAGGAGTGGGTGAAGGGATGGTCCACAGGGGCACGGCTGAAAGGGGAAGGCACCATCATCTTTCCTTCAAATCTCTCCGACCACTTCCCCCATCTTGGACCCTTGCCTCTGGATATGTTACTTTACACCACATGTTGCCTGGAGCTGCACATAATAGTCTAGATGTGTGGGACTTGAGCCCTTGGCTGATCTTGCAGGACATGGCCCATCCTATATGTCAGTTTAGATTCTGATTCTGGTGTGAAATGAGGTCACTGTGCTTCCCAGATCTGGGTCCTGAACAAATGGGATAAATGTGTCATCCATGTCTTTATTCAAGTCATCGATAGAAACGTTGAACAGGAGCAGGATAAATCCAATGGCAGAACTGTGTCTGACTCTCGCTGCTAGAACCCTCTCCCTGGATTGACACCAATCCATCAACCCCTTTGTGCGGGCATTTAGCCAATCAGCTACGAATCACCACATTCTGCAACTGTCCAGTCCACGTTTCTCCAGCTTGCCCACAAAGATATCACAAGAGACCATCCAAGCACCTTGTTGAAAAGTCCACGTTCGTTATGTCAACAGCTTTCCCATGATGCACTGGTCTAGTAACCTTATCCCCACTGGATAAAAACACAATGCGCTTTTCTTTGCTGTGTCTTATACACCTAAGACCAGATGGAAATCGGTTTATGACATTCTACTGCTTTATAACACTTCCTGTCTCACCATGACATCACTTTTCCCCAATCCTAGGGCTTCAGAGGCCACAAAGGTGTTGAGACCTTAGCTTCTAAACCTTCCTCTTACTCCAGTAGATCGGGTTACCTGATCTCCCAGCCTGTTGAAATGAAGAACGTTAGCCTGATAATGAGACTATAATAGAAAAGCCACTATTTCAAATAGAGAGAGAAGGGCTGTATAAGGTGCCCCCCTTTGCCCTGTCTCAGGACTTCCTCCCAGCAGCCTTAAAGAGTAGTTTAAATTTATATCCTTGAATCTGAGTTTGAAAATAAAGGCAAATGTGATTATACCTGAGCTTTCTTGAGTACATCATTTTCAACCAGGTTACTGAAATCCTGAGATTTTAAATCTTACAAGCTACATATTTAGTTGCTTAAAAAAGAACGTGGGATGAGAAAGATACAGATCAACAATAACCCAGAGTAAAAATGCCAGGGTGTTTATGAAGGGTACAGTCCCTAATTATGCTAAGAGGGACACCCTTTCCCCTTGGCAATGCTCCTTAGAAGCTGCCAATACATTAAACAGGACCAGTTTAGCCAATCCATCAACATCTGTTTACAGCCTGCTGCTGGGGACACAAAGATGTGAGAGGTATGATCAAGAGCCTCCGAGTCTTCACAGTCTAGCCTAGGAGGAACTAAGAACAAAGAAAGACACTTTCACCGAAAGGTTCACCAACCAAGGCAGCATGTGCTGGATGCCAAGAGAATGTGCCAGGCAGTGTGTGCGCCAGACTCTCTGAGAGAGGCTGCCAGCTGGAGGCTGAGGAGAAACACTCTTCAAAGGGAATGAGACTTTGCCTGGGTCTTAAGGGATGGACAGAGTTTAGGCAAGGGGTAGGGGGGCATTCCGGGCGGGGGGTGTGAAATAAATGCACATAGCCCATGCAGATGAAAGAAGTTAAGCTGCATCCAAATCCCGTCTCACTTTGCAAATACATTCGCGGGGCATTGGTTCCAGGACCCCTGAGGATACCGTAATCAGAGGATGCTCAAGTCCCTTGTATAAAATGGCGTAGTATTTGCATAGAACCTATGCACATCCTTCCTTGTACTTTAAATCATCTCTAGATTACTGATAATACCTAATACAATGTAAATGGCTATACATACAATGTAAATACTGGCAAATTCAAGTTTGGCTTTTTGGAACTTTCTGGAATTTTTTTCCCGAATATTTTCCATCAGCGGTGGGCTGAATCTGCAGATGCAGAACCCACGGATACGCAGATAGGGAGGGCTGACAGGAGAAAGAGGAAAGCCTGCTGCTCAACGGGAAATTAACAAAGAAAACACTTAACTTTGCCAGAGGAGGGGGTCTGTGCCTCCAGGCAAAGTTCAGCCAAGGTCATGCAAGGATGAACACCCCAGCGTGCTACTACACACAGCACAAATTTCATTAACATCATCCCCGGAAAACCCCAAAGATGTGAGACTAACGGACTTTCTAAGAATGCAACAACATATGCCACAGAGGTAGAGATCCTAAGAAGAAAAAAAACAAGTAGTGGTTGGCAGCCCTGGCTCCACATTAGAATGACCTGGGGACCGTTCAGAAAATACCAGTGCTTGCGCTTGTCCTACCAATTACATCACAATCCCCAGGGCATCAATATTTAAATTAAAAATACCAGTGATTCTAACCTCATTCTCTCGACAAATTGTTTCCTGAGTGTATGCTGAGCCTTGTTCTAAGTGTTGAAGATATGAGTGAGTCAAATAGGCTCCCCACCTTCAGAACAATAGCCTCATAAATTTTACAATGCAGCGGGGTAGAGCAGGCAGAAAGGCAAATTAAGTCAGTAAAATATATATGCTTAAACACTGACCAGGCGCAAAGGAGAAAATAAAGCTGAGAAGGGGGATATGAAATCTCAGGCTGGAACAGGGTGGCATGGAAGACTTCACTGAAGGTGACATTTGAATCAAGACCTGAAGAAAGTAGCAACTCAGCTACATGAAAGAAGAACACGCTAGGCAGAGGGAACAGCAGGTGCGGTGCCCCCGAGGCACCAGTGTGCCAGGGTGGCGCGTGGCTTGAGCAGAGAGGAAGAGTTACAGAGATGGAGTCAGGGAGGATGGGAAGGGGAGGGCCTGGAAGTTAAGTAATGAGTTCAGCTTTTACTCTGAGTGAGATGGGGAGTCATGGGAAAGTTTGAACAGAGAAGTCACATGATCTGGTTTATATTCTGAATCTAGAATTACTCAGCTGCTCTGTTGAGAATATGCTATGGGGGGAAAAGGAAAAGGTAGAAATCGAGCAATTCCTGAAATAGCCCACGTGCGAGATGAGGACACCGGGAATGAAGAGAGGTGATGAGCCATGGTCAGATTCTGGGTATCTTTGGAAGAACAAACTAGAGACAAAGCATCTGGAAGGGGAAGGGGTGGGAGTCAGGAACTTAGTTTTAGACGTTAAAGCCTGAGATGGCCGTCAGTGGAGGTGTCAGATAGATATTTCTATATGCAAGTGGTACAAGATGGAGATACACTGGTGTGAATTCTTGGCTTACGGATGGCATTTAAATCCATGAGGATGACTGACATCACAGATAGTAATCCCAGAAAGAAAAGACAAGAAGTGCAAGTAATGAGTCCTGGGCCCTCCAGCAGTTGAGAGATCAGGGAGGAGAAAAGACAGTCAAGAAAACTACGAAGGAATGCTGGCTGGTGAGCAAGGAGGAATGTCCGTACAGTATGGTGTTCAGAGAGCAAAGGGAAGGATGCATTTCAAGAATAAAGCAGGGATGAACTGTGTGCATCAAATGCTTTGAAGGAGCATGGAAAAGGCTGAGAGTCAGTCCTTGGGTTTAGCAATGTAGACATCATTAGCGACCTTGATAAGAGCAGTCTGTGATGTACAACAGGGTAGTGAATCACTTCTCTAGGAGGTCATGTTCTTGGAGGCAGCTTAAAATATATCGAATGTCTGTCTTCCCTAATAGAATCTAAGAGTCTAGTACACAGTAGGTCTCTATCTGATTTACTGAAGAAATACCCCGGGGCTGTACAAGTGCAATGTTCATGAAATCACCTAAGATGATCACTCTGTAAAGTGGAAATCTTTCCATTTGGAAAAATATTGTGATGGAAAGCTCTCTCTTAAGACACATATCAGAAGATTCATCTTCCCATACATCTTAAATCATAACTAGCACTGCCTCAGATTTACTAGCTCCCCTATTAGATGATAAGTTTCTGAAGGGCAAGACCATTTCAGATTTCAGGGATCTTCATGGATTAGCTGTAGGTATGACCTGAAGTATGTAGTACCGATTATTCTCCCCACTCAGCCATGCTGGTCTGACACCAGTTTCATTCATTTAAAAAACCTTCATGAAGGATTTACTATGGTCCAGGCACTGCTCGGGGTACTTGAGTCACAGCATCAAAAAGGACATGGTTTCTGCCTAGAAGAACCTTCCAGTCTACTGTTTCTGACACACTGCTGACATCAACTGAAGAAGTGGCTATGGCTTCACTTTGGACTGCAGTTCACGTTCCCAACAAAAGCCACAGGTGATAGAGCACAATGTGACATCGCCCCGATTCACCCAGGCCTAGATATATATGTTTATGAGTAAATACACCTAAGGGGGTTCTTAGCCAGTTCCAAGTCTCCAGCAAAAGCCGGGTTTAGGAAGCACATCATGTTCTTGAAGGAATGCTTTCTCTGTTGTTTCTCCCCCATCCCAAAAGAGAGTTAAATAATTTGATGGGATTGGTAATTCAAGGCAATCTGAATTTTATTTATTTTTCTTCCTCATGCATTGAATGTGAAGTGTACATACCTTTTCTGTATGTGATATGTACTAAATAAATATTAATTGGATGAAAAGGAAAAAAAATTGGTTTGCAGTGGCGAGGACAAAGTACAAACTCTAGGAAAGAACTGAGCATCGCTGATAATACTACCTCCTTCAAATGTCTGCTGAGCTTTCATAGTTTTCAGTGGTTTTACGGGAAGCTACCTACTTCCTATCTGCAGGACCACCTCTATTAGCAAAGTTTACATGCTGTGTCAAGATGAAGATGGGGAGTAGCCGTTGAGAAAGAGTTAGAAAAAATAAGTCCAACTATCCCAGCGTGCAGGTTCCAGCATGGATTTGAACCAATGGAAATCCAGAAGGACTTCTTGATCCAGCAAACGAGAACTGTGGTGGGTGGCGATATTCCACATCAGAACAGCACATACAGTTCAACCTGGGCTCCATTTGACCACCCACCTGCCTGTTAGCAGAAACAATGAGCAGCCCTTCTTTGGTTCATGATAAAAATAAAGGAGACTGCTAATGAGGGACATTTTACATGCACAACCCTCCAGGCAAAGTTCTGGTTACCATAGCAAACCCCAGCTCATGACAGCAGAGGCAAAGCACATGACGTATCAAATGGCCAGAGTTCTGCTTCCCTGCAGGAAAGCAGCTATATTTGCCAAATATACTAATCAGCCACTATAGCCCTTTCTACGAATGAAAGCCCGACCTACATTTGTGGGTCTTGGCCATTCTCACAATTACTATTTGCCTGAAAGAGTAGCTTTTTGTCTGATGTTTACTTATCGGGATGCTGATGTAATTCTCAAGATGGAACCTATTTTTAAAAGAGGGTCCAAGAGCAGGGAAGGAAACAAATAGCTGCTTTCTCATTTTCCCCAGTCTGAAACTGGCAGAAGTTCCTTTGAGCCACACATCTGGCAAGAGCCTATCCTTTGGCCTCTTCCATGACTGGCCCAAAGCTGGTGACAGAGAAATAGACCAGTGTTTTAGCAAGACCCAATGCAGAGGGTCTTGCTCTCAACCACCTAAAAACGGGATCCATGTTGTCATTGTAGGGTTCTATCAACTGCGAGGAGACAGGGAGGCAGACAAAAACCAAACTACAGACAAGTGATGATACAAAAGGAAAACCAGGAGGAGGAAGATCTCAGGGCTTCTTATGAATGCAAACAAATTTCACCTTTGCACTCTCCCTGCAGAGACGATCAGGATGCACCCTGGTCGCCTCTGCCTTTCCTATAAGCATTCAGGGAAGAGGGTTTAGGCTTCCCTGGTGGCGCAGTGGTTGAGAGTCCACCTGCCGATGCAGGGGACACGGGTTCGTGCCCCGGTCCGGGAAGATCCCACATGCCGCGGAGCGGCTGGGCCCGTGAGCCATGGCCGCTGAGCCTACGCGTCCGGAGCCTGTGCTCCACAATGGGAGAGGCCACAACAGTGAGACGCCCGCATAACGCAAAAAAAAAAAAAAAAAAAAGGAAGAGGGTTTAAACCATTAATTCTCTAGATGGATCAGAAAAAGTCTTCAGCCTAAATGCCCAAGTGGTGAAAAAAAGAAATGAACTTCTTAACTTCTCAAGCTTAAGCCCCAGGGCCAACTTTTCAGAGAAATGGTACATTGAGAATCTGAGTAAGTGTATTTTTTCCCTGTGTTTTAACAATCTGTGTCCTGGGTTTCTGAGCAGAAAAATGAATTAGAAAACTCAGAGCTCTGTAGGGACTTTAGGGATCTTAGGCAGTCCCTCCTTCTCGGAGACTCTATATGGAATAATAGTTAAGAACGTGGGCTTAGGAGACAGATTTGGGTTCAGATTCTTGTTCCAACTCTTAACAGATGTGCAACTTTAGGCAAGCAATTTAAACTTTTTGAGGCTACTTTTCATCATCTGAAAAATAAGGATAACTGGGATCAGTGCCTGGAATGTAACAAGTGCTTTACTTGTTCAACAGCTATTTATTGAGTGCCTACTGTATACTAGGCATTGTTGTCAGCACTGGAGATACAGTAAACAAGACAAGGTCCTTGCTTTTTTTTTTTTTTTTTTTGCGGTACGCGGGCCTCTCACTGTTGTGGCCTCTCCCGTTGCGGAGCACAGGCTCCGGACGCACAGGCTCAGTGGCCATGGCTCACGGGCCCAGCTGCTCCACGGCATGTGGGATCTTCCCGGACCGGGGCACGAACCCATGTCCCCTGCATCGGCAGGTGGACTCTCAACCACTGCGCCACCAGGGAAGCCCCCAAGGTCCTTGCTTTGATGGAACTTACATTCCAACAGGTGAGACAAACAATAAACAAATAAATCAAAACTTTATTTCAAACGGAAAAAGAGTAACATGATAGAGCACCTGGGGGGTGGCCATTTTAAAGTATATGATTGTGGAGAAGAAGGTCTTTGAAGGTTTGAAGGAAAAAGCTTCCAGGAAGAAGTAAGACCGTCTTCTGGGATAGAGCTTGCTATGCTCCATAAAGGACAGTGTTTCTGGACACAGAGAGTGAGGGCAATGAGTGGGAACAGAGGAAATCACCTGCGAGTCAGGTTGGGGAAAAGGGCCTGAATCATATTCAAATGGCAATGAGAAAGCCCCAGGTTGAAGCTGCAGAGTGACATGACTTGATTTGTGTGTTAAAAGGTCCCTCTGGCTGCTCTGAGGAGAAAGGATTAGGGGTCAAGAGTACTCTGGGGAGGCCCAGTTAGAGGACCACGGCAGCAGCGGTCCAGGGACAAGTGGCGGCAGCTTCAACTAGGGGGGCTGCCATGGAGGTGGGGAGAAGGCGGATACTGGAGGAAGGGCCAACAGGACTCACAGACTTAGTTGCTGGAGTGGGAGGAAAAGAGAAGAATGAAGCGTGGTTTCTAGGTTTGGGGAATGAGCCTGTAGGTGGATGCTGGTGTCAATTACTGAGGTGGGAGGAGAAGGAAAGAACTAGCCTCAGGGGTACATATCAAGGCTTCCATTTTGATTGTGCTAGGTCTGAAGCACCCATTCTATTCCCATGCAGAGATGTCAGGTTGGCAGTGGGGCATACGAGTCTGGAAGTTGGTGAGAGCTAGAGACACAAATTTTGGAGGCAACATAACACAGATGGTAGATGAGATCTCCCTAGAAGGGAGAATAACTAGAGAAGAGGACCCGAGGTCAAGTCCTGGGGCAACATCACAAAACAATGAACATCAGTTGATGTTGGTATAATTTTCAGTACGCTGGGAAGGAGAGCATTGTCCAGTTACTGTTATCAGCATCTTTCTACCCATCTATCTACCCACCCATCCTGTCATCCATTCATACCATAAACAATCAGAGCACATTTACTGAGAGGTAGTAGAGACGATAGATGGTCCTTGACTTATAATGGTTCGACTTACAATTTTTCAACTTTACGATGGTGAAAAAGTGATACACAGTCAGTAGAAACCATACTTCAAATTTTGATCTTTTCCCGGGTTAGCAACAGGCGGTTACAACACTCTTTGGAGATTCTGGGCAGCAGCAGTGAGCCGGAGCTCCCGGTCAGCCACACCATCACCAGGATAAACAACCGATACACTTACAACCATTCTGTACCCATGCAACCATTCTGCTTTTCACTCTCAGTATAGTATTCAATAAATTACATGAGATGTTCAACACTTTTTAATAAAATAGGCTTTGTGTTAGATGATTTTGCCCACTATAGGTTAATGCAAGCGTTCTGAGCACATTTAAGGTAGGCTAGGCTAAGCTGTGATGTTTGGTAGGTTAGGTGTATTCTTTGTTTTTGTTTGTTTGTTTGTATGGCCACACCACGCGGCACACAGGATCTTAGTTCCCCAACCAGGGATCGAACCCGTGCCACCTGCATTGGGAGCTTTAAGTCTTAACCACTGGACCTCCAGGGAAGTCCCATAGGTTAGGTGTATTCAGTGCATTTTTGACTTATGATATTTGCAATTTAGAATGAGTATTACTACGATGGGCTTATTATAGTACGTAACCACATTATAAGTCAAGGAAGATCTGTAGTTCAACAACACAAGCTCTGGAGCCAAACTGCTCTACTTAAATCCTGGTTCCACAAGCTCCTGTAACCTTGGGGAATTTTCTTAACCACAGTGCACCATTTCTCCATCTGCAAAAGGGTATGTAGTGGGTTAAATGGTGACTTCGTAATAGATATGTTCACATCCTGGTACCTGTGAATATGACCTTATTCACAGATATAATTCAATTAAGGATCTTGAGCTGAGATCATCCTGAATTATCCGGGTGGCCCTCAACCCAATGACAAGTGTCCTTGTAGGAGACACGCAAAACAGAGACATGCACACACAAGAGAAGACACGAGCGCACAGGGCAGAAGGCGATGTGAAGACAGAGATGGAGATTGGAGTGAAACAGCCACAGGAATGTTGACAGCTCCCAAAAGCTGGAAGAGGCCAGGAAGTCTTCTCACTGAGAGCCTCCAGAGGGAGCATGGCCCTACTGAAACCTGATTTCAGACTTCTGACCTCCAGAACTATGAGAGAATAAACTTTTGTAGTTCTAAGCCACCAAGTTTGTGGTAATTTCTTACAGCAGCCTTAGGAAACAAACGTGGGGATAATAATAGCATGGATCTCATCGGATGGTTACGAGAATTATATGAGTTAATACGTGTAAAGTGTCTAGAATAGTGCCTGTCAAATAGGGAACATTCAAAGACTTTAATTTTTCCCCATGTACTGAATATTGCGCCAGATCCTGAGGCGTATGGATCCTGAAGAGTATGGGGGAAAGGGCCGATCATCTCCAGAGACCCTCAAGAGATAGATGGTGCCCAGGACACTCAGCAGGTGAGGGGCCAGAGGGTGGGCAGGGTGCTCAGGGGCCGTGTGTGACTCCCAGGTGCCAGAAACTCCTGAATGCTGCTCCCCGGCGTCACGATAAAGAAGTCAATAAGCCTCACATCTGCTCAGGTTTTCAAAGACGAGTAGTTGGTCCAGAGAGGGGTTAATGCAGTCTTTCTGGAACCTTCCTCTCCCTGTGCCATCTGACTGCCTGCTCTCTCATGAGAATCCATGCTGATGACGACACTTGGAGCACATTTCCTGGGGACAGCTGTCTCTTCTTTTAGCCTAATGATGCTGGGAATAACTGTGACCAGGGTGGGGTAGGGGTGGAGAGTGGGCAGTGGAAAACTGGAGGAAAGCGATGCCGAATTTATATGCTGAGTGACTTAGGAATAATATTTGCATGGCTGCTTTAGCCTTGGGAGTTAATTTTCTTCACCAAGAGACCCACATAGCACACTCTAGTTTTACCCAAATCTCTATAAGATGCATTGTGTCAAAAAGGGGGTGGTGGGGGGACTTCCCTGGTGGTGCAGTGGTTAAGAACCCGCCTGCCAATACAGGGGACATGGGTTCAATCCCCGGTCGGGGAAGATCCCACATGCCGCAGAGCAACTAAGCCCGTGTGCCACAACTACTGAGCCTGTGCTCTAGAACCTGCGAGCCACAACTACTGAGCCCACGTGCCACAACTACTGAAGCCCGCGCGCCTAGAGCCTGTGCTCCACAACAAGAGAAGCCACCGCAATGAGAAGCCTGCACACCGCAAAGAAGAGTAGCCCCCGCTCACCGCAACTAAAGAAAGCCCACGTGCAGCAATGAAGACCCAACACAGCCAAACATAAATAAATAAATAAATTTTTTTTAAAAAGGAGGTGGTGGGGAATGTAACTGAAGCACAGCTGAAATCAGACATTCTATAAGTGTCCATTGGCCAACACATAAAAATGTGAAGAGTTTATTGACATCTTGCTTTATTAAAATTGGCTCCATTCTCATCTTCATAGGTATAAAAAAAGACATGTTCAAACACTAGAAGAAGCTTTGTAATTATATTTGATCGCCTGCACGCAAATATAAGCAGTGTCAAGAACCACTTAATAAGTCTTCAGGGATGAGGGCATTAACTGGGTGTTTAAACTTGTTTACACCAACATAAGATAGCATGGCTAACAGAGAAGGGGTCTTGTGGAATATTGGAATTCCAACCCCATCCCAAGATGTGTAAACAGGACAAGCAAGTTCACATTAGAAGGCATGTGAAGCGCTCTGGCCTCTGGTGAAAGGGACGAAAGAGCCAGTGTTTATTGCATCTTCTCCCCTAGGTATCCCAAGAGCTCCTTAGGAGAGACGGTAGCCAGACAGGGCCCCAGGGGAGCCAGTCTCCCAGGCACTGTCTCTCCTCCCACTACCTTCCTCTGGATGACCAGAGGCCTCCCCTGTGAGGCAGCCTAGTGCCCCCACCCTCTACTGAGAACACCCTGATCCAAAATTACCCTCCCTCCCAGCCACCTCCCAGCACAGCTTGTATTCCTGCAGCGGGCAGGTCTCAGCCAGGGAGCTGGCTTTGGATTCCACAGCTCTTAGATAATGGTGGGAATCTGATTCTGCATTGCATCCATTCATCTTGATTTTTAGCAAAGCAGGATGCTCACCCCTCGGAAGCCAGGGTGACAGAGTGTATGTCTTTTAACTAGGATGATTCGGTTGAGGTAGCAGAGTTAGTTAAAGTGGAGTGCAGGCAAAAGCAAGTGCTGGAGGGCTTCCCTGATGGCTCAGTGGTTGAGAGTCTGCCTGCCGATTCAGGGGACACAGGTTCGTGCCCCGGTCCGGGAAGATCCCACATGCCGCAGAGCGGCTGGGCCCGTGAGCTATGGCCGCTGAGCCTGCGCGTCCGGAGCCTGTGCTCCGCAACGGGAGGGGTCACAACAGTGAGAGGCCCGTGTACCGCAAGAAAAAAAAAAAGAAAAAAGAAAAAAAAGCAAGTGCTGGTGGTGTCAGGTGTTGATAAAAAGGGAGACCATGAGTGGCTCAGTCCAAATCCATTTCCACTCCTGCCAAAACCCTCCAGGGACCCAGTCTGGAGCATCATTCTATTAAGGGCCACAAACACCATGAAAGCCCCTCCTCAGGAGGCTGCTCAAACACCACCAGATCTATTCTGGAATGCGCTAAATTTACTTCAACCTGAAGGCAAGGGATTGGATTATGGTCCTTCAAAGATCTGCAAATCCTTCAGAGAGTGTGATTTTTTTTTTTAATCCTCATGTGGATAGCTAGGCATTTCAGGCTGCTTAAGGCAACAAAACTTCCCCTATCTCTTCGCTATTATTTTATCTAAAGCTGTGACATCAGTGTGGGCAAAATTAGTCCTCTTTGCTGTAAAGCTGGTTCCCCAAACCCTGCTTCTCCAAAACCCCTTCACGTGTTAGAGTGTTTGATGAGCCACAGAAACACATTAAAACCCCAAAACAAATAATCCAGGAATAACGTAGTCAGATGTTCAATGCTATCTGGTTTCATTAGACTGCTTCATAAAGAGAGTTAATGCCTAAGTTTCCGATTTTCTACAAGTTAATAGCCCAGTCACTCTTCACTCTATGTATTCGTGCAGGTAATGCATGCAACCCGAAGCCAGCAGCTCTCAGAATTGGGATTGTTTCCCGGCCCCACTGTGAATATGGGGTGGAGAAGATGTTATTGGCATTGGAGAGAGGCCCCGGCCAGGGGCAGACCTCTTCCGGGAGCTGGAGAGACTTAAAAGACAGATGTGTCTTCTCCGCACTCAGTGCCTTAACAAGCCATCTCTCGGCTCGGCCGCCGTATCAGACCACAAAGGGACCCTTCAACTATTGAGTTTTCAAACTGTAAATGCTCCCAGTGTTTTCTTGAACACATTTGTAAATAGAATGCTGAGCTCTTTAGATCACAGGCGATTCAAGTCTGAATCAGATGACCTACCTGCCTTCAAATCCTGTCTCTGCCCAGAACTGCAGAACTCCGGGGAAACGTATCCTTTCCCAAGCCCATCTTCTTTTTCCATTTCCATTTCCATTTCCATCAATAGAGATGGTTATTATAAGATCAAGGATTAAAAGGTTTTAAATGCCATGGAAGGATCCATCATTTTATATGGAACCTATGCATAAGCCCAAGGGACAACATAATCTAGACCTAGACCATCCGGCTGGAAAAATAAATCAAGGATAACCTGAGAACATATTTTTATACTTCTCTTTCCTTAAAAAACTTTCTGCACATTTTCCCCAAATATCATGTAATTTGGCACACGTTTATTATTTCCTAAATCAAGGTAAGCACTCCTTTCCCTCCCCTCTTTACGAATGAGTGAGAATATTTATCTAATCTAAGTATAATGATAGATCCATTAATAACACCAAGGGGGGCCACAGATTTTGAATTCCTCATTACCCACCTGCATCTTGCACAGCTGCCATTGAAAGACGACGGTTCCCAGATCAAGCACCTTAGACTGTGATTCTAGCTCTGGTTGTACTGAAACGAGGCGAGTTCTCTGCTTTTCTGGGTCTCCGCTTCTTGGAGTGCAGGAATTAGCCAGTCTGAATATATCACTCCTTCCAAAAACCACTAAGGAGAGGGGAGACCATCCAGGATCTCCCTGCTTTGAGCCCTGGCAACTTGACTTTTGCATCAGAGAGGGCCGTGATACATCTTTCACCCAGAACTGGGAGAAAGCTTCAGTCGGATCTACTAAAAAGTCCTGCCTCCTGCCTCTACATTCAACTGGGCTGTCACTGACTTTGGCGAGAGGTTTATTCATTTCTCAGCACACTCTCATCGGGACCCACACATACCAGATGCTGTCATTGAGACACATGCATATCTCAGTAGCTCTTTTTATTCCTCCTAAGAATAATCCTGGGAAGTAGCTACTCTACCAATTTTGCCCATGAAGAAACTGAGGCTGCAAAATTTCGAATCACCTGGCTAGCGAGACGCTGTCTGCACTGTGAGGATTCCAGCCAAGTCTCCGACCCCAGTTCCACAATCCTTCCTTTCCCTCTTGGCTGCCTCAGCCAGTGCCACGAACCAGGTTCATCCACCCTGGCCAGCAGCAGCCTGTGCCCCCAAAGCTCCCAGCCTCACACAGTGCCCACCTGGCTGTCAGCAGCCAGCCCTTCTCTTTCACCAAGACTGATACCTTCCTCCGCTGCATTGCAGGCTCTCTCCAGCACCTCGCCCCACCTCTGCTTCCCTCCTACATTTCAGGGAAGGCAGATGCCAGCTTTTTTCTTTCCCTGCACCTGCTCCTGATGTCTCTGGCCCCTTCCCTCTCTTATCTGCTCCTTATCTTGACTCCATTCTCTCCCACTTCTCTTTTGTTTACTAAACATGCCTGGGAGGGGGAGCTGGGGGACTCTCCTGAATAAAACTTCCCATAACGCTACCACCTCCTCAAACTACCCTCCTGTTACTTTTGACTGGCATGCTTCTGCATCCAGTGTCCACACTCCCCACTTCCACTGTCTTGGCATTTGCTCTCTCCTTCGTCCCTTGCAGCCTGGCTTCCTTGGCATCCTTCACAGACGCTGTCTCAGTCTCTGTTGATGGCCTTTTCCCATCATCCTCCCGGGATGCTGGCCCTTCTCAGACATTCCTGCCTGCACCTGTCCGCCCACCCTCCTTAGGGGCCTGCCTGCCGACCATCCTACTTGGTAGTATGGACACACTTTTGAGGGCAGAAGAAAGAGGTTAAAAACTGTTGAGTCTCCAAGTCTGTCCTGTTAATGAGATTCAGCCTCTCCTTTGGCTTGGTCCTGACCTTTTGTGGGTTTGTCTTCTTCGGGATGTTTCCCCTTGTGGATGATGCAGAAAGAGGGAGCTGGGGCCACCTTCCAGCAGGGACAGCCACCTCCCACCATAGTCTGAGTCACTTAGGCCCACAAGATCTAGGCCAAGGGAGTATGCACAGCTCTGTGCTACCCTGTGCAGCCTACCAGCTCTGGAACTTCCAAGCCAGGGTTGGGACAACTCCCTACAGTACAGTCAGCTGGCGCGATGGAGTGCGGGGTGTCTGGAGTGCAGGCTCTGTCCCTCTTCCTGTCTAACCTGAGGAAGTTGGTGGGTGACTGGTCGAGGCCTTTTCTGGGCATGAATAAGACAAGGTCCTAAAGAAACAGATCCAGGACTTCCCTGGTGGTCCGTGGTTAAGACTCTGCACTTCCAATGCAAGGTTCCACCTTAGTCGGGGAACTAAGATCCCACATGCCGTGCTGTGCAGCACCCCCCCCAAAAAAAGAAACAGGCCCAGACAGCATGATGACTGTGCAAAGGGGGCTCTGCAGATCGACGGTCCAAAGGTAGGACTGCTTTACGTCTCCTGGGAGAGGGAGAGGCAGAGAAGTCACAGAGGAGGAGGTTTTGAGATAGATCTTGAAGAATAAAAAACGGTGCATCAGGAGGACCTCATCAGGAGGACCAGGGGAGAAAGGATATTCCAGGACCTGGCCCTTCCCACTACTACTGCAGAAAGACAGCGTTGTAGAGGCTGAGAGGAGTACAGGTCAGGAGGACTACAGCTCACATGCGAGTTGGGGGATATGGCAGAAAAGAAGTCTGAAGAAGGGCATAGGATTTGGAATTCATCCCACAAGTCCTGGGAGCCACTGATGGGTTTTACAAGGCAGTCAATGGACCTTGGTGACTGATTAGATGTGGGAGAAATCAAGAAGGAGAAGTTCGAAAGCCTTTCTCCAGGCCTCTGGTCTGCTGAATGTTAAAACTCCAAACTCCCCATTTCAGCCAACTGTGTATTCTGCTCCCCACCTGCAGGTGACCTTTGTTTCTTCTTCACTCCAAGTCAAAGCAGTGCCCATGCTGATGAGCCTTTCCTTTCTTCCAAGCCCACTGCCACCCACCGGCTTAGACCTCCATTAGGTCCCCACCCTCTATCTTATTACAATAAGCTCACCAGGGTCCTCACCTCTCATCTCCCCAATCCCAATTCTTCCTGCAAGAGATCACACGAGTCATCCTAAAGCACACAGCTCCTCCACTAAGCCTGTCAGATCCCCTCAGTCAAAAGTGGTTTCTTTCTCCACTGTACTCCCAAAATGTTGCATCTGGATCACTCTTCAGGTACTTTAGTCGTTAGATCATCCCTTCATTTCTCCATTCAACAAATATAGGGCGCCTATACATGCCACATGGGCACCGGTTTGCTTCGGAGCTCTCAGTATACGTATCTCACGTCTCCTGATAGACTGAAACTGTGACAGCAAGGAGGGAGCCTCTGCCACCTATGCACACCCCCAGGAACCTCTAAGCCCCTGTGCATGGCAAACCACAAAAATGGCTGAAATGAATAGAGAAATTATCATAAGTTTCCTTAAATAGTAAACTGCCGTGAGCGCATGCAAAATCAATCTCAACGATATTTAAAGCAGAATTCAGTGTTTTTCCAGGAGCATATTAACTGTGTTAAGGGAGGTACATTTATATACTTTACATGGTTCTGATTCTTCCTTTCCCAGCACCTGCCATCCCTCTGCTCCCACATCTCTCTGTGCAGCCCTCCCCCCCGCCACCATCACTATGTGGTTATTAGTGGAGCAGTGGGTTTTGGCCCATTCTAATGGAGGAAGGAATTGATGAAGCTCTAGAACCACCTGCAGCCAAGGGTATGTTCTGGGACATTCTCTTCTACCCCTGCAAGCAGCCGTCCCACACCACATCTGCCAACCTGTTCCTACTTGACCCCCACTCAGAAGTCAGACTAGAAAAGCTGGCCCTAGAGCTGGTAAAAATACCAGGTCCCTAGAGCCCAAGTTCAGAGCAGACTGAGTGGGGGAGGCCTCACTGCAGAAGGACCAGCAGCACGGGAGGTGCAGCGGGGGCTCTGTGTAAAAGCAAAGCCAGAGTATCACTTCCTGCAGCCACCTCCATCATGATGTGTCGAGGGAAACGCATCCACCCGAAGCACCATAGCTCTGTGAGAGGCAGGAGGCCGTGCCAGCTGCAAGAGGCCGCTCCTTGCCCCAGTGCCCCTCCACCTCCGGTCCCAGCGCACGTCTGCAGCTCTGGAATGCCCTCGTGCCTGCCATTCCAGTCTCTGCGACCAGCCTATGTCAGACCTTGTCCTCTTCACACTCCAGTGTCCCTTATCAAGGTCTCCACATGGATGAGGGCTGCTGAGGACAGGCTTCTGGCAAACTCCAACCAGGGACCCTAGACCCTCCCCCTCCCCAATTCAGCATTGCAGGAAGACAAGCAGCCCTAAGACCTAAAATGTCAACGCAAATCCAAGAGAGCGAGGGAGAGAGAAAAGAGGAGAAGGCCAGATTTGCGGAGGAACTGGACTTCAGAGGGAGAGAAGGTAGAGCAGCATTGCCTCATCCGTAGTTCCCCATCTCGCTGGCAGACGCCGGTAACCTCCCCAAAGATGCCCTTGCTCTTTGCGCGCCCTGCCCTCGCGCCGCGTGTCTCTTCTCCAGGCAGGAAGGGGGCAAGAGATGAGTAAGCGCGGGAGGATGGACCCCAAGGCAGTACCTGAGGCCAGAGCACCTGAGTACCTCCGTCCTGGAGGAGGGGACCTGGCGATGGTCCAGGGATGGGGATCCTGGGCGCGCGCCCCGGCAGGGGCTTCAGGCCCTGTCCTGAGTGTGCCCAGCAGTGCGCCTCGGGCTGTCCCGCTGTCCCCGGCTCGCTCTGTCGGGCCCTCTTCCCGAGGCCGCGTTCTCCCTGCGCCCAGCCGGATGCACAGGGAGTTTGCGCCGCCCAACGTGGGACCGGGGTTCAGCTCCCCTACTCGCCGCCTAGCCGGGGCTGGGATTCCCGCACCTGGATTGGTCCCTAAACTTTCCTGGGCGCACGCAGTTTCGGGGGTGCCACGCTTCCGCCCCCACCGGACCCCACCCATCCTAAGCCCCACGTCCCGGCCACAGCGGGACTGTCGCTTCACCTGCACGCGGCTCGGCGGAGGCTCCGGCTGCTCCTCGCGAGTCCGGACCGAGGCGCCGCCCGGTGGGTCTCGGCGCAGCTACCGCCGCTGCTGCCACCGCCGGTGCCAACCACCGCGCCTGCCCGGAGCTGCAGCGCCTAGGTTCGTCCGCAGCCACAGGAGGCGCAATCCCGGGCGCCCACGGCCCTGCGGGTCCCCTCAGCCGCCACCCACCGCTTCTCCCTGCCCGGGGCCGCACGCACCGGCGCCGGGAGTCCGCTTCTCGCCCGGCTCTCCCAGCTGCACGGCGCTGGGGATCCACTGAGCCTCTAGGATGGGCGGGGATTCCCTCCCTCTGGTAGATTCGAGGGGCGGGAACTCCCTTCCTAGAGTGACATGGACGGGGGGCGGGGATTCCCCTGCCGGAATGACAAGGTGGGCGGGGTTCCCCTGAGGAAGGCACACCGCGGACCGAGTCCCTCCGGGTGAACCGGGAGCCCTGGGGCGCTGCCTAAGAAACCTGGGGATCCTGGGAGGAAAGGATCCGGGGAGATGGCAGCTCAGAATTTCCAGATGGTGGGGCTTGGGGCGCCATCTAGGTGGAAGAGAGTGCGCTAGGGGACGGGAAGTTGCCTTTGCGCGGCACTTCACATAGCACTGAGGAAAATGTCAGTCGCTGTAAAATACAACAATGGGGCCGAGAGGCCAAAGGAGAGGGGGGAAGCACTAAGCCACTCCAAGCCATCCTTGGCCTCTGGTCTTTGGGATACCAAAGTTAATTTAACACTGGTATGAGAATTTCGGGGAGCCTCTTGGCACCTCAGAGCTGCTTAGTCCCCCAGTTAAACCCCTCAGAAGCGAAGGCCCGTGGCTCCCGTGTGGTGGTTTAGGTCATTGTGAGAACTAGACAAGAGCCCCTGCTGAGCGTACGTACTGTGACAGCTAATACCAATGGCCCTTGGCCTTGTTCCAGGTCACTCGAGGAACAGAAGCCTCGGGCTTTTCGGATTCCTCATTCTCGTGGATTTTCAGGAAGGCCTTCAAATATTTTTGGTTCTTTTTTTGTCATCCTTGACATTCCGCCTACCACAGCGAGAGGACGATAAGAACATAATAGGGAGACTGCACAGCTCTGCAAATTAAGCTCTCTGAAGAGGAAAAAGCTGGTCTTTTTCAAGTGCTAGCAGATAAGAGTAAAAACATATGAAAAATTACAAAACCTGGGATAATGAATAGTTGAATAATGCTTTTGACATTTGCTGCACAGCAGTAATTGGAAATCTTTGCTTTGGGGGGATGGAGGTGGGGTGGGGCAGGGATCTGCTGCAGCTTCGCCCAGCAAGGCGATAAGCTCTGGTCTCTTGGAAGAGCAGACAGACATGAATCGCCTGCACAGATTCTGCAGAGCCGTCCCACAGCATCAGAGGCCAGGGTGGTCCTAAGGCATTTCAAGATAGTATTTTCAGCAGGAGTTGGGGGTGGGGAACTACTTGAATTCAGCTGTTCTTCAGCATTTATAATTACCAGGTCACTGAGATCAATGTCTGCGCAAGTCCAAGCTTCATGGATTACAAGCTATGCAATCTTAGGCACCCAGAGTTTCTCTTCCTGGCTGTAAATAGAAAAAATACCTTCCACGCAGGAGTGTTGTAAGGATCAGCAGTAATATAGCTACTCAGCACAGCACTTAGGAGGTACTTAACGAAATGGCAGCTAGTAACTAGAATGATGTCATTGGAACACACAAAACACCCTTCTACAATCAAACAGGACTGGTGGTTTCTGTTGGGTTCACAGTCCCAGGCCTGTATTCCACCACTCTCTTCCAATCACATGAGCCACAAAGAGGCAATGCGTGTCTCCTCTACCTCTATACCCAGTACCTAGCTCCTTCAGCACCCATTGGAAGTTTGCTGAATAAATGAATATGTAAATGAACTTATCATTCAAACCATAAGCACTACTGTTTCTTACCCAACCCATTCCCAATCCCTGCATCCCAGCCATGCACTCCTCACCTGTAAATTTTGTTCTTCCAGAATGACACTCCCACCCTCCTGTGTCTGCTGAAATCCCAGAGTTAAATGTCACCTCTTCAGGGAAGGCTTCTCTGATCACTGGTTTTCTCTCCTCCATTAATCATGGTAATGGGAGCACTTTCTGCAAGTGGCTAATATCACCTTTGTCAGGTTGTGTTAAGTTGTAGAAATCACAGTGTTCCCTCTCACACATTTCCAGCTTGTCAATTCCTGGAGGTAAGAGAACGTAGATCTTGTTGTTTGTGTTCCCAGAACCTAGCACGGCGTAGTGTCCAACTCAATAGCCATTCAATAAATATTTGCTAAATTAAAATGAATTGTTAAATATATAGATAAATATATATGTTATATGCATTGTATGTAGGCATAAATATTATATATACATATGTAATATTTTATCACCCGTCTCCTTCAGACATGTCTCCGCTGACCAGGTGAAAATACGTACTTCTTGTTTCAATGTATTTTCATCTGATATTTTCCAGATAGTTTCTGGCAAGTTCTTGCTTGCTAATAATAGCTCACCTCTCAAGGGGTCAATCAAATGGATGGAAATTTTGTTTTGCCCTTGCAGTCTTGCCAACTTGGAAAGCTCACAACTGAGGGCATTCATTTTCCAGTGTTTGAAGATGAAAATGTAAATTCTTTCTGCCCCCTTGTTAAATATTTAGTCACAGATTTGTACTTCTATCCAAGTTGCCATTTTAATTTATTGCTGATAATATACATGATGTGGAGGAGGATATAGTGAATCTAAGGTTTTGAAAATCTAAGGATTTTCTATATAGAAAATCTAAGGTTTAAGGACAAACAAAGATTAAAATAATGAACTAAGGGGAAAAAAATGTATGATACTGGCCTACAGTCGTGTCAGTGATAAATAAAAGACTGCAGCGTTCTTTTTTTTTTTTTTTTTTTTTTTTTGCGGTACGCGGACCTCTCACTGCTGTGGCCTCTCCCGTTGCGGAGCACAGGCTCCGGACATGCAGGCTCAGCGGTCACGGCTCAGGGGCCCAGCCGCTCCGCAGCATGTAGGATCTTCCCGGACCAGGGCACGAGCCTGCGTCCCCTGCATCAGCAGGCAGACCCTCAACCACTGCGCCACCAGGGAAGCCCTGCAGCTTTCTTTAGGTGAGTCCATGTGGACTCATATGGACTATAGTGACTTTGGTTTACCTCCGACCTTCCCCCTCTGTGAAGAAGAATCTACTCTCGGGCAGCTGGAACAAAATTGGATGCTTCATCACCCACTCAAATGAAATCTTGAACATTGCTTTCCATCTTTCCTCTTTAGTTGTTCTTCCAAGTGGGTTTCCAGGGGAAAGGAGGAGGAGCCTTAGTCAAAAACTGGCTCAATTCCCTGTTTCCTCCCAGCCTCTGTGGGTTCATTTTATCTCCAGAACAGATTCCAGCTTCCTGTTTACCTAGCAAGTTACCCTCCTTTCTTTCTTCTGCAAATTCCTGGCCACTAAATCTTCCATTCAGGAACTCACCTTGGAATGAGCCATCCCTTGGGCAAGGAAGGGCTTAAATATAAAGAACAATGATGGTAAAGCATCAATTCAGCGGATCCTAATCTGGAATGTGTTTAAGGCTCCCCAGGAGATTTGAAAATTCAAATCTGGTCTCAGCCCCTGAGACCATGCATGCTGAGTCTGTAAAGGGGCTCTGGATACTGCAACTTAGCCAGCACGCCAGTGATTGTGACTTGGGTAGCTCCCAGAGGATACGTGTAGAAACACTGAAATAGAGTGACTTTAAAAATGGGAGGGAGCCCAAGTTAAATCACATTCTAGTATTTAGTCATAGTGGTGATAGATTTTATTTTAAACCTAGATTAAAATTTTGCAATATTTATTCGGTCTCAGACCAACTTTTTGGTTAGCCAGTACATGAAATGGACCTACATTTGATGTGTCCTGTTTTAAAATACTTGTTCAGGAGAAAGGTTTAAGTACATTTCATCCCATGTATATTGAAAATGAGGCGTTTCGCTGTATCCATGAGCGTGGCATTGGAACTTATGCAAATGTGTTTTGTTGTTTTCAGTGTTCTAATAATAATACCGCACATGCAGAATTTATTATTTCCTCCTGGGGGAGAAAATACAGAATATACTATCTCTCCTTCTATTTATTTAGGTGGTTAAATGATCCATTATTTTATATCTTTGATTCAGCCTTCCATTTATACTAAGTAAGCATTGGTTGCCAGGGTAATCTTTTACACAGTTTTTGGCATGAAAAAATGAATTTATATACTAGCAAGCATAAAGCAGGTATCCATATTACTTTCACAGTTTATACAGATGATTCAATTATTCTGTCCAGTGCTGAATTACCCCCTTGTACTTAGGGCACCAGTGAAACAAGGCTGCTGAAAGAAAGGGAGAAAGTGAGAGAGGTTCAGCTTTGATGAATGTAACCAGTATTTTGCAATCAGCATATCTAAAGAGAAGCTATTTTAGTTCCACATATACATAGGTTTTGTTTTATAGTTTCTTTATTTTGATTCACACAAGAGACAGGGTGCGGTGTTCTTCTTGGGGCTGAGGGCTTGGGGCTGTCTATCACACTGGCACAGATGTAAAAGATACGCTCCCCCCGCAGGAGTTGGGAGCTTGTGTCCCCCCTTCCCTGTTCCCACTTTGTTGCAATTCAGTCAAATCACCGTGTATCTAAATCTGCTGACTATTTAGGTATTTCCTCACTCCTCACTTTGTGCACAACACAATCTCATTCCGAACTCCTGTCTCCCCTGATTATTCCCCTTGTTCTGTTCTGCTCTACTTACTTATGAAAAGGCATCATTCTAAGTCAGTCATATGCTATTTTTACTCCTTCCTCAGATACTTCTGCTTCCAGATATCTTCATTTAATAATTGCCACACAAAAAGCAATTATAAAAATAAACATATTGCTAGTCTATCTCTTCTGTTTTCTTGTTTTATTTTTCTAATTTTACGTCTTTACGGCTCATTGTCTCTTTTTTTTTTTTTTTTTTGCGGTACGCGGGCCTCTCACTGCTGTGGCCTCTCCCGTTGCGGAGTACAGGCTCCGGACGCGCAGGCTCAGCGGCCATGGCTCACGGGCCCCCAGCCGCTCCGCGGCATGTGGGCTCTTCCCGGCCCAGAGCACGAACCCGTGTCCCCTGCATCGGCAGGCGGACTCTCAACCACTGCGCCACCAGGGAAGCCCTCATTGCCTCTTTTGTCAATCTTAGCACCTGTCTTTACTGGTACAGCTAAAATGGACATGGAAATAAAAGGTGGGTAATGATATCCAGTCTGAAAAAGGAACAGAGAGACAGCGCTGTGTTCTGTGGCCAATCACAGTAACACAGTAAGGTGGAGTAACCTCTGGTAAGCTTCACTAAAATGGGGGTAATAACACTTGCCTCTAAAGGTCTCCTAAGGAGCTTGAGTCCCCAGTGAGATCATAGAGGCAAAAGTACTTTGAAAAAATTTAAAAGTCTTTGCAGAAGAAAAAATCTATGCTCACTCCAACAGTGGTACCTCAGAGACTGGATTCAGGACTCTCTTGAGCCTGGAAGAGATTGTGGAGAATCAGGGAGCATCATAGAGTACCTGAAGCGACACAATGCCCTGCTCAGCCAGCGGCTGCTGGCCTTCATGTCCTCTGACCTCAGCTTTCGGCCAAGTGGGATTTGACAACAATTCCAGAGGAGCCAGAGTAATTTAGACTGACCGACTCCCTGACAAGCCATCTTAGCGAACTGCAGCTTTGCCAAGTAACATTCTACAATTTCTGGTGGAAACCTGAATTTGATTCTCACCTGTGTGGCTGTTTAATAAGTAGGACTCATGGATCATTTGAAAGACACTTTGTAGCGCCTTGGTAACTCAAGGGGAATGTCTGTTTTGCACATTTTGAAATTATTTAACTGCCTGGTTTATCCTAGGAGCAAAGGTAGATTAAACATCTCCTTGACCACAAAAAAAAAAAAAAAAATTAAAAGTCTCTTCAAATAAGAGAAGGGGAGAGCAATCCTCTTTGAATGATGTCTTCAGTTTGTTGTTGAATGTACATGAATAAGATGCTTTACGTTTCATCTCATTGTACAGCAAGAATCACCAAGGGTATTTGATAAAACTGTCAATAAATCATTATTAATAACTTATTTGCTTGATGTATGAATGAGTGGGCCAGACATAAGAAATGCATTTTGCATCTCTGCTGTGTCAAAGAGCCATGAACCAGTGAATGAAGTCCATAAAAAGTAGAACCTCTAAAGATAGGGTACAGTGAACTTGAAAAAACCAGATCTGGTGAAAACACATTCATTGTCTATTGGAAAATACGAAAGAACATCTTGATTTTGCTTGGTTTTAGCAAACGTTGAGTGACTCCTTCTCTCTAACTGCCCATCTGAGTGGGTTCCTCGTAGGGCTGCTGCTTGAAAAGAGCCCCAGGAATCATACTCTTGGTTGGCCTCTATTTAAGTCATGGTGTCCTTCTCATTTCTGGTTAATAGAACATTGTTTAAAATAACATTTAAATGCCCATTTTCGGGACTTCTCTGGTGGCACACTGATTCAGAATCTGCCTGCCAAGGCAGGGGACACGGGTTCGAGCCTTGGTCCAGGAAGATCCCACATGCCCCGGACCTGTGCTCTAGAGCCTGCGAGGCACAACTACTGAGCCCATGCACCACAGCTACTGAAGCCCGCGCGCTCTAGGGCCCACGTGCCGCAACTACTGAGCCTGCATGCTGCAACTACTGAAGCCTGTGTGCCTAGAGCCCATGCTCCGCAACAAGAGAAGCCACCACAGTAAGAAGTCTGTGCACTGCAATGAAGAGTAGCCCCTGCTCGCCAGGACTGGAGAAAGCCCGTGTGCAGCAACAAAGACCCAATGCAGCCAAAAATAAATAAATAAATTTATTATGTTTTTTAATGCCCATTTTCTCAATTTGTTAAAATTTTTCAAGAATCCAGGGAGAGGTGAATCATCTTTTCCACTTCACTGTGTACTTGTCAACAAAGCGAATATCCTAAATTGCTTTTAAATAATTTGCTTTTGTAACTTAGACAACCAGACCATCTGGAAATAAAGAGAAAAAGACAAAAGAGTGAAGGCCAAAACACAAGATGACAAGATCCCAGAATTCTAGACCCCAAAGGAAACTCCTTAGGCATCAACTTGCCCAGCTCGCTTCTGTGACTTGCCTAGAAGTACTTCCGTGCGGAGGCAGAATGTGCTTTGGAAAGGCTATGGAGAAAGATCCCGTAGGCTCAGAGGGGCTCTCTTTCTGCCCATCATTTCGACAACGCTAATTCTATCTACCGCATAATATATAAGCCTGGTTTTCACAATCGAGACGCTGTGTCACAGGGCTCTGAGGATAGAAAGACAGACTTAAGGACTTCAGTGTCCACATTTCCTTGTCATTGAAGGGTACACACATTTCTTTTTGTCATGCCAGAGTAGAGGAAATATTCTCTGACGAAGGGAGCAGACTTATAAATTAATTCCTTATGATAAATTGCAAATGCTCCTTAAAGGATGATGTTTTTCTTATTAAAGTCTTTTGAGGCATGTACCATCAGTTGGAATGTCATGCGGCTTATCAATATTGTATCTCCAGCATGAATACCCAAGAAAGGGCTTTTAGAGATCAAAAAAGTTCACAGAAAATACAGTAATGCAGAGCGTCACGTAGCCGAGTTGGCCAAAGTTTGCTTCTTTGTGTCTGAATATTTTCTTTCTAAAAGGAATTCTCTGGCAGTCCAGTGGTTAGGGCTCTGCACTTCCACTGCAGGGGGCACAGGTTCAATCCCTGGTCAGGGAACTAAGATGATCCTGCAAGCCGCGCGGCATGGCCAAAGTAAATAACTAAATAACAAGGACACACAATTTACACCAAAACTAAATGTTTTTCCTAGAATTGCTAATGGCAAACCTTTATCTAAAATCGAAGTGAATGGTCCCATAGATAGCATTCATATTAGATTTTTCTGCTGGGCTAGAAACCAGGGTGAGAGACACTCACACGCAAGGCTGTGCCTGACTCTGAGAGTGAAGGCCTCCTTAATTTTGCGCCCTAGGTACCTCTCTTGCTCATCCTAGCCCTGGCCCCGGTTCTCTGACAGACTACAACAGAGAATGCAGAAGTCACGGGAAAAGTCTGGACACTGATTCAGCCAGAAGAAGTGTAGCAATCGTGATTAATAAAATGAGTGCTAAAGACCAGTTAGCCTTTGCCAAGGACCACAGGGTGACCTTGCGCCAGCTGGGCCCAGACGCCACGCCCCGCGATGCAGTGCTGTGCCCCCTGCCTTGCCCTCCACCTCCTGGATGACCACACCCATGCCACCAGGCACAGCTGTCAGCCCCTCACAGAGGATTAGTGGGGGCAGGTTTGGCGCTACCATAGCCACTTTCTATTTTCTACATCTCAGCTGAATTCTGGGCAGCCTGAGCGCTCTACAGCCTGCAAGAGACACTGGAGACGGCAATCACAGGACCTTCATCACTAAGTCTTCTTTGGTTACCTGCCGTTTGCCACGCTCTCATCCCCACGACTTTCTGCCGCAGCCCCAATGCAGTTTCCTCTTCACCCTGCCCCCCACACTGCTGGCTAGCACCTCCACTCCCTCATCAACAAGCATCCCCATTTCCTCAACACTGCCCCATGTCTTCCCTAGACATTCCTTCCAACTCCAGGCTTTCGCCTTCGCTGAAGACGCAACTTCCCCTGCAGCTCTGTCTTGAAGAGTCTGTTCATTTGGTCACAACATGCATTACCTATAACCCAGGGTCAGGAGCGGTGTGAGGAACCTCCATGCCTTTATTCTACAGCCTGTCATTTCCAACACTCTCGTATCCAAACTGTCTTTTGCCTTGGTTGCACCTACCTGGAAAGCCCCAACCCAGGATGAAACTGGCCCTTCTCTGAGCCTGACAGTTGACGCACTGACTGAAAGAAAAACATACCTGGGTAGATGGTGAGTTCCTGCTTACCCATCTCAACTGTCTCTAAACAGTGTTCAATTACTATTTAGTAACTCCCATTCTCCCATCTGCACAATGAGTATTTCAAACCTTCTGCACTATGTTCAAATTTCTGACTCCTCTTGTCTTATCTTTGTCCTACCCTCTTGCTATTTGAAGATGATCCTGATTTCTAATTCTCAGATAAAATAAAAGTTGAGACAGGAGCTTCTTTAACTTCCTACCTCCAGATTAATAGATCTTTCCTAAAATCAGCACCACCTTCCTCTTCCTTCTTGGAGTTGGTGTCTCTCCACTTGAATATCTCATTGGTGCCTCAAACAATGTATATATAAAGTGAATTTACACTCTTTTTCCCCAAATTTCTCCTGTATTGTTTAGCTATCCCAGTAAATAGAGCTCTAGTATCAGAGCTTGTCCACTTGCCCAAACCAAAAGCCTCATTCCTCATCTCCAAAAAGTATATCCTATCAATTTTTCTCAAGTACCTGTAGGCTCTACCACTCTGCTCCAAGCTACCTTCATCTTTTGTCTACACCAGGGTCTGGCAAACAAGTTTTATTGGAACACAGCTACGCTCATCATTTATGGATTGTCTACGGTTGCATGTACTACAAGGGCCACAGAAACCATATGGCCCACAAAGCAGAAAATATTTACTTTCTGGTCCTTTTCAGACAAAGTTTGCCAATACAACCCTTGATCTACACTATTGCGGGAACCTCCTAAGTATACCCAGCACCAAGCCTGGCAATCTATTCTCAGATTATCCACAGGAAAGCTGATCATCTTTCTAAAACCTTGTAACACCATGCTTGGATCCCTTCAGCGCATGAAGACCATACTTGGGATAACATGGAGTGTCCCTGGTCTGGCCTACTTGGCCCCTTATGATCGGCCCCTGTCTACCTCTCATCCTCACCTTGTACCTCTCCACCCCTTGCTCACTAAAGCCAGCAGTGCTAGCCACCTTTCGGCTCATCCTATGCACCATGTTCTTTAATTCCACAGAATTTGAAAATTTTTATTTCCTTTGCCTTGGAGGCTCTTTTTCTACCTCGATTTGCCCCTCATCCAACTTCTACTTATTCTTCATGACTCTGCTTAGATGTCCCCTCCTCCAGGAAGCCTTCCCTTTCTCTCAGATTGGGTTAGGCACCCTGTTTCATGGTACTATGTACTTTTAAAGTATTTATCTCAACTGGATTTAATTCTTTGTGAAATTGTTTGTTTAACGTTTGCTTTTTAAGATAGACTGTAGGGGCTTCCCTGGTGGCGCAGTGGTTGAAAGTCCGCCTGCTGATGCAGGGGACACAGGTTCGTGCCCCAGTCCGGGAAGATCCCATATGCCACGGAGCAGCTGGGCCTGTGAGCCATGGCCGCTGAGCCTGCGCTTCCGGAGCCTGTGCTCCGCAACAGGAGAGGCCACGACAGTGAGAGGCCCGCGTACCACACACACACAAAAAAAAGATAGACTGTAAGAGTCATGCTAGAAAATCTTTGTCTATCTGGTTCAGAAATGTCATCTTCAGTTACTGACACTGTGCCTGGCACAAGATAGGTACTCAGAAAATATCTGTTCAATAAATGAATGAATAACAATAGCATACTAGGGTTGTGCTGATGATACTGGGAGGTAATGTACACAGACCATTTAGTTAATTGCCTGGTACTGGCCAAAGTTAGATAATATTTATATTTTAGTATTATCATGTTCTCACTTTGAATCGCCTCTGCACTTGTTGATTTGGCAAAGAAAGAAGGTACCTAAAAAACATTTTGTTCTTGTAACATGTAGCATGAATCATTCTTCAGTTCAATCATTCTCCTGTTTGGCTGTCTATAACAAGCATATCTGACTTTTCATAGTGCAAGACCTCTAAAAACTCAACGTATCTAATCCCGGAAGCCAAAAATTATGCTAACTTGTGTTTTCCAGTCTGGATAGCTCCTGCCTGCCCTCCAGATCTGCTTCCCACTATGCTACACCCTTCTGCCTGCCTCAGGAGGCTGACCTCCTGTTGTGCTCCTTGCCTTCTGCCTTCTGGTTTGGTTTGACCAATGGGTACCACCAGCCAGAGATTGGAGGCAGGACAGCAAGGAGGAGACTTTAATCCCTCCGGCTCCTTCTTTAGACTGTGGTCTGACGGGTGACTCCGCTGCTCTATCTAAGGTCTTAGCTCCTATCAGGGGATTTCTCTAATCCATCACTATAATCACCAGGCCCTCTCCCTATAGATGTGGCTTCCTCTTGCTTATTTTGGCCTAAGATAGTTACAGCTCCCTGCTGTTGATGGCCTTGGCATGTTTCATTATCCCTTTTGGATTCCCTTAACTTGTCCACACCTTTGTCAGTTAAAATCCTAGTTATTCCTGTTTGAGTGTGCTTCCTGTTTTCTGATAGAACCCTGACTCATACAATTCCATTGCCTAAGTAAATATAATGAAAACACATCAAGAGGCTCTTAGTGCCTCTCTAGATCTCTCAGCTACCTCTGCAAGCTTGGTTGATATGAGCTTAGGTACCATTACCCTCATTTCTCAGGCAGACAAAGGAGTTTGGAAGCAATCAAAGTAAGGAACGTATCCACACTTCCAGAGCTTGGTGGTGGCAGAGTCAAAGCTGCCGATCAAGTCTGAACCTTACACATTGAACTCAGAGCTTTATCTCGGCTACTTCCCTCCCAGAGGACCACCTGCCAGAGTCTGGACAGCTAGGATCTCAGATAAATCATTCTTGGTAACAAAGCTCTCTGCAGTGAGTCTAATCCAGGTGAAGGCTGAAGCTGGTGGGTGTGTGCAGCTGGCTCTGTGCCCCAGTTTGGAGCAGGTCTGGGAAGCATTCCCAGATGGCTCCTGGATGCCATGACTTTTTCTGGCTGCATTCCTGGGGGAGGTGGGAAAACACTTATATGTCTCCTAGCTGCACACCCAAGCAAAGAGCACACTGTCATATCTTTAGCAAATGATAGCACACAAAATATAGAAAGCCAAAGGACTAGAGAGAGACATATTTACCCAGCTGAACTAATTCACTCTTTAAAGATAAGGGACAACCAGTGTAGAAGATTTTCTATCCTCTTTGTGAATAATTGTCTTTCTTAAAAACAACTGCCCCTGGCTTTGGGCAAATCACAGACAGCCCTTCAGACTATCCTCTCAATTTCCGCCTCTGGAAAATGGAGTCCTGCCAGTTTGTGACAAGGGGAGCAACTTCCCATTAAGGTGAGCAGAAATCTCCGTAGGCCTTAATTTTAAAACCTCAAATACAAAGCTACCATTGATTTTTCTCCTTTTTTGGGCAGGAGGCAATATGAGTCATAGTTGAGAGCATAGACTCTGGAGCCAGACTACCTGGGATAAAATCCCAGTTCCAGCCACTAACTAGCTATGTGATCTTGGGAAAGTAACTTAACCTCTCTATGCCTCTGTTTCCTTATCTGTAAAAGAAGGATGACAGTATCTACTTCATAGG
Organism: Monodon monoceros; assembly: GCF_005190385.1. Lineage (NCBI taxonomy): Eukaryota > Metazoa > Chordata > Mammalia > Artiodactyla > Monodontidae > Monodon > Monodon monoceros. Next base: position 26,562,050 of record NW_021703768.1, on the reverse strand, counting down.
GTTGACGTGAGGATTAAATGACTTATTATAAGGAAAGACTTTGAATGATGCCTAGTATGTGGTAAAGACTACTTATATAAGGTGGTTGAGTAAAATGATTTCAGTAATTATCCAAGTATCTTTACAGAGGCACATGTGGAATACTGATCATCTCACGATTTTTCATTAATTTTTTGCCTATAGCCCAAATAACTTTTAGGGTAAAATAACAGATCCAGAGAAGATTTGCTAGCACTGCCAGTCATTAGATCAAGGGAATTCGGCTTGTGTCCTAACTGCCATCAGGAAGAGAATATACCTGGGAGGCTAATAATTGGAAAAGCATATTTTGGTACGTAGACTCAGCCTGGCACGTTCATCAGTTATGCCCCAAGGATAAGGGGGAGCACCAGGTGGCCTTACCTGCAGGACTGATGGAGAATGAAGAGATGCCTTTTAAGCAGACCATCCATCACTGATAACTGAAGGCCTAGCATGAGTCCCTATCTATCATTCACCAAAGTCTTTTCATTTAGGCATCTGTTGCACAAGGCAGACGCATCTCAGAGGCTGGATTAGTATGCATTCTTCCCTTTCCTCTCCTCTTCTTCAATTTCCTGTTGGAAATCAGTGACCAGCCCAGTTTTCCATAAGCAAGCTTTGGTTTTCTCTACTGGCTCTCAACTAAAACACCCATCCTCCAGGTTTGAGGAGAGCTCAGTGTCTCCAGAAGGCCCTCCTCCTCTTAGGGAAGTCCTGGTTGAATGATGTTCTTTTTTTATTTTTTAAAATATTTATTTATTTATTTGGTTGCACCGGGTCTTAGTTGCAGCACGCATGTGGGATCTAGCTCCCAGGCCAGGAATCGAACCCAGGCCCCCTGCATTGGGAGCATGGAGTCTTACACTGTGCCACCAGGGAAGCCCCTGAATGATGTTCTTAATGAAAACATTTGAGCTACCCTGAGAAGTCGAGAGTTCACAAGAGTCACTGTCCTTTCATAACTCAGTAATAATGGCCAATTTTTATTGAGTTCTTACTATATGCTGGGTACTATGCCAAACACTTTATATAACATTTTCATTTAATTCTCACAGTCATTCTGGCATAGGCATAAGAGTCCACCATCTGAGTCTCTAGGGCAGCGCTGTCCTATAAAAAATGTAATATGAGCCACAGGTGTGGCCACATATATCATTTTGAGTTTTCTAGCAGCTACATTATATAAAGTAAAAAGGAACAAGGGAAGCTAATTTCAATAATATGTTTTGTTTAACCCAATATATCTTAAAATTGACATTTCAACATGTAATCAATATAAAAGTTATTAAGGAGATATTTTACATTCTTTTTTTGTCCTAAGTCTTCAAAATACAAATTCCAATTAATAAATGTAGAAGGAATGAGGGAAATAGGAAAATCACCATTTGTCAAACACCACAGTAATAACTGTTGCATGCAAGATCTGTCTATAGAGGCTAAAATTAGAGAATGAAAGTTTGAAGAAAAATAGGATATGTCCATACTCTGAAAATATCTCTCTCAAGATCTTGCTTAATTTCAAAGGGAGAAACAGTGACTTTACAGTGGAGAAACCCAGCAGTACCATCTTACCAAATGGGCAGAGTTAACATCATCAGTGAGAGGACACATCAACATCATGTAGCCCCGGTAGGATGCACGAGAAGGATACATCACTACTGAGATCTTACCAAAAATCTATAATCTCAATTGAATCCTGAGGAAACATCACAAACACCCCAAATGGAGAGACAGTATACAAAATAAGTGGCCAGTTCTCTTCCAAAATGTCAAGGTCATGAAAGAAAAGGCAAGACTGAGGAAGCTTCACAGATTCAGGGGGCACCGAGTAGACATAACAACTAAATGCAATGTGGGATCCTGGACCAGGTCCTGACGCAGAAAAACGGATATTAGTGGAAAAACTTGTGTAGTTTCAATAAGGTCTATAGTTAGTTAAAAATCATGTGCCAGTGTTGATTTTCTGGCTTTGATCATTTACCCTAGTTATGTAAGTTGCTAACATTAGGAGGAATCTGGGTAAAGGGTATGTAGGAACTCTGCTTTTGCAATTTCTCTGTAAGCCTAAAATTTCAAAATAAAAAATGAAAGAGCACAGTGCAATGCAAGTAAAAATGCCAATTGATTACAAAGTACCTTTGCAATTATTTCAAAAGATACAGGAGTCTATGAAGTTGATGAAAGAATTGAAGTACTGCTGAAAATGCATGAAAAACCAATGATGAACTAGGTAAACCAGTTAACATTTGGAGAAGAAAAATCAACAAGCATGGTAACAGGATGTGGGTTTCAAAAAACAATAATTTAAATGTCAAGGGATTATGAGAGGTCCTTGGAAAAATGAATGAAACTTTCTAATATGTTTGCCAAAAAATTTTTGCTATTAAATTACACATTAAGTGAAAGCTGTTGTATCATGCCATGTATCACTTTAAAAATTATGCCAAAATGTCCACATGAGATTTATTTGTGTTCATTCTAAGAATGAACACATAGTTGCAATGATAATCTATCTTATTTTATTTTATTGGATAAAATTTTATTTTCCTAATTTGTAGCTATATTTTTTATATTAAAAAGAAGCCTTGTTTAAAATTTTGATCCATCTCAAATAGCTTGACTTTGGTCTATTTCAGTCTCAATGATCCTTGGATCATGTGCACTTCCCGTCAGTTAGTGAGAGACCCAGGACTCGAATCCAAGTAATCGGCCCCTCTGGTCCATGTTCCATGGTCCATGCTCTAGTCTCATGCAGTGAGCATGTGCGCTCTGCACTGTGCCCAGGTGCCAAAAATGAGGGCTCCTCTTTGCTTCCATTACCTGATCAAACTTCCTCTAAGTCATTCAAAACCAATTTTGTGTCCTTTGTGAAGACAAGGCACCCTAGTATGTTTTCTACCACTCTATGAATTTGTTGAGGATGAGCAACTCTATAAATCAATGGGAGACAAGGAAGAAATGGACTTGAATGAGCACATGAACTTCATCAGCCATGTCTGTGTGGCATCTGTGAAACAGCCACCCTTGATCTCTAAGACCCATCACACCTGTTAAAGACGACATTCTGTTTTTTTTTTTTTTTTTTGCGGTACGCAGGCCTCTCGCTGCTGTGGCCTCTCCCGTTGCGGAGCACAGGCTCCGGACGCACAGCCCCAGCGGCCATGGCTCACGGGCCCAGCCGCTCCATGGCATGTGGGATCTTCCCGGACCGGGGCACAAACCCGTGTCCCCTGCATCGGCAGGCGGACTCTCAACCACTGCGCCACCAGGGAAGCCCCGACATGCATTTTTAAATAAGCCCACTGAATCCTAACTCAGAAACCAAACCTATAGCCAATGAAAATAATTCAAAATACTTAGTGTTCAAAATGATGAACTGTGATATTTAAAAACGAAAGACTGAAGAAAGGAGATATGTACCATCAGGGAGGAGCTTCCAACACTTGAAACTATCAGTAACAAATGATATGGACAGAAGACTAATAAATTTCATTGAGAGCATGCCAGGGCAGAGTGGATGGAAGAGGCCAAGTGAGAAAACATTCTCAGATTGGCTCCCCCTATCCTGGAGCAAGCATTGCTTTAGAGTGAAACACACACACGCCGACATACACACACACACACACACACACACACACACACACACAATTGAAACTTAAATGATACTGATAGGGTCATTATTAAAATGCAATATGGTAAGTTATCAGTCCATCCCTGGCCCTGATCACACCAGAGGTTAGGAGGTTTGTTTAAGAGAGACGCTCTCAGTCATGGGGCATTAAACAGGGCATGCCTGTTTTCTCTAGGTACACCTGCTGGTACAGGGGTTCATTCGGATTCATCTTTATCCTGAAATAATCCTTAAAACAACTGAAAATTGGTCAGTCTTCCAGTAACCTGTTGTGCTGGCAGTGGGAGAGACGGCATAATGGGGCCAAGCCAAAGTCAGAAACCTGGGCAAAGGGGAGTGGCTTCCTTTATCAGTGTACTGCAAAGTCAAAAGCTTCTTTGTGGTCCAATCTCTTCTTTTTTCTGCAAGAAGAGCTGGATCACTTCCTGTTGGCCTCAGGTGGGCTAAAATCCAGGTCAGGCCATTCTCATCCCAACCGCAGTGTTACTGCCACAATTACCAAGGACAAGAAGAAGGTGGGGATGGGATGGGGGGAGGGGTGACAGTGGACCCTTTCTTGGTCTAGCCCCACGACCCTTATAGCTCTTGTTAGTTCTTTACAGACCTTTTGGAGATTTTCCTTTTTTCTGAGTCTCCTGCTTATGATTCCTCAAATTGCACAGTGCAGTGGACACTCCCACGCGCTGCTTGCTACGACCCCCGCTTCAGGGACAGCACTAAGCTGTCATCCCTCATCAACCGATTCCCGGCCCCTCCTGGCATTTCTTTTCTACACTGACTTCCCAGATGCACTGGCCCTGGGTCCCTGGTCACTATGGTCTCCAGTTTCCAGGGAAAAGCTCCCCATCACTCTACGCATGATTAGCCACCTCATTCTGCCAGAAGGAAGAAAGATCTGGCCTGCTGTCACCACACATATCCATCCCTCCTCTACCCACCCAGGGGACTGTCAGAATCGGGTTGGGGCTGGGAAGGAGTGATGCCAGTGTGAGCGTCTATCTCTCTAGTGGTTCAACCCATCCCAGCACTCCCAGCTTACTAGAAGGCAGGCTATCCTGACTTTAGTCATTTCTGGGCCAAAGGTTATACATGATCTTAGGCAGCTTCCATTGTATATCTTTGGCCAGGATGCTTTACTACCCACCTGGGCAACAGTGGCAGGTGAGCACAGCAAGCCAAGAGCCATGAGTCCTCCTTTCTTGCCTGCATGTAGCAGTCGCCGGCACCTTGAGAGGCATCAGAGTAGAATTGAGGGGCAGTTGTGCTGCCTTCATGAGGATCGACTCTAACAGGAATAGAAGAGAGCATGCAGGACCGGAGAGAGGGGTGTGTTCTGAGACTCCCCAGGTGTGAAAGCTCTGGAAGTCAGATAGAGCATGGTGGGGGGAGAGCTGAGCTCAAAACCAGGAGAGGCTGGATTGCCGCTGAGCAGAGAGGGGAGGGGAGGGCAGCCGCTGAGCAGAGAGGTAGGGAAGAAAGTGCCTTAGGTGAATGGCCCCGGGGAGCTGGGGCTAGAAGGTGGGAGAAAGATAAGACGTGGGCCAGGCCAGGTGGTTCAGTAAACCAAAGCCACAAACCCTGGGCACAAAACAGAGTTTCTTCTTTGTCGGAGCCTCTGAGGAATTCTGCTAGGTGTGGGCAACTCCCCAGAGGTACCCTAAAAACAAAGAGCTCCACAGACCTTCCAAACTCAGAACAAGGTGCTTGTTATGAACAGCCTCAGCCAGGGTGCCAGCCATCACGGCACCCGACTGTAGGAGGTTTCAATCGTCCCAAACACAGGCCCTTGCCCTGACACTTGATTCTCACTGCTGGAAACAGAAGAACATCTCACACTCCTCAGGGGGGCCGCGGGGGCGGTGTATTTTTCAAGAGAGATAGATACACAAGGATGAGCCCAGCACCTGTGGCAGCCCCATGCCTCTGAAGAACACAGCACACTATGCCATGGGAACCTTCCTCACAACCACTCCCACCAAGACCAAGGTGTGCAAGCCCCTCCACTGCTGTTTGTTCTTGGTTCCCTCAAGAAATAACCTTTGGATTTCCCTGCCCCTGAATTTTGGGCGAGCTTCCCAGAGAGACAGAAAAACGTTGGATGCCACATAGGCTCGTGACCTTCTAGTGCAATTACAAATGTAGGAAAGAACAGCTGCTGTGGCTAAGGCTGTCGTGGCAGTAGGACGAGGGGCACACGCTGAAGCTACATCTCACTCTGGCACATCACGACGCCACGGTATTCTGTTTGTTCTTAGGGCTGTGTGCTTTACAAAGTTCAAGTGACACTGCTTTTCATGAGCTATTCCCACGGTGTATCATATGCGCACCAAGGGCCTTGGCTAAGGCTTATGCTTTTTCTATTAATTAAAAATCAAGGCTCCCTAAAGGAAAACTGCTGACCCAGAAATTACGATGAGCGCAGTGAGAAAATTTTTAAAAAGCACAATTTCTCTCTCCACTCGTCCATTTCCTCACAGTCCTTCCAAAAGCTTTCCATGCAAGAGTTCTGTTGGGGATTAAAAAACATTAAAAAAAAAAAGGAAGGCAAAGAGTAACCTATGTGGAAATGCCCAAATCAATTATTGTATGCCAGTAGTAATTGCTAAGAATTGTTGCAATCTGAAGATACAAGTGGTGATGCCTCGATAGCTAAACTAATTTTTAAAAAGAGGTATCTATGATGCATAAGTGTGGGGAGGGGGTGCCTTCTAGAAGCTAGAGAAAGACTGTCAGTGCACTCCCAGCAACTTGGAATCTGGACTGTGTTTCAGCTCTTCTTCCAAGGTAATTTCCTGTTTACACGGAGGGAAGCTGGTTAATGGTGCAGGCATATTTTATCAAGTCGGTTTGGCAGTACTGGTCTAGGACTAGGCAGCATGCAGAGCAGTGAATTAGAAGTCTGGTATGAGGGAGGGTGGGGCATTCTCCCGGCTGCCACGGCTCTTTCTCTGAAGGAGACATTCCCTGCTGAGCTAGGCTGACCGAAGTGGGTGCTGTAGATGCTCCCCCAGCCCCTGGGGTGGGCTCTCCCATAAGACAGAGGGTGAGGTCTAACTCCCAAGCCCTGTCTCTCTCTCTCTTTCTCACACACACACACACACACACACACACACACACATATACACACATACACACACACACACACAAACAAGGGCAGTTGCTGTAAATCAAGCAATTTCCTGACGAGGCCTTGCTCTCTCATCTCATATTTGCAACGAGACTCTTGGGACTGACTAAACAAAGCCAAATTTCTGAATGAATGAAAACTTACTCAGTGGATGGCCTTCATTTTCCACGTGGCTGGCAGTACTTGGGCAGTGATTAGACAAGTCAAAATTACTCTCATCTGGTTAAATAGGAAAACAACTCTCCACCCTGTCCCTGTATGCAAGAAATAAGACCTCTTGAGTTGGCCCAAAGTAGGCCAGTCAATAGAGTGTTGCCAGCTGAATGTAGTAATTGTCGCCTACACCAGTGGATGAGCCGCGTAGCTGGGCCAGCTCTCTCTTTTACGCCCTAGTGACATTTCAGGGTCTTCAGTGAAATATCTGTTGTGTGCCTCATATGTGCCAGGCTCTGAACTAGGAATGAGGTGCATACCAAGAAGGCCCAAAGTCCTGATTCTGCAACAGAATAGGGAATAGCCCTGTAAGCACAAGTGGGACTCATCCTTACCAAAGGGTGGCCCCATTTGTTGCCAACGTGGCCACAGACCAAGTGTACAACCTGCCATGTCACCTGACAGACCTGAGGTTGGACTTCTCCCTCCACTAAGTCTTTGCTCACAACTGTAGAACAAGGTAGAACTACTGAGAGCTGAGGAACTGGGTGTGTCCTCAGCCCCACCCTGAATGTGTGTCGTGAGCAAAATCTCTCAACCTCGCTGAGTCATGGGTTCTTCATCTATAAAAGGAGGGTAAAAGATACCCTGGGTCCCACACTGGGACAGTGTGTGGGGAAGTATTTTTAAGACTGTAAGCACCATATAACTATACTGATTACACAGATCCAGATTCGTCACTTGAGTAGATCCTGTCATTTAATACACGTCTGGTCCCTGGACAAGCATTTTTTATTACATTTTCCAAAAAGAGAAATATCAAGGACAACAGGTGAGGGAGCCTCGTTACAAAGGTTTTGAATATCCTTCTACTTGCCCCTCTCTTAACCTAAATGGGGACCACACTTGCTGTCCCAGACAGCAAGGTGAGTTCAGGTCTTCATGTGCATTTTTGCCTGACTAGCAGAGATCTGACCTTACGGAGTGAATTAGTACAGCTTCTTATATATATATTTTAATCGGCCACAAATATGTCTGCCCTGGCACAAAGACATAAAATTACATGCTTTCAGCTCTTCCAATGTTTTATTTACCGCTTGTATTTAGGTGCAACTTAATATTGTCACATAATGTGACATGGGGGAGGGGCACAGCTCAAAAGAAAGGTATTTGCATTATTTAATTAAACAAATTGACCACGGTCTACTGTGAGATCTAACACACAGCACAACTATAAATACCATGAACGATTTCTTAACAGGCCATAACTTATACAACCAAATGAATGTTTTTCCTTCTAGAAATATCTCAGGAAAAAATTTTAACGTTGTTTTTAATATGTTCTGAGGAGGACTCATCCAAGAAGACTATTTTTAAGTTTGTCAGTTTGAAGGTATAAATTTGAGCGTGCCTATTAAAATCCATCGCCTTATTTTATACTTCCAGCTCATGCACATCTCTATCTTTTAGTAATATAACAGGATTAATATCCAAAATATTCAACAATTGGTATAGTTAGTGCACCAAGCTATCAGAACAGACCCGGTGTGAAGGCAGTGCCAGGGCATGCTGGCTGACTATTTGGCAGTGAAATAGATCAAAGGATTCACATGCCTTGAGTAGTCTGGGATATTAACACCATAGTACTACAGATGGAGAACAAATTCTGCCTTCGAGAACTCTTAATCTTAGACGACATGGTAAACTCAGATGAACTGGGGCAGGGACAAGATCACAAATAGCTCAGCAAGAGTTCTTGCCTTCCACCCAGAGAAAAAGCAATCTGAAGGCTTAGGATCTTTTCAGATATTAAAGATTAATTTAAGCTTTTTATCCTGCCCATAATGATATTTTGCAATTATAGCTTATGGCCTCACTTTTCATAATGTCAATACAAGATGACTGCCCACTCATGACCATGTCCACCTAACATACATAAAGTCACTAAGCAATGTAGCTAAAACCCAAGGTTTTGCTTATATTTCTTTTTTTTTTTTTTTTGCTTCTATTTCTTTAATTACATTTGTGTAAACTTCTATTTCTTTAATTACATTTGTGTAAACTTCTTTTAATGGATCTATTGCATTTTGTGCTGTTCTAGATCACTGCTCCTCACAATTAACCAGTCAGCTCCACACTTGCTATTTTGAAAGGCCAGTCTGTTGAACTACTCCTGACACTGAGCTGAGGCTCTCCTTTGCCATGTGCCGCTCCACATGGCTTGATGTTCCCAACCTAAATAATAGACCCACCTACTTGGTGTTTCATACCCAGACATTTCTGGGTGTTAAGAATTGATTTCCCCTGGGACTTCCCTGGTTGGTCCAGTGATTAAGACTCTGCGTTTCCACTGCAGGGGGCATGGGTTCGATCCCTGGTTGGGGAACTAAGATCCTGCATGCCGTGTGGCTTGGAAAAAAAAAAAAAGAAATTGATTTCCCATCCACTACTTAGTTCTTTATTGGCCTCATTTCAGGTTCTTCCTGCCCCCGGCTTCAGTCTGGGAGTAGGAAGTTTAGAGGCTATTTCAACACAGGATGGTGACCAAGATTAAAACAATAATATTACAGCCTTGGATGTAACAATACACCAATGTGTTCTTTATCCTTGTTGTTCTTTATCTTTGTTGTAAAGTCAACATCAAATAAGAGAGGATTTATTATCCACAACCCCCAAACAATCTCCTCCTATATGTATTTACATCATTCCCCCAATTTTGTATTTCTGTTATTGCATTTATTACATCACGTTGTAATTATTTGTTCAGACATAGAATTTCCCTTCTAGAATATGGGTTCCTCAAGGGTAAGGTCTGTGTTTTACTGATCTTTTGTCCCTAACACCTAACTCAGAGCCTGGCATGTCATTCATATGGATTATAAATATAGGTGTGTGTGTGTGCAGGTGACTCAAGTCACCGTGGCACTTATTGTGTGCAAGTCATTCATTGATGGTGAACCAATAGGCCTGGCTGCCACTTTCATAAAGGAGGTGGCTCATGCTATGAGGTAAGATTATATAAACAGGGTTTGCAATCCTGAAAGAAGACCAGAAGCAAAACTCCCAGAATTAAGTCCCTTAGTCATGACTCCTTAACATTATCAGAGACATGTAACCACTGCAAAGATAAGGACTCAAGTATTTACAGCATTCCAGAAGCAGCTTCATCCTTTATTATTATTATCCTAAGAGCCATATGGAGACTATAAAATACCCAATCAGATTTATGCTACAGACAAAAAATAAGTTAACTTGTTGGACCATTTTAAAATCCAATCCATATGTCCCTGAGGAATTCATTAACTGTTCATGATTAGAGACTTCTAGGCACCAAGCCACTCCATCTTCTGAATGGTCAGCTTTACTCCCATCTTGTGCCCAGCAATTATTTATCCCTCAGCTTGGTCGTATCTTAATCAGGATTTCCATAAAGCTAGATTATAATAAACAATTCTTAACATTATCCAACAATGCTTTCTCTAAATTATTTTATGATTTTTGTACCTAAACGTCTGCTTTTTTATTTAGGATGTCTGATTCTCAAGAGTTCAGATTTTTGTACAAATTTAAAAGTTTGTACTTAACCCCAAGGCCTGAAGCCCTTAACTTTAGGGTTCTTTCTGTCTTGTCTGTCTCTCTGGATTTTTATCCCACTGCGTGTCATTTGAAAGAAGTAAGAAGCATGCACTGACTGGGGTTGAACGGCTGTGTAGGATGCCGTTCTGGCGTCACACTGTTGGGCAGAGTGCCGTATCTGCACCTACTCACACTCAGATCAAAACCCATCACTAGGCATCTACACTTTTCAGATAAGAGAAAACTTCTCCGCTGTTAGCCATTGCTGCCTTTCTCTTCTTTTTAAATCATTAAGCTATATTACATATTCCAAATAACATGTTTCAACCTAATGATAGCTATTGCATTAAGTAAGGGGAGCTCCAGAGAATTAAAAGGGAAAAGTAGACTGAAAACTAAAGGTAATATTTATACCTGAGAATATAACTCTTGGAAGCTGCCCAGGACAAGTTTTTAACCTTACTCAATTCCATGAATAATTTAAAAACACAAAGCAGAGTGCTTGGCACATAGAAGGCACTGAATAAATATTTGTCCAATGATCGCATGAATACTTTTGCACTTAAAAATATCTCCATGTCTACAATTAATTTGCATTAGAGTAAGCATCACTCTTTTTACGGGCATAGACCTATGTGGCCAATTTAGAAATGTTTTATTCTGCACTAACATTTATTACTCGCTAGAAATATCAGAATTCCATGAGTGGTTTAAAAAGTCTACAAAGCTCTCTTGATTTTCATATGTACTTTCTATACTTAGGCTGTCCAACAGAAGTTCCTTCAATGTTGGAAATGTTCTATATCTGCACCATCCGATACAGAAGCCACAAGCCACATGTGGCTACTTAGCACTTGAAATGTGGCTAGTGCAACTAAGGATGACATGAATTCTAAATTTTTTAACTTTAATTAATTTTAATTTAAGTAGCTGCACATGGCTAGTGGCTTAGAATGCACAGCTCTCTAAAAAGATCAGAAGAACAAAATTTGAAACATGGGCAAACACGTTTTAAAAAACATTCCTGTAAGTTTTCACCATTTTTGCTCTTCCATGGGAATAGTTTGTTCATTTCTCTCTGACTCCCTTTACGGTGATCATTTTTGAACTTTGTAGTTTTAAGGGTGGTAAATGCTCTTCCATTAACCATTCTTTGCTCTTGTGGTTCTTAAACTTGGCTGTGCATCAACGTCACCCCAAGAGATGCGATTCAGCAAGTCTGGGGAGGGGACTGGGCATCTGTGTTTTTTAAGCTCCAAAGATGATTCTGATCTGCAGCCAGGCTTGGGAATGACTATTTTACACCAGAGATCCCAAACCAGTACCCCTTGGGCCAAATACACCCTCGAAACATATGTTCATCCCACACAGTGTTTTAAAATGTTTTGAATTAGTTGCCAACTTCTACAAACCATAATTTTTTTTTATCCAAAAAAGTGGAGTTGACTAAAGACTGCCCCCTTTTGATATAGAGCATAACTTCTTGGTTTCAGCATTATTTGCCCACCTCATAAAAGCCTAGGTCCCAATAGCATTTGAGTTTGAGACCCCTTCCTTATATCTATGTAACACTTGCCCAAACAGACAGCAATTCTTTTATATCAATGCACCATTCCCAAGATGGACTACCAATTATTTTATCCATGGGGCTGCCTGTAATCATCTTGGCAGGCTCAAGAATATTATCCTACCATCATATAAAAACCCTGAATAAATATCAGGCTGGCCAAAATTTTCTTTTGGGTTTTTCTGTAATATCTTACGAAAAACCCAAACAAATTTTTTGGCCAACCCATTAAGATGAAATTCTCGATTTCAAAGAATGGGTCCCAATCCAGGATCATTAGACCAACCCTGTTCATGGACAAATCATTAAAAGCAGGGAAAGACTGTCTTACTTTTTATTTTTTACATCCCAAACTCTCTCACCTAAGGCACCGTAAGACCAGCCAACAAGACTGTCAGGGAGGGTATCTTTGTTATAAATTCCTATCTCTTCAAAAAAAAATTTTTTTATAGCTCTCTCATCTATCACCCAATTTCCCTTTCAGTAGATTTGTATTCAGCTATGATTCTTAATGTTAAAAGCAGTTGATCACACGTGTGTATCTTTTTTCTGTCTTGAGAATCCTCTATAATCATAGCTAATGAATGAAAATATGTAAACCAAACGATGAGATAAAAGGTAGACAAGCCATTAGTTTATGAAAACTAGATAGAGGAATGCTAATTAACTTAGAAAGGCAAAGGAAAGCACAGCTTTGAGCACAGGCTCAGTAGTTGTGGCACACAGGCTTAGTTGCTCCATGGCATGTGGGGTCTTCCCAGACCAGGGATAGAACCTGTGTCCCCTGCATTGGCAGGCAAATTCTTATCCACTGCACCACCAGGGAAGCCCATGCTAAGTTATTTTTTTTTTTACATCTTTATTGGAGTATAATTGCTTTACAATGGTGTGTTAGTTTCTGTTTTATAACAAAGTGAATCAGTTAATGCTAAGCTCTTAATTCTGGCTTCACCACCTGCTAGTCATATGATTTGGGGCAAATTATTTGATCTCTCAGAGTCTCAGCTTCCTCCTCTCTAAAATGAGATTAATAATACCTTAATTATTATTGAGTTATGAGCACATACAATGTGCTTAATAAATATATTTCATTTTTTGCTTTGAAATTATTAACAAAAATGGAAATTAGTGAAACACTGATCAAGACTGGTCAAACAGGGAATTCCCTGGTGGTTCAGTGGTTAGGACTCCACGCTTCCACTGCAGGGGGCCCAGGTTTGATACCTGGCTGGGGAACTAAGATCCCACGTGTTGCGCAGCCCGGCCAAAAAAAAAAAAACTGGGAATAGGTTGGTGACGATTTTGCTTAGTGACATTGTACTAAGAAATCTATTGCAAAGAAAAGAATATTTTCATTTTGATGGGTTTTAGTCTCTCTGTTAACCAGTTAAGTCTTGTCTTTAAAAACCATACTGTTTCTATCTCTTCCTCAAACATTTTCTCCTCTCTTCTTTCTGCCTCATAAGCCTTACCTGTTAGAAAAGAAAATCGATGAAGTATGCCAGCCATGGTCCCAGCGGGAAGCTGACTTCACCTCAGTTAGTTCCAGAGAAGGGACTTTAATAAGGGAACTCTTTCAGGAAACAAGCACAGGGTATTGAGGCACCCAGAGGCTAGCAATAGCGGGCAGTCATTACCACATCAAGGACAAGAGGGACAAAGGGGAGGAATAGAATTACTGGACCCCGGTGAGAGCTGAGACTGGAGGATGAACCTCCCAGCAGAATCTCTAGTCGTGGAGGAATGCAGCAACTATCTGAGCCTCAGCAAAACTGGAAGGAAGAAAAGAAGAAATAGCCCTATATACCTTTCTTCTCCCATCTTCAGTTCCCCTTGACTGCTTGAAGCCAGTTGTCAAGGGACCCTGAGTGATGCTGCCTACAGTGGTCAACCTCCAGGGACCTAGAGCAAGGTGGAGTGCACCTCGAGGGAGCAAAAGGAAGCAAAAGGAGAGTGATCAGCACATGAAGATTTTAAGAAATATTTGTTGCATTACTTTGGGGGAAATCAAGATGTGTGAAAAGTCTAAACATTCTCAATGATATAAACTGGCTAAAACAGAAAACTGCAAGCAATCTTGTGAAAAAAAATTTTTTTCTTCACTTTATCTTTGATGCCTGTTGTATGTAGGAATAGATGAGGATAGAAATGAAGGCATTTCCAGTTAGAAAGCAAGATTGTTTCATATTGCATGTTCTATGCCTTAAGGTGACTCCTAGTTTATCACCTCAATGATGAAACCAACTGCCACTCAGGGGAAAGAGGAAGGGCAAAATAGTCAGCTCTGAACTAGTGGAACTTACCAGGCTACTGTATCAAGGACTGTTTCCAATGTATGCATGAGTGCAATTTCAGGAGATGTCTCAGCCTCGTGATGGATGTCTCTAAGGATTTGTTAAAAAATTCAGATGCCGCAGATTTGTTTATTTTATGCTGAGAAATCCACTATGCCTTCAGTTATAAGTTCTAGATGACAGTTTAATATGATCCTGAGAATGAGAGTATGTATTCCTTGCATTTTACTTAAAGCCTAATGGTATGCCAGGCTGCTTTCCCTTTTGTTAATACTAAAGACTAATCACAGTACGTGATTCAAAATTATGTCCCACTTGGCAAAGCTCTGGCTGACATTTTGGTGCTTTGTATCAGTATAAATATTTAGCAAGTCATGTGTCCTATTTCAGGTTGATGACTTTTTCTACTAGGAATCAGTGGATAGGATTCAGGGGCCTGTGAAACTCTTAAAATTGATTGCAAAATGTTTGGCACACATACATTTTTCTAGGAAGAAGATCTATGGTTTCACAAATACTCCAAAGCTATGCTTTCCTTTGCCTTTCGAAGTTAATTAGCATTCCTCTATCTAGTTTTCATTAACTAATGGCTTGTCTACCTTTTATCTCATCGTTTGGGTTTACATATTTTCATTCATTAGCTATGATTATAGAGGATTCTCAAGAGAGAAAATAGATTTCTTAGTACAATGTCACTAAGCAAAATGGTCACCAACCTACTCTCAGTTGTTGTTGTTGTTGTGTTTTTTTTGGCCGGGCTGCGTGACATGTGGGATCTTAGTTCCCCAACCAGGTATCAAACCTGGGCCCGCTGCAGCGGAAGTGTGGAGTCCTAACCACTGAACCACCAGGGAGTTCCCTGTTTGACCAGTTTTGATGAGCATTTCACTAATTTCCATTTTTGTTAATAATTTCAAAGCAAAAAATGAAATATATTTATTAAGCACATTGTATGTGCTCATAACTCAATAATAATTAAGGTATTATTAATCTCATTTTAGAGAGGAGGAAACTGAGACTCTGAGAGATCAAATAATTTGCCCCAAATCATATGACTAGCAGGTGGTGAAGCCAGAATTAATAACTTAGCATGGGCTTCCCTGGTGGTGCAGTGGATAAGAATCTGCCTGCCAATGCAGGGGACACAGGTTCTATCCTTGGTCCAGGAAGAGCCCACATGCCATGTAGCAACTAAGCCCATGAGCCACAACTACTGAAGCCCACGTGCCTAGAGCCTGTGCTCTGCAACAACAGAAGCCACCGCAATGAGAAGCCCGCACACCGCAATGAAGAGTAGCCCCCGCTCGCCGCAACGAGAGAAAGCCCGCGCGCAGCAATGAAGACCCAATGCAGCCAAAATAAATAAATTTTTAAAAAATTTTTTTAATTAAAGAAATAACTTAGCATATATGATTTCATCAAGAAAACTGCTTTCTTACATTACTGTAAAGCATTTCTCTTTGATTTTACCATAGTCTTAAGATGCTTTTGACTCTCTGCAGAAAAGATCTTACTGTGTCCACATATTTTTCATTAAAAAGATTTGATTGGACTTCCCTGGTAGCGCAGTGGTTGAGAGTTCGCCTGCCGATGCAGGGGACACGGGTTCGTGCCCCGGTCTGGGAAGATCCCACAAGCCCCGGAGCGGCTAGGCCCGTGAGCCATGGCCGCTGAGCCTGCGCGTCCGGAGCCTGTGCTCCGCAACGGGAGAGGCCACAACAGTGAGAGGCCCGCGTACCGCAAAAAAAAAAAAAAAAAAAAAAAGATTTGATCACACTTGTTTACAATTTTTTATCTGTCTTGAGATGTCTCTATAGTTACAGTTAATGAATGAAAAATATGTAGACCCAAATAATGAAATAAAAGGTAAAAGGGCCATCAGTTGATGAAAACAAGATAGATGAGATTTGGAAAGGCAGAGAAAGTCATAGCTTTAAGGGCTCCCAAAGGAAAATTGGGACAAGAAGGAAGATTTGACTCATAGAACCCTAGAGAATTCTGGGATCAAAAACTGGATGTACATTGGTGGACACAAAAATGAGATGTAGGGCTGAAAACAGAACTGATGGAAAAACAGATATCTGGTGATTCTTGTTATGCTTATATTTTCAAATGAGGCACTGAAATGATAATTGGGAAATCTGGGTCTGTTATCAGGGTTTGTCATTTTGCCTTCTTTGTGTAGGGTGATCAAGAAGGAAAATGGTTATTATTCCTCTTAACCCCACCCCAACTCATTCTCTCTGAGAATGCCTGCAGCAAGATATCTACCATGTAGTCAAGAAATTAGAGGTTTCTCCCTGGAGAAATTGAACGGTGTTAGAGAAAAGATCTCCACATTTTGGCTTTTATGGGTTCGCTGAGATGATGCCTATTGCTCCCACCTGATCACTCAACAGCAAAGTTGACAAACGTGTTTACAAGTATAGATGGCTTTTCTGTATCCCATTCTTAAATATATACATTTTTGAGGGGACACAATTCAGTCCATAACAATCAGATCCACAAACTCATTAGTCTTTCAACTATTTATTGTATAAACCACCCCAAAACTTATTGTCTTAATGAAACAACAATTCAGTATTTCTCATGATTCTATGGGTTGGCCAAGTGGTTCTTCTGCTTCATGTGGTAACAGTTTTGCCAACTTTTTCACTAGCACAAGACATGGTTTACCATCCTTCCAGACTTCAATAGTAGTTTCTTCACTAATTTTCCAGCTTCTACTAATAGTCTCCTTGCTACCCTTCCAGCCTCTGTCTACTACCCAGTCTCAAGGCCATGACACATGCATTCAGTTTTTATTATAGCAGCACCTAATTTTTATTTTATTTATTTTTTAATTATTTTTAAACTTTTTATTTTTTTTGCGGTACATGGGCCTCTCACTGTTGTGGCCTCTCCCGTTGCGGAGTACAGGCTCCGGACGTGCAGGCTCAGCGGCCATGGCTCATGGGCCCAGCCGCTCCGCATCATGTGGGATCTTCCCGGACCGGGGCACGAACCCCTGTCCCCTGCATCGGCAGGCGGACTCTTAACCACTGCGCCACCAGGGAAGCCCAGTACCTCATTTTTAGGTACTAGTTTCTCTTTCAACTAGTGTTTGTTGTGGAATAAAACACCCCAAAACTTAACAGCTTAAATCAACACCACTTTATGCAGTTCTCTGGGTTGGCTGAGCAGTTCCCTGCTGCTTTCACTTGGGCTCATACACACAGCTGCATTCAGCTGGCAGGTCATCTGGCAGGGTGCTGAACTTAGCTGGGACAGCTGGGTCTCTCTTTCCATATGCCCTTTTGTCCTGGGCTTCATTATGGTATGGTGGTCTCAAGGCAGCATTCCAAGAGAATGAAGGGAGACACCATATCACTTTATGTGTCCCAAGCTGTGAAACTGGCAAGATGTCACTTCCTCCACATTCTTTTGGATAAATCAGAGAACAAAGCCAGCCCAGATTCAAGAGGTGGTGGAACAGACTCCACCACTTAATAGAAGGAGCTGCAAATAATTTGTGGCCGTATTTAATTTACCACGGAAAGTTATGCTATGGTCCTAAATAGAAAGACTCAATATCATAAATATGTCAGTTCTTTCAAATAAATCTGTACAGCCAATGTCATACCAATCAAAATCCCAACAGGATATTTCAAGAAACTTGATAAGATGTTCCTAAAATTCATATGGAAGAGCAAAGGGCTCAGAATCACTAACACAATTCTGAGGAAGGACAGGTCCTCACAGATATCGGGATTTATTATAAAGCTATGGTAACAGCTGTGTATTGCGACAGCAATTTGAGGAGAAATTCATGTGAAGTCCACAAGATATACAGCATCAATGGATGTACACAACCCAATTAGCTTTATGGAGCAATTTACTTTTATGATTTAATAGTGAAAATATACAAATATAAGATTATGGAAAGCAAAATTTTTCCCACTTTATTGAGATATGATTGACATATAACATTATGTAAGTTTAAGGTATGCAACCTATTGATTTGATATGCTTATGTATTGCAAAGTGATGACCACCATAGCCTTAGCTAATACCTCCATCACATAATTACCATTTCTTTATCGTGGTGAGAACATTTAAGATCTCCTCCCTTAGCAACTTTCAAGTATATAATACAGTATTATTAACTATAATCACCAAGCTGTACATTAGATCTCCAGAACTTACTCATCTTATAACTGGAAGTTTGTACTCTTTGACCAACACCTCCCCATTTCCCCCACCCCTAACCCCTAACCCCTGATAACCTCTGTTCTATTCACTGTTTCTATGAGTTTGGCTTTTTAAGATTCCACACATAAGTGATATCATACAGTATTTGTCTTTCTTTGTCTGACTCATGTCACTTAGCATAATGCCAGTGAAAAATTGTTAAGGTATGCATCTAGATTGAGCTTTACTGAAAAATACCTTGATAGGTACAGCTTTTTACTTTTGGTGAGTTAAGAATATAGAAGAATTTGTACTTGTGGAAAAACTTAAACTCAAGAAATGCTAATGATGTGCTTTTGAAGCTGGAGGGAGGGGCTTCCCTGGTGGTCCAGTGGTAAAGAATCCACTTTCCAATGCAGGGGACAGAGGTTCAAGCGCTAGTCAGGGCACTGAGATCCCACATGCTGCGGGGAAATGAATCTCGCACGCCACAACTACTGAGCTCATGCACCTCAACTAGAGGAGAGAAAACCCTCATGTCGCAACTAGAGAGAAGCCCACGCACCACAACGAAGATCCCGTGTGCCACAGATAAGACCCGATGCAGCCATAAGAATAAAATAAATAAAATTAAAGAAAAAGAAGCTGGAGGTAGTTTCAAGAAAAGATACATGCACCTCAATATTCATAGCAGCACTATGTATAATAGCCAAGACATGGAAGCAACCTAAATGTCCATTGACAGACAAATGGATAAAGAAGATGTGGCACAAATATACAATGGAATACTACTCAGCCATAAAAAAGAATGAAATAATGTCATTTGCAGCAACATGGATGGACCTAGAAATTATCATACTAAGTAAGCCAGACAAAGACAAATATCATATTGCTTATATGTGGAATCTAAAAAAAATGATACAAGTGAAGTTATTTACAAAACAGAAATAGACCCACAGACATAGAAAACAAACTTATGGTTACCAAAGGGGAAAGGGGAGGGGGATAAATTAGGAGGTTGGTATTAACATATACACACTTTTATATATAAAATAGGAAATGAACAAGGACCTACTATATAGCACAGGGAACTATACTCAATATTTTGTAATAACCTATAAGGGAAAAGAATCTGAAAAAGAATATATATATATATATATATATATATATATATATGTATAACTGAATCACTATACTGTATACCTGAACCTCATACAACATTGTAAATCAAACTATGCTTCAATAAAAAACAAAAATCGGCAAAAAAAGGAAAGAAAGAAACTGGAGGTAGTTTGAAAGTAAATATAACAAAAATCCAAAGCCTATTACAGTGAGAACGGCGACTCTCTTGAAGTCTAGAAGGAATGAAATGTCAATAGGCAGTAAAACTTTTTTTTCTAAACTTAAAAAAGGTTTAGAAAGGTCTCTCATACCAGCAGCTTCCTGCAGGTACACACCCACAACAGGAAAAGCCACCCACCATTTCATAAAACAAAAACCAGTTATAGTGTGGGAAGTACAAACTGCAGAAAACCAGGAGTCCCTGGAAGAAAAATGATCCTGCGAGAGAAAGGAGGACGCTCGGTTCTGCGCAGCGTCACTTGGTGAAGGCGGCCACCACTGCCCACAGCACCTCGTTGGTGCTGGCCTTCAGACACTCCACCTCAGGGTCTAAGTCCAGGAGCTGCCGCACCCGCTTGGTGGCTAAATCGTACTGCTCGTCCAGGAGGGGCGCGAACGCGTTCTCCAGGACATCCGAGGCGTGGGCCAGGTAGATGAGGGCCAGCAGGCGCTTGTCCATGCGGTGAGGGTCGTTCACCCACTTGTCAAGAACGGCTTCCTGCACCTTCTTGATGAGGCGCTGCTTAATGCTGTTCTTGGTGAGGGGATGTGTCGTCATGTCAAAAAGAAGGAAGTTCTGTTTCTCGGTTGTCAATACGCTCCTGTCTACCAGGTTTTAAGCTAATCATTCCTGCACGTTTCTTAATTGATAATGCAATTTTAATGAATTCCATGTCTCACCTAAACAAAAGCACTTAAAAGCTAGAGAAGAATTTCAGCTATTATTTTCTTTGTACTCTTAATAGGAATAGCAAAATGTGTTCATTGTAGCTGGTTTGCTTCTGGAGAAGTGGAATACAAGTGTTCTAGGACGGTATGTGTTCCCAGAACGTAAACTTCTTGTGGGACAAGAATCATATTTTATTGATCTCTATAGCCCGGCACCAGGTATATTTCCTGGAACATAGTATTGCTCAATAAGTATTTGGAAAAGAGAATGAATAAAGTATTCAAATACACGAATTAGAACAGATTGCTAATGGTTTTGGTGTGAGGTAGATATGAGTCAAATTGTAAAATGATAATTCCTGGTATATTTCTATCAACATAAAGTTGTCAATAAATAGCCAAAGTATAAATTAGAGGTTCATTTATTTTTATTTTTTAAATAAATTTTTAAAAGGAATAATTTTAAGATTTATAGAAAAGTTGCAAAGATAGTAAAGCGTTTCCACGTGCCCCACTGCTATTTCCCCATTAATGCAGCACATTTGTCACAATTAATGAACATCGATACATTAATATTAACTAAAGTCCATACACTCTTCACATTTCCTTGGTTTTTGCCTGATGTTCTTTTTTTGTTCCAGGATGCCACCCAGGTTATTATATTACCTTTATTTGTCATATTTTCTTAGGCTCCTCCTGGTGGTGACAGTTCTCCAATCTTCCCTTGCTTTTGGTGACCTTGACAGTGTTGAGAAGTAGTGGTCGTGTACTTTGTAGATTGTCCCTTTATTGGGATTTATCTGATGTTTTTCTCACGATGAGACTGAGGTTACAGGTTTGGGGGAGTGAGACCACAAAGGGTGCATACTATCAGCATGATTTATCACTGTTGGTGTTGACCTTGATCACCAGGCTGTGGGAGGGTTTGTCAGGTATCTCCAATATAAAGCTATTCCTCCCTCACACCTTTCTGTTCTGTATTCTTGGACGGAAGTCACTATGTGCAGCTCACATTTAAAGAGTGGTGGGTTATTCAGTACTTCCTTGAGAGTGAGGTATTTACATAAATTATTTGGAACTGGAAGTTGTATTTTTCATTAAAGAATTAAATTGAGATTCTCAATAAAGATGGCTGGTTGAATAAATATTCTCTTCATGATGAAAATGCTATGAAAATAAGAGTAAAAGGATTTCTATAGAAGCACAAACCCATAATAATAACAGGAAAGAACACAAGAGCAGTAAAATTTCGGATACTGCAAAGTAGGTGAAAAAGTGGTAGGTGGATTAGTGGATGCAAGAAAGCTAATCCAAAACTGGCAGTGGGCAGAGAAGGGAGGTACCCTACTTTACATGGCAGAAGCCCAGAGGCTCAGAAATTGGCACCAGATAGCTGTGGGAATGGTGGGGGGCGGGGAGAAGATAATGGTAGGGCTAAGAATAGAAAGACTGTTTGAAAGTCTATTTAAAAAGCATCTCCAGATCTCCTTCTCTACTCTGTGCAGTAGAAGATAATAAAACAGAGGGTCTCTGGACTCAGGGACACCAGGCACAGCTGAAGGAGGCAGGGATCTCCCACTGAAAACAGGGGGATTAAGTAAGAGTTTATGTCCTAGAATTTGGGACATTTCAGCCTTTTCCCTCCTCTTGACTCCCGGAATACTGGAAGCTAGGATTATACCCTCCAGCCAAGACACTGGAAGAGTCTTTTCTGGAAAATACCACCAGCCCAAGAGAAAAGGATGAAAAACACTGATATGAAGATTTCCCCAAAGAAGCCCCCACTTCACCACCACCCACCATGCACACTTAACAGCTTCCAAGTAACTTATTTGGCCTCTTTTTCCAAATATGAGCAGACTGCTAGAGAATGCCATACATTTGGGAAAAATTCTCTAATGCGAAACACAGAGTACAAAATAAAATATTAAAATAACAAAAAGATGTTTCTAATTCCTCCAAAGTGGAAACTACACAAACGTCTGGTCAACTGGTGAATGTCAAAACAAAATGTGATACATCAGCACAAGGGAATACTCTGCAACAATAAAGAGGAATGAACTCCTGAGGCATGCTGCAACAAGGATGGCCTTCAGAAACAGCACGTGAAGTGAAAAAGCAGACACAGAAGAACATATACTGTATGATTCGATTTATACGAAATGCCTAGAAAACGCAAATGGGTAGAGACAGAAAGCAGATTATTGGCTGATTGGGACTAGGGTTAGGAATGGAGATGAATTGCAAACGGGCACCAGAGACCTTTCTGGGGTGATGGAAATGTTCTAAAACTGGACTGCAGTGATGGTTGACTGACTCAATAAATATACTAAACATCAGTGAATTAGACACTCACAATGGGTGAATTTTATGGCATACGAATTACACTTCCAATAAACCTGTTTTTTAAAAAAAGGAACTCAGAGGACACTGAAACTATGAAGGGAGAAGAAAAATGTGGAAAAAAAAGGCATTACTGTTCTCAGAGAAATAAGAGAATATTGTATCCATAAAACAGGAAAACAAAATGGTCGTTTTAAAAAGAAGAATATTCAGAGAACAACAACAACAAAAATACTAGGAAAATAAAAATTGGATGGCAGAACTGGAAAACCCAGTAGAAAAGTAGAGGATATAGTTAGGGAATCCAAAACTTAGGGCAAAATGGCAAATAGTTGGACAATAAGAGAGAAAACTTAAGAAATTAATTGGTCAATCCAGGGGGCCCAACAACTAAATAATATGAGCTCCAGAAAGGGTGAACAGAAGAGAATGATGAAGAAAAGTGTTGAACTTCCCTGGTGGCACAGTGGTTAAGAATCCACCTGCCAATGCAGGGGACACGGGTTTGAGCCCTGGTCCAAGAAGATCCCACATGCCGTGGAGCAACTAAGCCCCGTGCACCACTAGAACTACTGAGCCTGAGCTCTAGAGCCCTCGAGCCACAACTACTGAAGCCCGTGCACCCTAGAACCTGTACACCGCAACTACTGAGTCCACGCGCCACAACTACTGAAGCCTGCATGCCTAGAGCCTGTGTTCTGCAACAAGAGAAGCCACCACAATGAGAAGCCTGCGCACTGCAACGAAGAGTAGCCCCTGCTCGCCGCAACTAGAGAAAGCCCACGCGCAGCAACAAAGACCCAACGCAAAAAAAAAAAAAAGTAAGCCATCAATTTAAAAAGAAAGAAAAGGAAAGTGTTAATAAAATAACATAGGAGAATTTTCCAGGGCTGAGGAACATGAGCCTTTTTCAAAAAAAGGCCCATTGGATATCCAGCCCAATGAATAAAAGACAAATAAATAAATAAAAATAAAGAAAAACAATTTAAAAACCCATTAAGCAATTTAAAAAAAATCCAAAAGACTCATTATCATAAAATTTCAAACACTAGTGCACTAGTGGTAAACAGAAGGCTCTAAAAGTTCGGGTGGGGGGTGGATGTTAGGGGGAGACAGTTAATGAGCAGAAGAGTGTAAGAATGGCATCAAACTTCTTGAATGGGAGGTAGAAGATAATGAAGCTGCACCTTCACATTTCCAAAGGAAATTTTTACTCTCCATCAAGTGAGAGGGTAGAAAAAAGACAATTTAGACCTCTAGACATATCCTTCCCAAGCACCTTTCTTAGGAAGCTATTTGGGAATGTGCACACACACATACCACAGTCACACGAAAGGGCTCCCTTTAGAAGGAGGATATTGGGATACATGGGGTTGAGGAAACAGAGGATCTAATAGAAGCAAAAGGAATCCCCAGGGTGATGGCCAGTGGAAGTTCCAATACAACAGAGGAGCAAAGGCCCACAATGGAAGCATCTAGATTGTAACCAGAAGGTGGAGGCACTAGGACTGTCTTGGACTGAAGCAGGCTGGGGGTCCAGGATGTAGTTCTTCAGTTATTTAACATGTTTTGTATAAAATGTAATGAGAGACATTTTACAGAGCTGTTGAGGATATGGGAATATTTAGTCAGATATTCAAAGGAAATTAAGAAAATGTCTTCAAATAAGGCAATTATTAACTCCAAAAACCACAAGTTATGTAAGAAAGGATATATAATCATGCTACTTGATGCAAAAACATACTATGTACTACACATACATTGTCAAAATTAAGAAAACACTGAACATAGATTTAACAGATATTTAAGATATAATTTTATTGAGAAGATGGTGGAAAGGAAAGAGTGGTATACCTGAGCTAAAATCCTTGTTATCTATAATTGGAAATCAACAGGTAAGTCTATTCCGATGAGTCAAGAGATACCAGTATATATTATGCATATTATTTAGAAATTAGAAAGTAAAATCAGAGAAAATAGCTAAAAAAGTTGAAATTGATTACTTGGCAGACGATGGGAGTAGAAAGGTAAAGAAAAGAGACTGCTGTTTTATAAAAGTTACTTTTAGCAATATTTGATCTTTTATACTATTCAAACAGCACTTTGACAAAAATAAAAGTTGATTAAAAATAACACGTCATGGGCTTCCCTGGTGGCACAGTGGTTGAGAGTCCACCTGCCAATGCAGGGGACACGGGTTCCCGCCCCGGTCCGGGAAGATCCCACATTTTGCGGAGCGGCTGGGCCGCTGAGCCATGGCCGCTGAGGCCTGCGCGTGCGGAGCCTGTGCTCCGCAATGGGAGAGGCCACAACAGTGAGAGGCCCGCGTACCGAAAAAAAACCAAAAACCAAAAAAAACACGTCATTTTACTGAATGCAAAAAAATGTATAAAGTTATACAATAACAAGAAACAGGAAACTTCAAATTATGGTATTAATACTCAATTTAATATACATAAAATTTTATTTAATCATATGAATTATACCAAAAAGACACAATTTGGAAAAGCCATTTTGCAATTTATGATTTGCTTTATAAAACTGGAGTTTTAAAATTATGATAATTAATTCATGAAAAGTTGAGGATTTGATTCCTGCTTTCTGAAGTTTATTAATATTTAAAGCCTGAGTCTATTTTTGAAGTATAAAGAACTTTACCAAATTAAAGAGTGGCAAATCATTCCTCTTTGAAGAAAAACATTACAATTTGCATTCAAATTCCTTATCTTTTTAAAAGAGGAAAGACAGCATTTATTTTAGGCCTTATTATATTTACTATCCTGAGTCTGTAAATGGAAATTATACCCAAACGATGAATGTAATCCTGATTACTTCTTTCTTTTGGGTTAAACATAAGTTCACACACCCATACTTAAATATTAAGAAATCAGCAACAGTTATTTTACCCATCTGCAGTCTGAGCCCAATGATGGGACAGCCTTCCCGCCTCCCTTCCTTCCAGAAGCATTTACTTTGTTCCTAGTATTGGCTGGGTGTTGAGGATACAAAAAAGAATAAAATATGATCTTCTTCTACCAAGAAATTACAAGCTAGTGCCACTTTATACAACTAACCATAAAACAACATGGAAAGGGTGAGAGGAACAAAGTTCTACAAGAATAGAGAGGAATCAGAATTTACAGGGTGTCTGGAGACAGAGCATACTGGAAGACACTCTCCAAAGAGTACACTTTCTCTCTTTGACTTGGAGAGTTGGACAAGCCAAGGGAGAGGCCTAATGCCCTGGGACAGAGGGATCAGCAAGCGCAAAGCATCCAAGGCTACGCAGGTACAGTGAGACGCAGACTACCTGGAAACGCTGCCTCCCAAGGTGGTCCACCTGTGGTCCCTGGTTACCCTGACTACACACTCCCCCAAAGTCACCCACACACACCGGGAGGAGGAGAGATACGCTGGGGTGTTTCATTAGAACCGGACATTCCTGGGTGGAGGGCAGGTGGGGGAGGGAGGGTGCTCTAGAGAACAAGCCATGCCTGTTTCATTTCTAGCACAAAGAAGAATGTATTGTAAGTTCATTCGAACAAATGACTGCTCTATGAATAGTGCTAAATTTAAATTTCTTGGACAAAAGGATTTTCCTCATGTTCCAGATGACTCAGGTTAACGTGAGAAAAGACTTGACAATTTATACATGCAAATTGGACGTGAGATGTTCTTTCGTTCAACAATTATTTATTGGGCATCTGCTATGGGTTTCTGTCAGTGTTCAAGGCACCAAGAACAAAAAAATCCTCACACTTGTGACCCATATTCTAGTGACTTCTATTCATTTATAGTTCATCTTTCTGAATTAAAAAAAAAAAGTCATTGCCAGAAATCAACTTAAAAATTCATGAAAAACAACAAGCATTAACCGTTTCGCACAGGGAACTATATTCAATATCTTGTAAAAACCTAAAATGGAAAAGAATCGAAAAAAGAATATAGATATATATATGACTGAATCATTTTGCTGTTCATCTGAAACTAATACAATATTGTAAATCGACTACATGTCAATTAAAAAAATTTCATGAAGGCCAATTTAAGGGACTTACCAACAATACTGAAGAAGACTTAGATATAAATGTGACAAAATGATTTAAAAACCTGTATTAGAAGAAAATTGTATCATTGCCCTTTATACCATAAAACTGAAAGGACTTCTATGATAAATATGTAGTCTAGTGCCACCTTGTGTTCAAATTACTCAATTACAATGTGATTTAATAGGAAAGATTCTGTACTGTATTCATTTCCTATTTTTCCTATTGCAGCTGTAACAAATTGCCACAAATTTAAGCCTTTAAAACAACACAAATACATCATTTTATAATCCTGTAGGTGATAAGGGTGTAATGGATTGCAGTGGGCTAACATCAAGGTATCAGCAGGGCTGTGTTCCTTCAAGATCCTAGAGAAGAATCTGTTTTCTTACATTTTCCACCTCCTAGAGGCTGCCTGAATTCCTTAGCTGGTGGCTCCCTACTAAGCTTGGAGCCAGCAATGGCTAGTTGAGTCTTCTCATGGTGAATCACTCTGACACTGCCTCTCCTGTTTCACTTATAAGAACCCTTGTTATTACATAGGCCTCACCTGAATAATCTAGGATACTCGCCCCATCTCAAAATCAGTTAATTAGCAAACAATTCCACCTGCTACCTCATTTCTCCCTTACCATGTAACAGAACATATTCACAGGTTTTGGGGATTACAATACGTACATCTTTGGGAAGGGGGCATTATTCCGCCTACCACACAGTCTGTTGGTTTTTTTTTTCTGGGGGCAAATATGCTACTTCTTATGCTTCAATCAAATGGTAAAGATATTAAATTAAAACTGGGGGGTTCTTGGACTTTATTTGGAACTCGGAATTGATGAAAAACAACAAAAAACTCTTTTACCAATGTCTATGACACAAACCAAGCATTTAGAAACCACCCCCACCCTGTGAATATTTACTTTACTAATTAGCTTTATAATCTTAGCTAGAAAGACCCAAATTAAATATAAACATATTCTTAAATTCTCCCATAAGGTTAACAACTGATTTCTCAGCAGAAACTCTACAAGCCAGAAGGGAGTGGCACGATATATTTAAAGTGATGATAGGGAAGAACCTACAACCAAGATTACTCCACCTAACAAGGATCTCGTTCAGATTCGACGGAGAAATCAAAAGCTTTACAGACAAGCAAAAGCTAAGAGAATTCAGCACCACCAAACCAGCTCTACAACAAATGCTAAAGGAACTTCTCTAAGTGGGAAACACATGAGAAGAAAAGAACCTACAAAAACAAACCCAAAACAATTAAGAGAATGGTAATAGGAACACAAATATTGATAATTACCTTAAATGTGAAGGGATTAAATGCTCCAACCAAAAGACGCAGGCTTGCTGAATGGATACAAAACCAAGACCCAGATATATGCTGTCTACAAGAGACCCACTTCGGACCTAGGGAAACATACAGACTGAAAGTGAGTGGATGGAAAAAGAAATTCCATGGAAATGGAAATCAAAACAAAGCTGGAGTAGCAACACTCATATCAGATAAAATAGACTTAAAATAAAGATTGTTACAATTTGGACACTACATAATGATCAAGGGATCAATCCAAGGAGAAGATTTAACAATTATAAATGCATATGCACCCAAACATAGGAGCACCTCAATACATAAGGCATATGTTAACAGCTATAAAAGAAGAAATCGACACTAACACAATAATAGTGGGAGACTTTCACACCTCACTTACACCAATAGATCATCCAGACAGAAAATTAATACAGAAACACGAGCTTTAAATGACAAAATAGACCAGATAGATTTAATTGATATTTATAGGACATTCCATCCGAAAACAGCAGATTACACTTTCTTCTGAAGTGCACACGGAACATTCCCCAGGATACATCACATCTTGGGTCACAAATCAACACTTGGTAAACTTAAGAAAATTGAAATCATATCAAGCATCTTTTCCGACCACAACACTATGAGATTAGAAATATTTTACAGGTAAAAAAATGTAAAAAACACAAACACATGGAGGCTAAACAATACATTACTAAATAACCAAGAGATCACTGAAGAAATCAAAGAGAAAATCAAAAAATACCTAGAGACAAATGACAATGAAAACACGAAGATCCAAAACCTATGGGATGCCCCAAAAGCAGTTCTAAGAGGGAAGTTTATAGCTATACAAGCCTACCTCAAGAAACAAGAAACACTCAAATAAACAATCTAACCTTTCACCTAAAGGAACTAGAGAAAGAAGAACAAACAAAACCCAAAGTTAGCAGAAGGAAAGAAATCATAAAGATCAGAGCAGAAATAAATGAAATAGAAACAAAGAAAACAATAGCAAAGATCAATAATACTAAAAGCAGGTATTTGAGAAGATAAACAAAACTGATAAACATTTAGGCAGACTCATCAAGAAAAAGAGGGAGAGAAAAAAAAAAG
This sequence comes from Monodon monoceros, assembly GCF_005190385.1. Taxonomy (NCBI): domain Eukaryota; kingdom Metazoa; phylum Chordata; class Mammalia; order Artiodactyla; family Monodontidae; genus Monodon; species Monodon monoceros. Next base: position 26,532,684 of record NW_021703768.1, on the reverse strand, counting down.
AAAAAGAAAAAGAGGGAGAGGACTCAAATCAACAAAATTAGAAACGAAAAAGGAGATGTTACAACACTGCAGAAATACAAGTCATCATAAGAGACTAATACAAGCAACTCTATGCCAGTAAAATGGACAACCTGGAAGAAATGGAAAAATCATTAGAAAGGTATAACCTTCCAAGACGGAAACAGGAAGAAATAGAAAATATGAACAGACCAATCACAAGTAATGAAATTGAAACTGTGATTAAAAATCTTCCAACAAACAAAAGTCCAGGAACAGATGGCTTCACAGGTGAATTCTATCAAACATTTAGAGAAGAGCTAACACCCATCCTTCTCAAACTCTTCCAAAAGATTGCAGAGGAAGGAACACTCCCTAACTCATTCTACAAGGCCACCATCACCCTGATACCAAAACCAAAGATACTACAAAAAAAGAAAATTATAGACCAATATCACTGATGAATATAGATGCAAAAATCCTCAACAAAATACTAGCAAACAGAATCCAACAACACATTAAAAGGATGATACACCATGATCGAGTGGGATTTATCCCAGGGATGCAAGGATTCTCCAGTATAAACAAATCAATCAATGTGATATACCATATTAACAAATTGAAGAATAAAAACCATATGATCATCTCAATAGATGCAGAAAAACTTTCGACAAAATTCAACACCCACTTATGATAAAAACTCTCTAGAAAGTGGGCACAGAGGGAATCTACCTCAACATAATAAAGGCCATATACGACAAACCCACAGCAAACATCATTCTCAATGGTGAAAAACTGAAAGCATTTCCTCTGAGATCAGGAACAAGACAAGCAAGTCCACTCTCACCACTATTAGCTAACAGAGTTTTGGAAGTCCTAGCCATGGCAATCAGAGAAGAAAAAGAAATAAAAGGAATACAAATTGGAAAAGAAGAAGTAAAATTGTCACTGTTTGCAGATGACATGATACTATACATAGAGAATCCTAAAGATGCCACCAGAAAACTACTAGAGCTAATCAGTGAATTTGGTAAAGCTGCAGGATGCAAAATTAATGCACAGAAATCTCTTGCATTCCTATACACTAGCAATGAAAGATCAGAAAGAGAAATTAAGGAAACAATCCCATTCACCATTGCAATAAAAAGAAAAAAATACCTAGGAATAAACCTACCTAAGGAGGTAAAAGACCTGTACTCAGGAAACTATAAGACACTGATGAAAGAAATCAAAGATGACACAAACAGATGGAGAGATATACCATGTTCTTGGACTGGAAGAATCAATATTGTGAAAATGACTATACTACACAAAGCAATCTACAGATTCAATGCAATCCCTATCAAATTACCAATGGCATTTTTTACACAACTAGAACAAAAAATCTTAAAATTTATATGGAGACACAAAAGACCCCGAATAGCCAAAGCAATCTTGAAGGAAAAAAACGGAGCTGGAGGAATCAGACTCCCTGACTTCAGACTATACTACAAAGCTACAGTAATCAAGACAATATGGTAATATGGTACTGGCACAAAAACAGAAATATAGATCAATGGAACAGGATAGAAGGCCCAGAGATAAACCCACATACCTATGGCCAACTAATCTATGACAAAGGAGGCAAGGATATACAATGGAGAAAAGACAGTCTCTTCAATAAGTGGTGCTGGGAAAACTGGACAGCTACATGTAAAAGAATGAAATTAGAACACTCTCTCACACCATACACAAAAATAAACTCAAAACGGATTAGAGAACTAAATGTAGGACCGGACACTATAAAACTCTTAGAGGAAAACATAGGAAGAACACTCTTTGACATAAATCACAGCAAGATCTTTTTTGACCCACCTCCCAGAGTAATGGAAAAAAAACAAAAATAAACAAATGGGACCTAATGAAACTTAAAAGATTTTGCACAGAAAAGGAAACTATAAACAAGACTAAAAGACTACCCTCAGAATGGGAGAAAATATTTGCAAACGAATCAACGGACAAAGGATTAATCTCCAAAATACATAAACAGCTCAGGCAGCTCAATATCAAAAAAAACAAACAACCCAATCAAAAAATGTGCAGAAGACCTAAATAGACTTTTCTCCAAAGAAGTTATACAGATTGCCAACATACACATGAAGAACAGTACATATACATATGAAGAACAACATACTATGGAGAACAGTATGGAGGTTCATTAAAAAACTAAAAACAGAATTACCATATGACCCAGCAATCTCACTACTGGGCATATACCCTGAGAAAACCATAATTCAAAGACACATGAACCCCAATGTTCACTGCAGCACTTTTTACAGTAGCCAGGTCATGGAAGAAACCTAAATGTCCATTGACAGATGAATGGATAAAGAAGATGTGGTACATATATACGATGGAATATTACTCAGCCATAAAAAGGAACGAAATTGGGTCATTTGTAGAGATGTGGATGGACCTAGAGATTGTCATACAGAGTGAAGTAAGTCAGAAAGAGAACAATAAATATATATTAATGCATATATGTGGAATCTAGAAAAATGGTACAGCTGAACTTATTTCTAAGGCAGAAATAGAGACACAGACATAGAGAACAAACATACAGACAGCAAGTGGGGAAAGGGGAATGAGGGCTGGGATGAATTGTGAGACTGGGATTGACATATATACACTAATATGTATAAAATAGATAACTAATAAGAACCTGCTGTGTAAAAAATAAAATAAAATAAAATTCAAAAAAAAAGAATGAACTATGAACATTTTCTCACACCATATACAAATATAAACTCAAAATGGAAAAAAAAACTGTTAAATTATTTCAAATTGACAAAGGCAGGTATAAGTCCAAATATTGTTTGATAATACACAAAGTATAAAAGTAGAGGGTCTTTGTTTACTGGGCAATAGGTTTTGTTCAAAAACTGGTCAGAATTAAGCTCATAAAAACTCAAAAATAGAAACCTCTGGGGACTTACCTGGCAGTCCAGTGGTTAAGACTCCACGCTTCTGCTGCAGGGGGCACTGGTTTGATCCCTGGTCAGGGAACTAAGATCCTGCATAGCTGCAGGGTGCAGCCAAAAAACAAAAACAAAAACAAAACTCTGAAGGGATTAAAGGAGGAGAGAAAAGAGAAAGAGAACAGGTAGATTGTGGTTCTTTACATGTACCTACCTCTCCATTACTGTAGCAGGTGAGCACCCCAATTTTTATAGGTCATTTTCCAGCAAGGGCAAGAGAGACTGCTCTGCACCCACCAGGTTTCAATGGGCCGCTCCTCGAGTGGCTTTCAGAGTCACTGGATGATCCAGAGTCAGAGGATGATGTAGGTAGGGTATGCTAATCAAACATCGAAGGAAAATCAACAAGATACAATGCTTGGGTTTTCAGCAGGGTTCTGCCAGCCTTCTCTGGAATGTCATGTATAGTGTTCTGAGGGAAGGGTACATCAATATTATCCAGGTGGGCTGAGGAAAAAAAAAACATAATGGCAGACTTATTTTTCTGTTATAAAATTTTTAGCCAACTATTAGTAGGACTGAGTAGTAGTAATGCAAATCTTTCCAGGGCCAGGGTATTGCTTTTTGTCCAGCTTGAGGAACACTTCATCAAAATATTAAAGTGCCTCAAACAGAATCTCCTTACAAAGTATTTTCATGGATAGCAGTCATTAAATTGCAGCTCAAGTCTTGGCAGTAACGTGTTATAGTTTTCACTGTAGAGGTCTTACACGTCTTTTGTTAAATTTGTTCCTAAGTATTTTGTGGATTTTAATGCTTGTTTAAATGCTAATGATTTTATTTCTTCCTTTGTAATATGTATGACTTTTATATCTTTTTCTTACCTTTTTACATTGGCTAAGGTCTCCAGTATAATACTGAAAAAAGTGGTGAGAGTGAACATCTTAGCTTTGTTTATTATCTTGCGGGAAGAATATTCAATATTTCACCTTTAGGTATGATATTATCTTTAGGTTCTTCCTAAATGCTTTTAAATTTAACAGAAAGTTCCCTTTCATGTCCTAGTTTGCAAAGAGGTTTTTGTTTTAAAATCATGATGGCTATTGAATTTTATGAGGCATGTTTGCATTTATTGGTATGGTTATATGGTTTTTCTCCTTTATTGTGTTACAGTGGCAAATAACACCAACTGATTTTCAAATTTAAGGCAACCTTCTATTCCTAGAATACACCTACTTAATCATGATGTAGTAATACTGCTTTTGACTTGCTAATATTTTGTGAAAGATTTTTGCAACTTAAGAGATGTTGGTCTCCAATTTTCTTGTAGGTTTCTGTCAAGTTTTTGGCAGTATTATCTTGGCTTCATAAAATGAGTTGGGAACACTTTCTATTTTCTAAAGGAGTTTGTGTAAGATTAGTATAATTTCTTCCTTAAATGTTTGATAGAATTCCCGAAGAAAACCATCTGGACCTGCAGTTTTCTTTGCAGGAAGGCTTTCCATCATCAATTCAACTTTAAAAATAGAGTTATGAAAATTTTGTATTTCTTTTTGTATCAGTGTGGTAAGTTGTGTTTTTAAAAGAACTCTTTCTTTTAATCTATTTGTCAAGTTTATAGGCATAAAGTTATTCACTACATTCCTTTATTTGCCTTTTAATGTATGTAGGGTCTGTGGTGATATTCCCTCCTTCACTTTTAATGGTGGTAATGTGTACTTTCCCTCCTTTTTTTCTTGATCAGTCTTCAGCATTCCCAAAAGTATGTCTATGTCTGTGTTCTTTTTTCCCCAGGACAAGTAAAAAGGATGATCTTCTTTCAATATGAAGAGGTAGTACCCTCTTCTCTTTTCTTCTATTTCCCATCAAACACACACACACACACACACACACACATGCACACGAGCATATACACTTACAGATAAGGCAGACTATATCTAGGAGATCCCTCATTTTCCTAATGATAAGTTCCTCAAAAAGTTCTTTGGGCAACTAGAACATATAAACTTCGGGGGATATAGACAAAATTTTTAAATGTCTACTTATAATTGTTAATTACTATGATTATACATCTGTATTTCACATCATATGTTTTACTGAGTTTTTTGGAATGTAAATTAATTTTTTTAATTGAGTATATTTGACATACAATATTATATGTTTCATGTATAGTATTGAGCTTTTGTGTTAAAATATATGTATCGTATAAAACTGAAAATTTAAATGTGTCATTTATTATATGTCAATTATACCTCAATGAAACTGTTAAAGAAAAAAATATGTGTATCATAAAATTTACCGTTTTAAGTGTACAATTCAGTGGCATTAAGTGCTTTCACAATGTTGTGCAACCAATACCACTATCCATTTCTAGAACTTTATCATCCCAAACAGAAAATCTGTGCCCATTAAACAACTCCCCATTGCCCCTTCCTTCCAGGCCCTGGTAACCTCTATTCTACTTACTGTCTCTATGAATTTGCCTGTTCTAGGTACCTCATAGAAGTAGAATCATACAATACTTGTCCTTTTGTGTTTGGCTTATTTCACTTAGCAAAATGTTTTCGAGGTTCATCCATGTTGTAGCATGTATCAGAATTCCATTCCTGTTTATGGTTGAATAATATCCCATTGTATATATATACAACAACTTGTTTATCCATTCACCTGTAGATGAACTTTTGGGCTGTTTCCACCTTTTGACTATTGTGAATAATGCTGTTATGAATATTGGTGAACAAGTGCCTGTTTGAGTCCCTGCTTTCAGTTTTTTTGTGGTATATACATTGGAATGGAATTGCTGGGTCATACGGTAATTCAATGTTTAACTTTCTTAGGAACTGCTAAACTATTTTCCACAGCGGCTAAACCATTTTACTTTCCTACAGCAATACATGAAGATTCCAATTTCTCCAAAGCATTGCCAACACTTGTTATTTTCCTTTTTTGTTTGTTTTTGTTGTTTGTTTTAGAATCATAGCCATCCTAATGGGCATAGAGTGGTATCTCATTGTGGTTTGGATGTGCCTTTCCCTAATGACTAATGATGTTAGACATCTTTTCATGTGTTTATTGTCTAGTTGTACATCTTCTTTGGAGAAATGCCTATTCAAGATCTTTTCCCATTTTTGAATTGAGGTTTTTTTTAACCCATTGCCTCATAGGAATTATTTATATATTCTGGATTAACATCCTTTATCAGATAGATGATTTGCAAGTATTTTCTGCTACTCTATAAACTGTCTTTTTACTTTCTTGATAATGTCCTTTAATGCACAAGTGTCTTTGATGAAGTCCAATTTTTCTTTATTGCCTATGCTTTTGGTGTCATATCCAAGAAATTATTGCCAAATCCAATGTCATAAAGACTTTCCCCTATGTTTTCATTTTAAAGTTCTATACTTTTACCTCTTAAGTTTAAGCCTTTGATCTGTTTTGAGTTAATTTTTGTATATGGTATAAGGTAAAGATCCAACTTCATTCTTTTGCATGTGCATATCCAGTTTTCTCACTACCTTTTGTTAAAAAGACTGTCTTTCCCCATTTAATGGTCTTGGCACTCCTATTGAAAATCAACTGACCAGATATGCTTGGGTTTATTTGGGGGCTGTATTCTATTCTTTTGGTCTATATGTCTATCCTCATGCCACTATCACACTGTTTTGATTACTATAGGTAAGTAATAAGTTTTGAAATCAGGAAGTGTTAGTCTTACAAATTTGTTATTTTTCAAGATTGTTTTGGCTATTGTAGGCTTATATTGACTTTTAAATACTGATTTCCCCCCTCATATTTCATGATTCCATTTTAATCAAATATGTCACATGCAACTTCAATATAGTCTATTTTGGTAAAATTCTTTAAAGTGAATTAATTAAGCTCATATGAGATTGGAAAGTAGGGAAATGATGTCAGTATGCCGTGGAAACTATATTGGTTCATCTGCACAATTTCCCAGCATGTAATATTTTGTGCCATCAAATAGAGCAGGGAGATGCAAGCACATTGGCAGGGTTGAATATAGCAAATACAAAGAAATAGAGTATTGAGAACAATGCCCTTTCTCTCTATGTTCTCTTTTTCTTTTTAAATAATTTTCCACTTAGAGGAAAGTTGCAGAAATAGTACAAAGAGCTTACATATGCCTTTCTCCCAGCTTCCGTAATTTTCACAATTCCATAACCATTATACAATTACCAAAACCAGAAAAACAGCATTGGTGAATACTATTAACCAAACACAGATCTTATTTAAATTTCACTCATTTTCCCCTTAATGTCTTTTTTCTGCTTCAGGATCCAACCCATGATCCACATTGCATTTAGTTATTGGCTCCTTGGTTTCCTGCAATCTGTGATGGTTTCTCAGTCTTTCTTTGTCTTTCATGATCTTGATAGTTTGTAGAATGTCTTTCAACTTGGGTTAGTCTGATGTTTTCTCATGATTAGCTTGAGGTGTTGCATTTTTAGCAAGATTACCCCAGAAGTGATATTGTGTCCATCTCAGTGTATAATTATTTCAATGTGATTTGTTGCTGGTGATTTATTAACCTTGATCACTTGGCTAAGGAGGTGTCTGCGGATATTCTCCACAGTAAAGTTACCAGTTTTCCCTATGTAATTGACAAATATCTTAGAGAAATACTCTGAGACTATGAAATATCTTATTTCTTCTCGAACACTCACAACTGATTTTAGCATCCATCAAACTGACCAGACCTGCAACACTTACTATGGTGGTGTCTGCCTGGTGGTAATTTTTTTTATTTCTCTCATTTCTTCTACATTTATTAGTTGGAATTCTTTTGTAAGAAGAGATATTGTTTCCCCATACATGTATTTATTCAATTCCTTTTTTAAAAAATTTATTTATTTAATTTATTTTTGGCTGTGTTGGGTCTTCGTTGCTGCGTGCAGGCTTTCTCTAGTTGTGTAGAGTGGGGGCTACTTTTGGTTGTGGTGCGTGGGCTTCTCACTGCGGTGGCTTCTCTTGTTGTGGAGCATGGGCTCTAGAGCGCAGGCTCAGTAGTTGTGGCACACGGGCTTGGTTGCTCCATGGCATGTGGGATCTTCCCGGGCCAGGGCTTGAACCTGTGTCCCCTGCATTGGCAGGCGGATTCTCAACCACTGTGCCACCAGGGAAGCCCTTCAATCCTTTTTTATGTTGGTTGGATTCATGGAAATTTGTTTTATTCTGAGCTCAAATTCAATACTATTATTATTATTATTATTATTTATGTTTTGCGGTACACGGGCCTTTTTTAACTTATGATTTCTTGGCTTTACAATGGTGTGAAGCTATACCCATTTCTACTTAGAATTTTTAATTTTGATCTTTTCCAGGCTAGTGACATGCGGTAGATACTCTCTTGTGATGCTGGGTGGGGGCAGCAAGCTGTAGCTCCATCAGCCATGTGACCATGAGTATAAACAACCAATACACGTACAACCATTCTGTACCCAGACAACCATGCTGTCTTTCACTTTTAGTACAGTATTTAATACTCCATGAGATATTCAATACTTTATTATAAAATTAGCTTTTGTGTTAGATGATTTTGCCCGACTGTAGACTAATGTTAGTGTTCTGCACACGTTTAAGGTAGGCTAGGCTAAACTATGATATTCAGTAGTTTAGGTGTATTAAATGCATTTTCAACTTTAAGATAGGTTTATTAGGACGTAACTCCATTGTAAGTCAGGGAATATATCTTTCGCACAAATAAGATACATACGTATTTTCTTTTTTTCTTAATAGATCTTTATTGGAGTATAATTGCTTCACGATACCGTGTTAGTTTCCGTTGTACACCAAAGTGAATCAGCCATATGCATACATATGTCCCCATATCCCCTCCCTCATGAGCCTTCCTCCCATCCTCCCTATCCCACCCCTCTAGGTCATCTCCTTCTATGTGAAGAGTAACATGCCATAGATACTCTTTTGTACTTTGCTTCTTCTCCACCCCCCTCCATATCGCCCCCCTTCTTCCTTTTGGCTCAGTTTGGTTACATGTTTTGTCTTAGATGGGCATAGTACTTAGTTTTCACCATCTTTATGCATTTTGATTTTGTTGCTATATCCCAGATGCCCCAACCATTTTTTATACCTCCTTTCATCAAGGTACTTTCAGCTTTCTTTTTTTTCTTAAAAGGTAAGATTCTAATCTTACTGTAGTAGTTCTTTACTAAGAGTTTAATTTATCTCTTGTTACTATGCCAGTATTTCTCACTGGATTATGCTTTAAAAAAATTCTCCAACCACAATGCTACGAAACTAGAAATCAACTATAAGAAAAAAAAAACTGCAAAAAACACAAACACATGAAGGCTAAACAATCTGCTCCTAAACAACCAATGGATCACTGAAGAAATCAAAGGGGAAATCAAAAAATACCTAGAGACAAATGAAAATGAAAACGCAATGATCCAAAACCTATGGGACACAGCAAAAGCAGTTCTAAGAGGGAAGTTTACACTGATACAAGCTTACCTCAGGAAACAAGAAAAATTGCAAATGAAAAATCTAAATTTACACCTAAAGCAGAGAGAAAGAAGAACAAACAAAACCCAAAGTGAGTAGAAGGAAAGAAACCATAAAGATCAGAGGCTAAATAAATGAAATAGAGACTAAAAAACAATAGAAAGGATCAATGAAACTAAAAGCTGGTTCTTTGAAAAGATAAACAAAATTGATAAACTTTAGCCAGATTCATCAAGAAAAAAAGGGAGGGGCTTCCCTGGTGGTCCAGTGGTAAAGAATCCGCTTTACAATGCAGGGGACATGGGTTCAATCCCTGGTCAGGGAACGAAGATCCCACATGCCATGGGGCAACTAAGCCCGTGTGCCACAACTGCTGAGCTCTCATGCCTCAACTAGAGAGCCTTCATGCCACAAACTACAGAGCCCACGTGCTCTGGAACCCGCGCCCCACAACTACAGAGCCTAGGTGCCCTGGACCCATGCGCCAAAACTAGAGAAGAGAAAACTCGCACGCCACAACTAGAGAGATCCCACATTCCTCAACGAAGATCCTGCATGCTGCAACTGAGACCTGATGCAGCCAAAAATAAATCTTAAAAAAAAAAAAAGGGAGATAACCAAAATCAATAAAATCAGAAATGAAAAGAGAGAAGTTACCACCAACAGCACAGAAATATAATACAAAGGATTGTAAGAGACTACTACAAGCAACTATACACCAATGAAATACGCAAGCTAGAAGAAATGGACAAATTCTTAGAAAGAAACAATCACCTAAAACTGAACCTGGAAGAAGTAGAAAATATGAGCTGACCAATTGCCAGTATTGAAATTAAGTCAGTAATTTTAAAGCTCCCAACAAACAAAAGTCCAGGACCAGATGGCTTCACAAGTCAATTCTACCAAACGTTTAGAGAAGAGTTAACTTCCATCCTTCCAAAACTATTCCAAAAGATTGCAGAGGAAGGAACACTTCCAAACTCATTCTATGAGGCCACCATCACCCTGATACAAAAACCAGGCAAAGATATCACAAAAAAAGAAAATTACAGGCCAATATCACTGATGAACATAGATGCAAAGATCCTCAACAAAATACTAGCAAACCAACTCTAACATTAAAAGGATCATAAACAATGATCAAGTGGGATTTATCCCAGGGATGCAAGGATTTTTCAATATCTACAGATCAATCAATGTGATATATCACATAACAAACTGAAGAATAAAAACCATATGATCACTCAATAGATGCAGAAAAAAGCTACAGTGATTAAGAATCCACCTGCCAATGCAGGGGACACGGGTTCAATCCCTGGGCTGGGAAGATCCCACATGCCGCAGAGCAACTAAGTCCATGTGCCACAACTACTGAGCCTGCGCTCTAGAGCCTGCGAGCCATAACTATTGAGCCCGTGTGCCACAACTACTGGAGCCCACAGGCCCTAGAGTCCATGTGCCACAACTACTGAGCTCATGCTCCATGACTACTGAAGCCTGCGCACTCTAGGGCCCATGTGTCGCAACTACTGAGCCTGCATGCTGCAACTACTAAAGCCCACGTGCCTAGAGCCCACGCTCCACAAGAGAAGCCACCACAATGGGAAGCCCGTGCACTGTAACGAAGAGTAGCCCCCGCTCACCACAACTAGAGAAAGCCTGCACGCAGCAATGAAGACCCAATGCAGCCAAAAATAATAATAATAAAATAAATAAAAACCCCTTAAAAAATATTCAACAACCATTTATGATAAAAACTCTCCAGAAAGTGTGCATAGAGGGAACCTACCTCAACATAATAAAGGCCACCCACAGCTAATATCACACTCAATGGTGAAAAACTGAAAGCATTCCCTTTAAGATCAGGAACAAGACAAGGATGCCCATTCTCGCCACTTATATTCAGCATAGTTTTGGAAGTCCTAGCCATGGCAATCAGAAAAGAAAAGGAAATGAAAGGAATACAAATTGGAAAGGAAGAAGTAAAACTGTCACTGTTTGCAGATGACATGATACTATACATAGAGAATCCTAAAGATGCCACCAGAAAACTACTAGATCTAATCAATGAATTTGGTAAAGTTGCAGGATACAAAATTAATGTATAGAAATCTCTTGCATTCCTATACACTAATGATGAAAAATCTGAAGGAAAAATGAAGGAAACACTCCCCGTTTACCATTGCAACAAAAAGAAAAAAATACCTAGGAATAAACCTATCTAGGGAGACAAAAGACCTGTATGCAGAAAACTATAAGACACTGATGAAAGAAATCAAAGATGACACAAACAGATGGAGAGATATACCATGTTCTTGGATTGGAAGAATCAATATTGTGAAAATGACTATACTACTCAAGGCAATCTACAGACTCAATGCAATCCCTATCAAATTAACCAGTGGCATTTTTTACAGAAGTAGAACAAAAAATCTTAAAATTTGTATGGAGACACAAAAGACCCCGAATAGCCAAAGGAGTCTTGAGGGAAAAAAACGGAGCTGGAGGAATCAGACTCCCTGACTTCAGACTATACTACAAAGCTATAGGAATCAAGACAATATGGTACTGGCACAAAAACCAGAAATATAGATCAATGGAACAGGATAGAAAGCCCAGAGATAAACCCATGCACCTATGGTCAACTAATCTAAGACAAAGGAGGCAAGGATATACAATGGAGAAAAGACAGTCTCTTCAATAAGTGGTGCTGGGAAAAGTGGACAAGCTACATGTAAAAGAATGAAATTAGAACACTCCCTAACACCATACACAAAAATAAACTCAAAATTTATTAGAGAACTAAATGTAGGACCGGACACTATAAAACTCTTAGAGGAAAGCACAGGAAGAACATTCTTTGACATAAATCACAGCAAGATCTTTTTTGACCCACCTCCCAGAGTAATGGAAATAAAAACAAAAATAAACAAATGGGGCCTAATGAAACTTAAAAGCTTTTGCAAAGCAAAGGAAACTACAAACAAGACTAAAAGACAACCCTCAGAATGGGAGAAAATATTTGCAAACGAATCAGTGGACAAAGGATTAATCTCCAAAATATATAAACAGCTCATGCAGCTCAATATTAAAAAAAACAAACAAGCCAATCAAAAAATGCGCATAAGACTAAACAGACATTTCTCCAAAGAAGACATACAGATGGTCAAGAAGCACATGAAAAGCTGCTCAACATCACTAATTATTAGAGAAATGCAAATCAAAACTACAATGAGGTATCACCTCACGCCAATTAAAATGAGCATCATCAGAAAATCTACAAACAACGAATGATGGAGAGGGTGTGGAGAAAAGGGAACACTCTTGCACTGTTGGTGGGAATGTAAATTGATACAGCCACTATGGAGAACAGTATGGACGTTCCTTAAAAAACTACAAATAGAACTATCATATGACCCAGCAATCCCACTACTGGGCTTATACTCAGAGAAAACCATAATTCAAAAAGACACATGCACCCCAATATTCACTGCAGCACTATTTACAATAGCCAGGTCATGGAAGCAACCTAAATGCCCATCGACAGAAGAATGGATAAAGAAGATGTAGTACATATATACAATGGAATATTACCCAGTCATAAAAAGGAACGAAATTGGGTCATTTGTAGAGATGTGGATGGATATAGAAACTGTCATACAGAGTGAAGTAAGTCAGAAAGAGAAAAACCAATATCGTACATTAACGCATATATATGGAACCTAGAAATAAGGTACAGATGAACTGGTTTGCAGGGCAGAAATAGAGACACAGATGTAGAGAACAAACGTATGGACACCAAGGGGCGAAAGTGGCGGCTGGGGGTGTGGGATGAATTGGGAGATTGGGATTGACATGTATACACTAATAAGTATGAAATGGATAGCTAATAAGAACCTGCTGTATAAAAAAATAAAATTAAATTCAAAAAAAATTAATATATAATCATGCACTTGTACCTGTACAAGTGTTTAGTGTTGTTTTGTGGTGTTTTATATTTTTCATAAGTGGGATGCTATTGAATTCAGTATTCTAAACCTTGCTTTTTATTCTTTTCATGTCAGTAGATATTGATTTACATCATTCTTTTAAATTACTACATAATATTTCATAGTAGGGCTTTACTATGGCTTATGTAGCCATTTATGAATATATCGATGGGTATTTAGGTTGTTGTCCTTTTTTCTTTTCTTTGCAACTATGAACTGGGGGTAAGAATATCTTTGTGCATGCCACTTAAAATACATGTTTGATGCATACAGGATAGATATTGAGAAATGGAATTGCTGGGTCATTGAGAATGAATAATTACCATTTTCAAAGTTACTGCCACGTTGCTTTTCAGAGAGCCTTAAATAATGTTTTTTCTATCAGTTGAATGGGAGAATACCATTTCCTCACATTCTTGATTGGTAGTATCAACATTTTTTATTTTTTGCCAATTATATGGTGAAAAGTTACATCTTATTTTAATTTACACGTCTGCAATGACTAGGGAGGATAACATTGATTTTTACATTTACTGATCATTTGATTTCTCCCACTCCATAACTGTCTAAGCTACGCATATACTTGTAGCCTTACTTATGAATTCTTAAATTAGCTTGTTAAACTATATACTAAATATTATTAGGATATTTGGGGGATTACATTGTCTTTATGGAACAATTTGGAGAGAACTGGCATCATAATATATTGAGACCATTAATAGTCTCCATTTATCTAGGCGTTTTTCTATGTCCTATAGTTTACTTTTTCCCCTGTAAAGATCTTATATATTTGTTATGTTTATTCTTAGGTGTTTTATACTTAGGTTTCTGTTGCAAATTCCCTTCCATTACATTTTCTAACTATCTATTGCTGGTGAACAGGAAAACCACCAGTTTGTGAATGATTACCTGCTATCCAGTCACTTTGCCGTACTCTGTTATTATTTGTCAGTTTTCATCACACTTGTTTTCACAATCTACCATTTGGTAGACTAATACTACTCTGGAGCTGCCACCTCTTATCCCAAGTCCCTAGGAATAACAGAAAAGTTATAAGAATACAATCCATAGCATGTAGAAATCTTCTTCTGGAGATAGTTTGTACATATACAAACACACTTTTTCTTTTCCCACTTATACAGCACAGTAGTATACTGAATAAACAGTTAATCATTTTCTGCTGCCTTCTGATAAGAGTGTTCAATGTCAGTACACAGAGAGGATCCCCTTCTATGTAAGGGTGCCACTATATGGATGTACAATAATTTACCCAGTGCCCCATGGAGGAAACCGGTGCCCAGTCCTCTATGATTACAATGAAAATACTTGTATGAAAGGCTTTGCATCAATATCTTCAGGATCAATTCCTAGCAGTGAAATTCCTAAACCTGGATCAAAAAGTATATACACCTTCAATATATATATTATACATATATATTTTTTGGCCATGCCGCGTACCTTGAGGGACCTTAATTCCCCAACCAGGGACTGAACCCACACCCTAGGCAGTGAAAACGTGAAGTCCTAACCACTGGACCCCCCGGGAATTCCCACACCTTCAATATTGACAGCCACCGTCCAGTTGCCCTTCATAGCGGCTGTTATCAATACACATTCGGAACAACAGTACATCAGCATGCTGTTTGCCTACACCTTCAGCAATACAACAGATGCTGTTTAAAACTGCTTGAAAGGAATATAGATGGAATTGGTGTCTTAATTCTTGCTGTAGCAGATGCTGTTAATGTCCCAGCTAGTAACTTTACCTGCAGCCATAAGTAACAGTTCCTGCACATTCTGACAGCATCCAACTTGTGTCTGAATCTTTCTGCTTCTCTTCCCGAGTCATTCTGAGGTGTCACGGAACGTGCTCCACCCTGCAAGGGTGGACTTTCCAGGATGGCTGGGAAGAAACAGTCTATCAGCCTCTCGGCGGCAACCCCCAACCAATAAAGAATAGGAATCAGTGGATAAATATGTAAGCTTCTCCATCTCTTAGCAGGCGATTCTTGCTGGTTCCTCAGAGTGAATTCAGCTCTTGTTGACTACAGCAGTAATCTTCACTTTAATGTATCCTTAATGACTTTTCTACCTTCTCTATCTCACTTTCCCTACCTCCTCTCTTCCTGATATCACCTCCCCAGTAGCTACATGCCCCCTAATCCTTGCCTCAAGGTCTGCTTTTCCGGAGACCTAAACTGGTACCAGAGATGGCCATGGAAAGTTGACCCTCAAGAATGGGACTAGAGAATTTGCTCACTCTCTGGTCAGGAGGCATCAAGAACCTCATTGCTGGTCTAAGACGGGGTAGTGACAACCCACAGCATGCTGTAGCAGCACGTTTATTAAGACTTTCATCTCTGTTTGGGAATAAGGAACGGGTGGAAGGGACCAGGCTGGGGAATACGTGGTAGCTCTTGAGTGGTGTGGGACAATGGTATTCATAAGGATTGTAGAGGTGGCTGACTTCTGTTAACTCTCCTGGAAGCCTTGAAGAAAGAGACTGGCACACCAGGTCAGCCAACTGTCAACTCAGGGCATGTCAAGAGAGCCAGAAGGCTTTCATGGCTGATTTTAATTAGACTCTTACCTCTTGCAGCAGGAGGGCAGACTATGCTGAACATTAGCCTCAGGATACAATAATAAAAATGTCAGAGCTACAGTGGGATGCCGAATGCAGGCCAAAGCAGGTGTTCTGCGTTAATGTAAGGGCCCTGAAAAGGAAGAAATAGGACTGTGAAACTTGGAATAGTTGTATCTGGGTGAATGCGCTATACAATCTTAACCCCACATTTCCTTGAGTCTTCTGGGCGGGCATGCTTATTTATAAAAAGACCTTCCCTTTTCTCCTGTGTTTTCTAATAGTTTCCTTCCTTTTTTTTCCCATTCAAATTTGACTGAATTATAATGTATTTTGTTGCAAGGAATAAATTGGGAATCCAACTTTTTTTTCTTTTTTGAGACAGCTATCCAGTTCTTCAGGATCATTAATTGAATAATTCATCTTTCCCCATTGATATCAAATGCCACCCTGGTGACATATTAAATTCCATATGCATTTGGGTCTTGTGGGAGAGAATGCTAGTTATTTACCAAAGCTTTTCCTTCCTCTCTCTGGGCTCACAGCACGTTAGTTTCCCAGCTTCGATTGCAGTCAGGAAGTGATGGACCTGGCACGTAAAAGCTTCCCACACATGATCCTCCATCCTCTTTGCCTTCTGCCATGTGGAACGGAGATATCCTCCAGAAAAACTTGAGAAGCCACATACTGAGCATGGCAGAGCTAAAGATGCAAGGAGCATGAGCTCCAGAATCCTTGCCTGGAGGAGAGCCTGCCAAGCAGGAACACCTGTTCTGGACTTTATGAAAATGAGAAATCATCTTTCGTTTTATGAGCCATTCTTTTTTTTTCCTTTTTTCTGTCTTTCTTTAAACCACGTATTGTTACTTTATCTAATATAGGTCTACTTCTGTACTCTATTCTGTTCCATTCATCTGTCTGCCTGCTCATGTGCCAGTAATGCGCTGTTTTAATTAATACAACTTTATAATGTATTTTGGCACATAGTAGGGCCAATCCCTTCATTAACTTTTATTTTACAATTTTTTTCCTGGTTTCCCTCCTTTTCCATATGAACTTTAGAACCAGTATCACTAGCCAAAATAAAATCTCCTTGCTATGTTTATTGAAATTGCATTATATGTAGAGTCTGATATGGGAAGAATTGACATCTTTATAATGTTGAATCTTCTTATATAAACATCTTTCCATAGAATTCATGTTTTCATTTATATTCTTCAATACCTTTGTAAACTTCTCCTTGTATAGGTGGTAATTTTTCATTTAGTTTATTCATAGGTATCTTTTTCTGGTGAAGTAATGCTATTATAAGTAAGACCTTTTCCTCTGTTATATTTTATAATTGGTCATTGCTTATATAGGAAGTCTACTAGGATGATGTGTTGCGTCTTAGCATGACGTCAAATAAAAATAAAATACCAGTCTGCCACCCAAGAAAAGCACTTAAAAGCAAAATAAATCTTTAAAAGTTTTTAAGCAAAATAAATCTTAAAAGAAGTTTAAAATGTCTATACTGCAATAGCAGAAAAACAGACTGTATAAAGAGAAGGTATGTTGTCAGTTTATTCAGAATGGTCAGAGAATGTCCGTCCCCGTTTTGGATTGGAATTCCAAGAGCTACCCACATTTATAAACTTTCCATACTATTTAACAAATAAGCATTGTCAAGTTGGGGTTTGAGGAGGGTCAATAACATCACCATTCTCCACTAAGCTCCTAAGCAACTTAGAAACAGGCTCAGGTATTCAGCCAGATGGAGGTAAAAGTGTCATCATTATTGAGAAAGCTGATAGTAGAAAACAAGGCTTAAATCTGTGGCAACAACTTGTTTCCTACATTGCACCCCAGAGATATAGAGACTTTGCCATCCACTGGCACCACTGGACAACCATGCCTGTTCTTACAAACTTCTGGCATGGAAGGGCAGAGCAGAACATACTTCGATAAGAAGGCATCCTAGAATTCCCTTGTTTCACTCTTCCTTGCCTGGGGAGGAGTGAGTAAAAGGGCAGAGCAAGGTCAGGACTGTAACGGAAGGTGACTCCATATGGAAAGAAAATCAGAAGTGATGAATAGTGTTACCCTCTGAGAACCAGCAAAGCTATGTTCTAAGAGCGATATTCTTTTTAGGGACCAAAAGTTCGTATCTACGGTTTTTGGACGCTAGTGTCAAATATTAGATTTGAATTTTAGGCAGAAAATCAAACTACATGGATTTTTATGTCATGCTGACATAAGCATTGTGGAACATGGTTATCAGGTTTTATCTGTAAGAGAAAAGATCACAAAAAAGCTGTAAAACTGACACGACTGCCTTTCTTTTGTTTCTAACAAAGTTATTCTATGGACACAATCATTAGATTACAGGTATTATCTTTTAGCTCTTTTGGGCTCATGTGCTTAACACATCCAGTCCTTAGTAAACGTTTGTTCCTATATTAATACCTGTATTTGTTCAACTTGCTCTCAGAGACAGCATGCTTGCAAGAGGTTATATAATACAGAGCACATAGTAAGGTTTATTACTGTCAGAACTCCAGTGACCACTGGTATTTTCTGTACTCAATTCATTAAACATTTTTTGAGGCTTTATAATATGACAGTGACTATGCCAGAGCCTGGGGCTATAAAGACGTATGATGATGCAGTCGGGGGCCCATGTCTACCGGGGAGGACAGATGTGAACAGCTGACTACTGTGTGACGCTGGAGCACAGTAAGGAGACCTCTAGGGACATGGGGAAGGCCTTGAACCATGCCTAAAACAAAGACTCTGACAAGTTACGTTGCCCAAGTTCACCTAACTTGTAACTGGCAGAGGTAGAGTTTGAACTTGGACTGATTTCAAAGCCACCAGTGCCTCAGGTGCCACTCTGTGACACTGGTGCCCTTATTACCCAGGTCTGCTCCAGGCGGGGCAATGCTGCAGGGGGTAGACGGTACTGCTGTACAGTTCCCAGGGTGATTCTGTCCGAAAAGCTGGCCTTCAAGCCTGGCTCCAACTCTGACTTCAGCCCCGTCTCGCCCTCCCTGAGTGCTCAGGGTCACGTCTGACAGGCTGCTCCAAAACCTTACTGGACCAAGCTGACAGAGGCGTTCCCCCTTCTCGAGCGATTCCACTTTCCTTACCCTTCCACAGCGGAGGCTGCTCCGTGGTAAGACTGAGGCCCAGATGAAGGGAACGCTTGTGGAGGGTTTGGAAATGATAGTGAATTGCTTGGAGATACTCACTCTACCCCACTTCCCTGTCATGCTCTGGTTGATTCATGAGGGACTTTTTTGCTGGAGGTCACCTATAAATAAATCAGCAACGTAAAAAATGGTAAGGATAACTCTAGATTCTATGAAGGTAATTTATAAGTATGGGGGTAGCAACTTCTAGATATTGTCTACATCACAGGTTTAGCCCCATAAATTCTAGTGTTATCTACCAGCAGGCAGGAAGGGAAGAGCGGAGGAAAAAAAGCTGCGCCAGGCTTTGGCTTCCCTAACCCCGCTGATTGCACAAGTTTTAAAATTGTGAATAAATGGATGCTTGCACCAATTCAAGACAAGAGTTTTAAATTATGAGTATCTCTGCTTAAAACCCCTCCATTACTTCTCTCCTTATGGGCAAGGACCTGCCTTCTTTGAATAAAGAAAGTGAAATTCCACTATTCACAGAAATACAGTTGAAGTTAATGTGGGATTTAAAAAGATCAGGGGTTTAGGAGGCATGAGAGCAGGTGAGACCTGTAACAGCCATCACAGGACACTCTAAGTAGGGCTGAGTTTCGGAATAACAGCCAATATTTGCTGAATGGCTCCTGTGTTAAGGGCTTTATTATGTGTTATTCCTCACAATATCCTGATGCGTTAAGTTCTCTCATTGCAAAGGAGAAGCTGAGGCTGAGGTCACACAGCTGGAACATGGAGAAGGGGGCAATGGAGCCAGGCAGTGGCCCTTGGAAGTTCACACTCTTACCACGATGCGCTGCTCTGTTTCAGTCATGACACTTCTTGTCTTGATCCTGGCATGATCTTATCAGCTAGGGTGCTAAGGCTTCTGAGCAGTGCTGATGTCTGATCCATCAGCTTCAGAGATCTGCTTGCTGGTGAAGAACGTTTTGAAGTTAGAGACATGGTAGGAATGCTGTAGCTGTAGGCTGGCTGACAAGTCACCAAGGAAGGTCTTCAAAGGAAGAGACACTGTACACCCTGAGGCTTGCCTCAGCCTCTGAAATGGGCTCCTGCTTCTGAATCACAGGAACCAAACTCACAAGATACTAATGTACAGAATGCCAACTTACTAATTTCCAGTGAGTGACTAGAATATTCACTGTTCAGAGAACTCTCTCCTAAGAATCAAGGTTCACAGAAGCCTCCTTAGTCACTGTAACTTCATTTGCTGAACTCAAATAACGAATAAAGGGAAAGGATGGCACTAATGTTTGGAATTCCACGAGGGCAGCTAGACCTACAAAACCAGAGGCGGTCCAGGACCAGTTAGTTCACAAACAAGCACTTCAAGAGAGTGTTGCAACTCAGGATGACCAGGTAGTACAGCACAGTCCAATAGTGAGTATTTTTACATGTGATCCTCATGTATCTTGAGCATTTCTGAAAGATGTCCAACAAAAACTCCCTAAGTTTCATGAAAGTGCTTTCTCTTAAGTTTGGTGAGATAATCTTATACTAAGAAACATCCTGTAAACTATTGGCAGTACAATGCATATATTGCCAGCAATGTGGGACCACTACTGCTAAAACCAAAGGAAGATTTGGAGAGAATGTTATATAAAAAGTGAAGGACTTGACTAAGAGCTCCTTGAGAACCTAGAACACTTACAGATAGATGTCTACAGAAAACACTTCTAGAGATTTAAAAAAAAAATTCCCCCTAGATACTGGGAAATACGTACTTGTCAATTATCAAAGTTATGGCCTAATCTTACATTTAATTCACATTTTTCAAAAAAGCTGCTCAAAATCCCATGCTTTAGTGATAGTTGTAAATAATCCAAGGCATGGTACTGTGGTATTCCTCATTGGCACTTAGAACACAAATGAAGGATGTCTTGATAAACTAAGTATCTTCCTATTTGAAATGTGCAGAGACATAATTTACTAAGTTGGTTATGGTCAACAAGTAGGGACTGAATTTTATTCTTCAATGAGAATTACGGAGCATGAGAACCAAATGATCTGAATGTTCCTAAAAAGGAAATTGATGCCCTTTTATTCTACCTGAGTTAAAACAATGATGAATCTCATCAGAGTTCATGGGAGTCGTAATAAATGACTACTAAACCAGACTTACCAAGGCTATGAACACACCAAGATCATACACAATTAATTAGTGCTACAGTTTGGTTTTAAATCTTTAAAACCTCAAAACACACCTTTTTATTTACTTTAGCTGATAAAATAACTTACTCATAAAAGTAACATCATTTACAGAACTCTAATTTTTCAAAATTTAAAAATAAACAATAGCACTCTTTTGCATTCTGATTTTACAGGGAAATAAAGCTTTTTGGCACATAATGCTCTATCAAAAATGGAAAGCTGAATCAGTTTGCTTTGCTTTCCACAACAGAAATAAGCATTTATACTTATTAGCATTGGGAGATCAACTTAATGACAAGAAAAGTTTGCTAGAAAATAGAATCATTGGAAAAATAGGATCTGGTGCCACCTACTGAGTGGCAATGGCAATGTGACCTTGGGTATTAGCCATCAAGTTAGGTAACACACTATAATTTTAGCTACACGCAACTGTACCCCTGTGGTCAAGGCTTAAAAGCTACATGCAAAAATGAAAACGACTGCTGTATTAGGAATGAGGATTGATGGATTTTTTTTTTTCTTTAAATGCCACCTGACCTTTTAAAGGAAAGGAAACCAAGGAGGTGGCTAAAAATGATTACTGAACACGAGGAATACTGAAGAGAGGAAGACTTTGGCAAATTAAGTAAACGAAAAGTTCCATGATCAAGAGTGACTTAGGTAGGGTCTCTTACTCATGGAGAGACTGGTGGAAGGCAGTTACGTCCTTGGGTATTTATGGTAGATCAGAATTAAGGACTTAACTTCTTTCCCCTACTATTTACATAAAAAGCTGGTTTATTTGAAAAAATTATCAACCCAGACTGCCAATAAAGTGGCACTTAGGAACTGTTGATATAATGGTAATTGACACCCATTCTGACCATCTGGAGGAACAAAAAACCCTGGAGGGTTTTTCTGATTAGCAAAGAAAAGTTACTTTTTGTTTGGTTGAATTTACTCAAATAGACCCCCTCAATACCAACAATGCTGAGAGCATTTCATAAGAGTTGGGCCACAATCCTAAGTCTTGGAAAGGTAGACTTCCTAGAACATTTTCATGGACTGGCAAGTTTTTTTATTATTATTATTATCATTATTTTGCTAGTAGCTTCTGAGAATGTTACCTTCCTGTAAGGCCAGGGTGCCCTGAGTACTAAGAGCATGCCTAAGACATGTCTATGGTTTCCCTTTCCTTCATAACATGTCTCACAATCCATAATTTGCTTCTCAGCTGTCCACCAAGAGGGCAGGGGCCTTGTCTATTCTGTTTGTTACCATACAACCAGCACTTAGTTATGTCTGGCACATGAACGTGCTCAAAAAATGTCAGCTGGGTGAGTGAATGAATAAATGAATAAATCTCACAGTCCAACCAACCTAAGGGGAAGAGGGGAAAAGAGGAAAAAAAACCCTCACAAAAGTGAAGACGACAGTGATGGACAGGAAGAAAGATGAGCATCAGTTCCATCAACTGGGGTAGACTTGATGCCAAAAAACCCTGCCATCATTCAACAACTGGTGATACCTGTTTGGAGGTTCAAAATACCTGAAAGATTTTAAATGGAAGTTAATATTAAAACAAAGTGTTCTCTGGAAGATTCATTTGCAAACAAGTTAATGAAAACCCTGCTACTACATCAAGATGTTAACAGGAGCCTAGCGTTGTGATGTTTCAAGATGAAGTGGACTCTGTTGAATACACCAGGTGAACGTCTAGAGTCCCATAGAGGGAGCGTAGCACACTGATGACTTTTTCTTGAATCGTGTCAACTTGCTCAGAAGGACAGTAATCATCCAGACTTGACCTGGAACCAAGCAGAGAAAGAGAAAGGAAAAGAAAAATACACATAAATAGGATGAGATCATACTCTGAAGTGAGGAAAAGCCTGCATGTGTTGACTTCAGTGTAAATTAGAAATGAAGAAGCTGTGTTGAATTTTGGTATAATAACTGTTGAAAGCTACTAAACGTTTACTCTATGTCAGGCGCATTACATGAATTATGTTCTTTAATCTTCTCAGCAACTCTATGAAATAGGTATATTTACCATCCCTTTAAAGGAGTCTGAAACAGAGAAAGATTAACCTGCACAGGCCACATACTAGTAAGTGTTGGTGATGGGATTCAGAACCATACAGCATATCTTCAAAGCCTCAGTGCTTAATACTAGACTGTTGTTTCCCTGAAAGGGAGATTTTGCTTGGGAACACTGGGGCTAATTATATTAGTGACTGGGCATCATGTTTCACATTCTTTTATTATGTGTACACTCAGGCTAGAAATTATGACGGTAGAGGCATTCCAACCGATAAAAGGGTTCTGCTTCTATAAACAATCTGCTAACCACACAAGCGTACAAGATCATCCAAAATGAAAGGTGTGGATGTGCTGGTGCTGGGATTAGTCTCCTATGTAGTATTAAGAGAAGAGAGTAAAGTGCGATGGGGCAGGAATCTGCATTTTGGGTCTTTCTAGAATCACCAACTGTAATTTGAGTGGCACCAGCCAGTAACAATGTCGCTGATAATTTTAGCAGGATTAGTATCTAAAATGATTTTATCAGTGTCTCCTGGTTCTAAACTGGGGTGAGGAAATCCATTGGCAATCCCACTGGATTGGAAAATGGCATAGAAATCTTTATAGGAGGAAATGGAATTCGTTATCTAGCCTACTCCTTATCACAAGTATTTTAGACCTAAAGAAACAATCTGTAAGACTTCAGATGAGCTCATTTCATTCTATGGTGATTAGGTTATTTTTGAGGCTTGATGTAAGCAATTTTAAATTATTAAATACTGTCTAACATACACATATGGATAAATGTCTACTTTAAGAAAGCAGGATATGTAAAAGTTTGATTTATTAGCCTTAAAAAATAAGGAGCATTTCAATGCTTTCACAGCAATTTCTGGCTTCTTTAAAACAGTATTAAGAGTAGCTCTTGATGGGAGCTACCCACAAGAGGGAGTTTTGGAAATCTGCAGGTACAGTTTTGATTGTCACAATGACAACTAGGGGACCAGGGAAGAGGGCAGGGCTGCTTGAGTGCTTGCAATATGCAGGATAGTCCTGCAATGTGAATATGAATTGTCCTGTGTCCTGTACAGTCTCCAAGGTCCACGGAGCACTTATATAAGTGAAAAACCTGTTTTTAATTTTTTGAGCCTAGAATTTAATACTCTTCTACATATGAACAAAGTATTTTTGAAAATGGATTAAACTAAATTTTCCAGGAATGCAAATACTCTGTGAATTGAGGGAAGATTGGACTTTAAGTTCAGAACTTTACCAAGAGGTTCTTGTGACTAGACTAACCATGTTGCCATGGCAGTGCTGTTCATGGTATTTGGGCAACATGACACACTGCATCTGTTGGCATTTTTAACAATTGCATTTAGTGACTCTTTGTAAAGATGCCAGTTTGGTGTGGCATCTTAATATATATTACTCTATTATCAATTACTTTCATTTCTCCTTTATGTTACGATTTTTTTGCTGTGTGGATATATGAATATATATTTAAATTATGTGTATAGGTAGGTTACTGCTATAAACTAAATGTTTGTGTGCCCCAAAATTACTATGTTGAAACCTAATCCCCAATGTGATTATATCTGGAGGTGGAGGTCTTTGGAAGGTGATTGGGTCATGAGGATGGAGTCCTCATGAATGAGATTAATGCCTTTATTAAAGAGGTCCTAGAGAGCATCTTCACCCCTTCATTTTATGTGAGGTTACAGGGAGAAGATGGCTGTCTATGAACCAGGAAGCAGGTCCTCACCAGACACTGAATCTGCTGGTGCCTTCATCTTGGACTTTCCAGCCTATAGGTCTTTGAGAAATAAATTCCCATTGTTTATAAGCCACCCAGTCTAAGATATTTTTGTTATTGCAGCCTGAATGGATTAAGACGATATCATCTATATATTATAAATGCTATCTAAATATATTTAAATTATGTGTATATAGATTAGATTATCTATGAATTTCATTCAGGATGGTAAAAGAATTCTCATAAATATTTCTCATAAAATATGTAATATTATTTGCCTGAGCATTTAAAGTACTTATTTTAGAAACTCAGTTACATACAAAATGAGTCCAAAGATTAACATAGAAAAGAAATTTTTATTAAATTGTTGTAACTATTCAGCACATTAGTACATTCAAATTTAAAACGTGGTAGCAGCTAAATATTCATCTGTAGGACACAGAAATGGGAATTCTTATGTTCAACTGAATAACATCACCAACTTCAAAGACAAGATTAACAGGAGTTGTATGTTGTTTGCCAACCATCACTAATAGGAAAGAGAAAATATAACACCTGAATTTCGAGCCGAGTAGGTAAAAAAAATTAGTAAGGACTACTGCATTAGTAATCATTAGATTCATCTACGGAGATGAATTAATTTCCCACTGCCGTTGTAACAAATTACTACAAACTTAGTGACTTAAAGCAAAACAAATTTATTACCTTACAGTTGTGTTGGAGATCAGAAGTCCTAAAATAAAGGTGCTGTCAGGGCTGTAATTCTTCTCTAGGCTCTAGGGAAGAATCTGTTTCCTTGTTTTCCTGGCTTCTAGAGGTTGCATGAATTCCTTAGCTCAAAGCCCCATCCTCCATCTTCAAAGCCAGCAGTCTAGCATCTTCCAATCTCTCTGATTCTGACCTTCCTTGTCTTTCTCTTATAATAACCCCTGTGATTACACTGGGCTCACCCGGATAATCCAGGGTAATCTCCTCAATTTCAAGCTCCTTGGGTGAACCAGATATGCAAAGTCCCTTCTGGCATACAAGGCAACATATTCACAGGCTCTGGAGATAAGGATGTGGACATATTTGGTGAGCCATTATTCAAGCTACCACACTTACCTTGCAATTGTCACTACAGTAGGTTTTGGCAAATTTTTTAGAATGTAATACACAGATTGAATAAGATATTCAATTTCTTGTTCTGTGCTGACATGGTGAGGAAGTTCTGAATAATCACAGGTTAGACCAGCCTGGTGAACCTGAAAACAAGACAATTAAAAATTACAAGGTAATGTTGTTGTTTTCAGAAGATTCTTTAACCATTTATGGCCTTGCTGACCAATTTTTAATATTTTTGTGGATTAGGATTGTTTCTTTCTTAATAGTTTCCATGCCATAGCAGTTATTTATACTTCGAAGTTTTGGAAGAACTCGTCTGTACACCACTTTGGGCCTGATGCCTTTTCTAGGAATAATTCTTTATTTTATGATTGTGGATTCATTCAGTTTATCTTTACTTCAGTCTATTTTGATAATTTACATTTTCTAGCAAATTGTTCATTTCACCTGGACTCTAAAAGCTAATATAAATTGGTACATAGTATTCTCACCTTACTTTTCTTTCAACAAATTATATTTACTTATTTTTAACAGATTTTTAAAAAATTACTTTATTTTTGGCTGCATTGAGTCTTCGGCGTGGCTCATGGGCTCTAGAGCGCAGGCTCAGCAATTGTGGCACACGGGCCTAGCTGCTCCGCAGCATGTGCGATCCTCCCGGACCAGGGCTTGAACCCACGTCCCCTGCATTGGCAGGCGGGCTTCCAACCACTGTGGCACCAGGGAAGTCCCTATTTACTTTTTTTTTTCTTTTTTGCGGTATGTGGGCCTCTTCCGTTGCGGAGCACAGGCTCTGGACGCGAAGGCTCAGCGGCCATGGCTCACGGGCCCAGCTGCTCCGCGGCATGTGGGATCTTCCCGGACCAGGGCACGAACCCGTGTCCCCTGCATCGGCAGATGGACTCTCAACCACTGCGCCACCAGGGAAGCCCCCTATTTAATTTTTAAATACACGTAATGAGTACTACATTTAAAGCTTCAAGACGATACAAGGGGAAGACTTCCTCCTACCTTACTGAACCTACTGTTTTGAGTTTCTTGTGTATGCTTCATGTGTAACCATATATACTGATATCTTATACATGTGTTGTAAATATAAACGACTGGTGTTCCAGTCTTAGCACTAAACTAAATGTGCCTAAGAGCTAGAAATGGCCCACAGGCTGACATTTTGCAGCCTCTGCATTAAAGTTTTGAAAACTGGAATTCAAATATATTGTAGTTTTGCGTAGGGTACGTAAGTGCAAAGTATGGAAACAAACACTAATCTACTGTATTATTGGAGGCTCTGGATACACATCAAAGATTTAACTGGCAATCATCAGTCAATGCACTAAAAAGAGAGACTCTGCATGTTCTTTTCTACTAAAATGATCAAAACACCTAGTGTTCTAACCCTGCAGCTATGGGCACATTACATTTGATTACATAATCTGCTACCAAGCCTATGCTATCCTTTTTCTCAACAAACGATGTACAAAACCGCACCCCCTCCACCACCAGAAAATTCAGATGCCATGTGATGACTAAAGTAGACCTGCATGAAGACACATTCAATAATATCATGTGAGCTCAAAGGAGTTTTAAACCCTAAATGTCTTCTATCATTCTTAATAATTGCCATTAAAAAAAAGGGTGAGTCTTGAGTTATCTCTGATTTAACCAAAATATTCTTTTGCTGGTATGTTTTATTCTTACAAAGTTAGCATTAAATAAATACATAAACTTCAGTTCAAATAAAGTGGTTTGATTATATTCCACAAAAAAATAAAACACTACAGCAAAACCACAATTTATTAAAGTAAAATAAACACCAGAAGTAAAAGAAGCAGAAGACCTGGAGGTCTCAGCTCTGGCACAAAATTTGAGAAAAGGTACCTGAACTTCAAATGGGAAAATTTATGCTTAAATACTACAAAATGATATAAAAATAAAAGAAATTATCATTAAAGGCATCTTCTTTTGACACAGCATTCAGATTGCTGTTGGCAAACAAACTTACACAGCTAATACAGTTAAGATGTGCTGGCCACAATGGCTTCTATTGTCCTTCTATTTGGTTTTTACAATCAGAAGTTTTCAGAGAGAGAGGAAAGAAAGAAGGGGGAAGGGAGTATAAAAATGAACCAACAAAGAATGAGCAAATGTAGAAATTTTCTTTTCTAAAAGAAATCTTTTCTCTGTCAAGGAGAGATCTGACCATAGGCAAAGTTAATAAATCCACCGTACTTTTGCTTCATACATAAAATCGGCAAAAGTGTGTTTTTCCTGGAAAACTTTTCCAGTGTTCTGGCTTCTAAAAAGTATGTATTTCTTTCACTTCTTCTTCTTCTTTTTTTTTTTTTTTTAAATCCACTCACACTTTTCAGGAACACAAATAAAAGTGAATCACTTTAACAAAGAGCACATTTTTCTAGCCAGAAAAATGCCTTTCTTAAAGGGTCATTTTATACTTCAATGTAAGTATTTACCATTTCATAGTCTGGCGCTTCCATCCGTTTTTTCAAACTTTGTACCAGTGGAACTAGTGATTCCATTCTGGAAAAAAGCACCCCTCAATTAAACATCACATCACCTCAACTTATAGTAGCAAATGAAATTTACCATTAACAATATGTTTCATACGATTCTTGGGAAATTAAAATTGTTCAAATATCATCTTAAAATATTAAGAAACAAAGGTTCCCTGCTGTTTTCTTTTCTTTCTTTTAAAATTTATTTAATTAATTTATTTTTGGCTGCATTGGGTCTTTGTTGCTGTGCACAACCTCTCTCTAGTTGCGGCGAGCGGGGGCTACTCTTTGTTTCGGTGTGTGAGCTTCTCATTGCTGTGGCTTCTCTTGTTGCGGAGCACGGGCTCTAGATGCGCGGGCTTCAGTAGTTGTGGCACGCGGGCTCAGTACTTGTGGCTCGCAGGCTCTGGAGCGCAGGGTCAGCAGTTGTGGTGTACAGGCTTAGTTGCTCTGCCGCATGAGGGATTTTCCCATACCAGGGAACGAACCCACGTCCCCTGCATTGGCAGGTGGATTCTTAACCACTGCGCCACCAGGGAAGCCCCTCCCTGCTGTCTTCTTACTTAAAAGATTACAGATTGTGTTAAAGATTAAAAATTAGCACTCAAGAAACTGACATTTTCCTCTTCTTTAAAAATGGAAGTTCTACTGTGACTTTAAAAATTATTTTGATCAGCAAGAAAACTAAGTGCCTTTAGCACCCTGTGATGAGAAAAGGTAGTTTCCCAAAAGTTAAAAAAAAAAAAATTAAGGACATATTTATTGACATATACAATTATAACTGGAAAAGTTTTATACTGTCTGATATAATAACAATGGTGCTTTTAAGTTATTTAATATAGATGGAACTCTTTGGAAGCCCTGATTAATTAGTGTTTCTAGTATTTTAATGCCACCTCTACCAATACCCACTTATCTGCTGGGAGGGAAAAAAATAAAGACAAAAGGAAGGCATGGAGGCCTGTCTACCCACTTACCCTATTACTTCTCCCTTTCTATTAACGACACTTTCTGGGCTTCGGGACCCTAATCACCCACCTCTTCTATTTCCTTAGGAATAGTGAAGACTCCTTCATGCTAAGGGTCTGACCCTTTAAGGGCATGGTAAGTTTGGGGAGACGTTTCTTGTCGTCTGACTCACTTTTCCTTTGTGCTATTCTTTTTTTCCAATTCCAGTCACAGTTTAAACTCACCACTGTTGTAGCCTTGTTGTTTCTTCAAGGCTGTGACAGAACTGCCTGCAGGTGGTGAAGAGCTAAGTGTGCTCAGTAGGCAGGTGGGTTTCAGTGGAAGGTGGCTAGATTCAGGATTCTAAAGTTGTCAGGCTATTTTGTTTGTTTTGTTTCATTTAATTTTTTTTTTGTTTTGTTTCATTTAATTTTAAACTTGGCTTAAGACTTCACAAAATCACAATATAGTAGGTACTCTTCAATATTCCTGGGAAGAATCATGTCCTGTGACTTATTTCTATATCTCCATCTTCCATCATAATTTCAAAAAGGAGGGAATCATTTTTAGATCTAGCGCCCTATACTGAAGAGGAAAAAAGTGCCTGATCAGTATTTACTGATATGATTAATACTACTATGGTTTATTCTTCCATACCACTGCTTTCCTTAGTGACAATAAAGTTTTACGATACTTATATTTCAGGGATGTTTCTGAACATTTTATTTTTAAGTGAAAATTGCACGGAATATTTTAAATAGGTAATACACATAGCAAAAGAAGATACTAATTTTTAAAAAAATATTTATTTGGTTGCACCAGGTCTTAGTTGCGGCAGGCAGGTTCCTCAGTTGCCGCTCGCCGACTCCTTAGTTGTGGCATGCAAACTCTTGGCTGCGGCATGTATGTGGGATCTAGTTCCCTAACCAGGGATCGAACCCGGGTTCCCTGCATTGGGAGCGCAGAGTCTTAACCACTGTGCCACCAGGGAAGTCCCAAGAAGATACTAATTTTTCAAAAGCAATTTAGCAAATTTAGCAATATATCTAGGATTAAATACAGCAGAGTTGGAGAAAAAAAAAAATTGAGGGTCTTACCTAGGATATGAAGCCCATTTCTGTACAGTTTCTTCATCATCACCATCACACAAATCAGCAAAAGCAGCTTCTAAATCTTCTAATTGATGAATTCGAGTATCAACACAATCTACCAAATCTTCCTTTAAACACATTGAAAAGCCGAGATTATATAGTTACTCTTTCAAAAAAACAAGTGAAATCCCATTACAATGAAAATTTGATTCAATTAGTTAAAAGGTAATTTTTCAAGTACTAACCATGGGCTTCCCCAAGAAACACACACCAAGATTTTGGACAGTTGTGTGTGAGTACTCCAACACCATGTAAGCTATTATTAGATATGTGATAAATAGACAAACACAAAAGAAACAAATGGAGGATACCTCTGTCAGGTCGGTACCAGGCTTTTTAAATTGGTACAGCTCTTTTAAGATTTTGTACTCCTCCTGGAAAACAAAACAAAAAATCCATATACTAGAAAAACGATTAATTTTTCAATTATATGCTTTAAATAAAAAAATGGCTGTGATACAAGAACATCTTAGATAATTATTTAAAGGTTAGTCAGGGAAAATCAGGGAATATGTATAATTCATATTTCATTGTAAATATTACCACTTCTTTAGGGTAACTCTATCCATCTGGGCATGACAAGAATGTGTAAAAATTAGCTATGGAAGAAGACTTAATGGCTAACAGGTAATGAGATGAAAATATTTCTAATAATACTCTACTCTATAAATGGATACATCCTAGGGTCTGAACAGATTTTCGCTATTTATGGGAAATATACATGTCTTAGTAACAACAACAAAACTCTCCATGTTCCCTTTGCAGCTCTTTCCCTAGCCACAGAAGAGAGCTCTGGAGTACAAAGGCAATCCTGGAGGCAGATGCAATGGAAGGATTTTGCAGGAGAATGTCTCCCCTTATTCAGCACAGCCAGGCAGCCCCACTATAGGTAGGTATATCTGGCCCCAATAATCCTATTTAGGAGCATTGTCAGGCAGGGGTTACACATAAGACCTAAAATTCCTTAAGCACAAAGCTGTGCACTATCCTCATCATAACAATCCTGTGAGCTGGGTATGATTATTATTTTGATTTTATACTTGAAGAAACTGTGGGTCTGAAAGGTTAAGTAATTTCCCCAAGATCATACAGCTAATAAGCAGAAGTAACAAACAGAACTTAACTCTTTCTGACTTCTGAACATGTTTTTTTAAAAAATAGCTATTAAACTATAAGGTATAATACATGCTCTTTTCAAAAAGTTCTACAGAACCAAAGGATATAGAGGAAACAATATCCCCACTTTCTCAAGTTTCCTTATAGCACAGGAAAAGGAATAACTGTCACTAAGTTTCTTATGTAACCTTTTAGAAATTCCCATTACAAGTATTTGGTGAGTATATTTGTAGGATAAATTCATAAAGTCAGGTTTTTTAGCTTCCAGGTATGCCCATTCTCATGTTTTCTAAATATTTCTAAGGTCATTTCATAATTCTGAAAGCTGGTAGTTATAGTCACTGGTCCATATACAATAGTAGGAAAGAAGCAGAGGGCAATTTTTCCCCCTTACTGCAAAAAGCTGGGAGAGCACTCTAGTTCCCCCATTCTTGATCCAGATTGCACTACAGTTGACCCTTGAACAACACGGGTTTGAACTACACAAGTCCACTTATACATGGATATTTTTCTGTATATTGGAAATGTTTTTGGAGACCTGCAACAATTTGAAAAAATTTGCAGACCAACTGTATAGCCTAGAAATATTGAAAAAATTAAGAACAAGTATGTCAAGAATGCATAAAATGTACATAGATACTAACCTATCCTTACATAGACACAAGATGAATGATATTACTATAAAATTAATAATGGGTTAGTTTTCCTACTGTTTTACAACTTTGCTTTCAAAGAATTACATTACTGTACAGTATGCCCCTCTCTCTCCTAATTGGAGAAACTGCATATCATCTTATCACATAAGTGGTTTTTAAAAAAATATAACAATGTTTCCAATACTGTACTATGAATATGACTGTAATACTGTATGTCATAAAATTTTTATAACGATTCATTCATTAGCATAGAGGCTAGGCTACCGTGAAGCAATCATGTCAAATTACACTAGGCTACTGTAAAGCAATCACATTGCTGCTTCCTCATTATCAATGCATGAATCGTTATAACTGTAAATAAGTATGACTTCGTCGCATTATTTTTTCATTTTTGATATCTAGTGCTAGTAATACGTATAACAGTGTTTTGTATCATAAGAGACAATACTGATGTAGGTTCATCTTATTAACATGATATAAACTTATGGTATTGACAAATACAGTACAGTACTGTCAATGTATTTTCCTTATGATGTCCTCAACATTTTCTTTTCTCTAGCTTACTTTATTATAAGAATACAGTATATAATACATATAACATACCAAGTATGTGTTAATTTACTGTTTACATTATCAGTACGGCTTCCGGTCAACAGCAGGCTATTAGTAAATTTTGGAGGAGTCAAAAGTTATACCTGGATTTTTGACTACACAGGGAATCGGCACCCCTAACCTCTGTGTTGTTCAAGGGTCAACTGTACATTCTCCAATTTTACCTATTTTTAATCAGTACCTATTAAAGATCTTTGATAATTTAGATAAATCACAATGGCTTCCGATACGCACACAGAACAAGGAGTGTAAATTGCAACATCACTGTCATGAATCAAATACTGAACTTAGGTAGAAAGAAGACAGTTAATTTGAATCCCCAAAAGAACCAATCTGGAACAACCTCCCATATGTTAAAGTAAGCAGTTATATGTGCTCATAAAATGCACCTGGGAATGCTCACTTGGATCATGAATTTACCAGTTTCTTAAAGGCACACATAGTTCTACCTCAGATCTGTGCATACTAATAGTGTCTCGTGATTTTCATTTAAGATCTGATGAGGTACCTGAAGGATCACAGGACTGAAGCATTAGCTACAAATCATACATGTGTAATCAGGCACCTCAATGTTCAGTGAAAGATCTGTCACATGGGGATTGTATATACATAGAGTATCTCTGGAAAGATATACCAAGAAACTAGCCATGGTATTTGTTTCTAAGAAACTGGGGGAATGGAGAAGGAGTAAGAGAGTGACATATACACTTTTTAACGTATACACCTTTTTGTACTACAGCTGACCCTTAAACACCATGGGTTTGAACTGCATGGGTCCATATGTGGCGTTTTTCAGTGAATATATACTACAGTTCTACACGATCCACGGCTGGGTCAATCTTCAGATGTGGAACCGTGGATACCAAGGGCCCAGTACAAAGTTATACGCACATTTTTGACTGTGCGGAGGGCTGGTGCCCCAACCTCCATGTTGTTCAAGGGGCAACTGTATATGATTTTATTTTTTTCAACCACCCATGTACACACTACCCCAATTAATAAATGCAAAATAACACTATCTAGAGCAGGGATTAGCAACCTATGGCCTACAATCTGTTTTTGTATATCCCTCCAGTGGGTATAAAAAAATTGAACAGTATTGACAATTTTAAAGGGTATAAAAACAACAAAGAATATGTGACAGAGACCACATGGGGTCGCCCACAAAGTGATTACTATCCGCCTGTCTGCCAAAAGTTTCCTGATCCCTGATCTACAGAAATTTCATACAATTCTCCAGAGCCACGTTTTAAAAATACCACATTTGGGACTTCCCTGGTGGTCCAGTAGTTGGGACTTCGCCTTCCAATGCAGGGGGCGAGGGTTTCAATCCCTGGTGGGGGAGCTAAGATCCCACATGCCTCGTGGCCAAAAAACCAAAACATAAAATAGAAGCAATACTGTAACAAACTCAATAAAGACTTCAAAAATGGTCTACATCAAAAAAAAAAAAATACCCCATTTACCTGAGTGAACATTTCTTTGAAGGGATTCTTGACTGAAAAAAAATCTAAGTCAATATCTAAAACAAATGCATCCCCTTTCTCCAAAATTTTCAGGATTTCTCCAGTGCTGACTGAAGTGTGGCATTCTTGGCTTTCAGAAGAACATGAACATGATGGTTGTAGACAAGTTTGGTCTCTTCTCTGTGTCACTGAGTCATCATCCAGTCCTTCTGAACAAGATTCACCATTAGTAGAGGCAGTGTTCTCTGTGTCCTCCAGTGCTAGCTTTGGCTTCTTAGCAGAAGACACTGTGTCATTTTCTTCTTGATTGTTACAGAGTTTATAAGGTTTCACCATAATTACATCCAATTGTAAAGGTTTTTGGTTCTCTAGCTGGTCTTCAGTTACATAAAGACCATCACTTAGAAAGTAATGATCTGTACTTGTAACCCTGGATCAGAGGAAAAAAATATTTTAAAGACGAAAGGACAAATTTGCTGACATTTCATATAGAATTTCAGAAATACAAGAAAGGACATATTTGACAAAAACTGGAGAGCTGTCTCTAATATTTGTACTTCCTGTTCTTCTATGGAAATAGGGTTCCCCAAATTTTTAGCTGGACACACAACTGCCCAAAGTAAAGACCATATTTCACAGTCTATCTTGCAGCTAGGTGTGGCCATTTGACTAAATTCTGGTCAAAAGCCGTGAGTGGAAGAGAAGTGTACAGAGCCTCGCCCTCCCCTCCCCATCGACTGGCATGTGAACAAGGTGGTGGCAAGCCCCACTTGGACTCTGAGGACAAAGGTGATACTCTAGAGACGGGGGAGCAGCAAGACAGAACACACTGGCGTTCTCCAAACTGTAGGGCTGTCACATTGGCCCTGGACTGTGTGTGGTCAACTCTAACGTGAGAAAGAAATAAATGGTCCTGTTTAGCCAGTGCTTTGGATCTCTCTCATACCAGCTGGATCTTTACCCCAAAAAATCACTGAAGAGAAAAATTATATCTGGAAATAATTTAAAATAATAGAAACTCCCTCTGACATATTTCAAAGCTTCATTAAATTTTATAACTATAATATTTTAATATGAAAAGCAACAAAAAAATTTTGTGCATGTACAGAATGCATTTCACAAGTTCACAAGTAGATTTCTGATTTTAGACATATCAGCATGTTCTTAGCTTTTCAACTATATTATGCCTTGGTAAGTACTTTGTTTATTTTATTTTTTTATTTTTTATTTTTCTTTTGCGGTATGTGGGCCTCTCACTGCTGTGGCCTCTCCCGTTGCAGAGCACAGGCTCCGGACGCGCAGGCTCAGCGGCCATGGCTCACAGGCCCAGCCGCTCCGCAGCATGTGGGATCCTCCCGGACCGGGGCACGAACCCGTGTCCCCTGCATTGGCAGGCGGACTCTCACCTGCTGCGCCACCAGGGAAGCCCTTGGTAAGTACTTTGAACAGCAAAACCAAATGCTTCTTCCAGAGGTAGGATCTACCCAATTAAAATAATGGTTAACATTTATTTCCCACCCACCCTCCTCTAGCATATACAGCCTTAAGTTTAAAAAGATTCAATTTTCTAAGAAAAGATTAATGACAATAAAACTAATGTCCAAGATTATTAAAAACTGTACCATCCTAAGAAAGACAAAGGCTGTATCCTCCAATCTAAATCTGTATTCTTCTTTAATAAGGAACATTTTACTTTGTTCACATCTGTACAAACACATACATACATCTCAGACTGCATACCTATATGTGTGTCTTTTCCATAAATTTTTATTTGCAGGATTAACTAAAATCATGAGATAATAAAAATCTTCCTAATATTGTCATTACACATTGAGTATCAAATGTCTGTTTCAGATTGCTCAAAATTAATTTGATTTTGCAGAAACCTGTTGCAGGTTAAATTAGGCCTACTCACCAAAGTACTTAATAAAAACCCTACCACTCTTTCATATAAACCAGTATTATGTATAATATTTGTATGTGGAGCCCTATTTAATTTGTTATTATATCCTCAATAAATACAATTTTCATGTATACACAGAAAAGTTACTTGTCCAATTGATAAGAACATACAAGAAAAGTTAATTGTATCATTAAGGATAAATCAGAAATAAAAAGTATCATTTTCAGTGAGATAGACTGTATTTCATTTTCAATGTATTACCATTTCATCCCACTATCCTTCAGGTTCTAGAAAGTCATGATTACACTGCTTAAAACATTCATCCCATAACAAGAGAATTTAGAAAGCTAAGAACATTCTGATACTTCTAAACATATTACAGTATCACAAGCTACATAAAACATTGGTTAAATAGCTTATACACCAAAAATAATTGCATATGTAACTCAAGTCAGAGAATGCTGCTATTTAATTTAGATTAGGTAATTATCTAGAGCTCACCATATTAATAAAATTAAAACCCCAAATCTACTTTTCAGCCACTGAATTTATATAAAGACCAAAGTGAGATAATTTTGCTTTTTCATTGCAAATTGTTAAATTCAGCAGACAAAAGTTACATTGGAAGGAAATAATAAAATGTTATCATTAAATATATAAGTCTATAAGGTACTTCAATGATTTAATGGAGTTAGTCATCAATGGAGCCAGGTTTCCAGAGGAGGAAGATCATGTTATTCAAAAACCAACTTGACTAGTAACAAAATACAAATAATGTATGAAAAAGATTAAGAGACTTGCAAATTTGTTCCTGGTGTTTCGAGAACTCTTTTTGGAAGAGTTGAGGGCTAATCTGACCCCATTTTTGTGTGGAGATACTTATAAGGTATTACAGGGACCCAAAATCAGATAGAAGAAGTATTCAATCCCTTTCATACTCATAAATACGAGGAAATTACCTGATTGTTGTGGTCGAAGTGTCTTTGCCTACTAAAAAATGATGTCTGCCCTCTCTGATTTGCTGAGCCCATGTGGGATGAAGCCATATTACATGGGAAAAATGGCCAGCATA
Organism: Monodon monoceros; assembly: GCF_005190385.1. Taxonomy (NCBI): domain Eukaryota; kingdom Metazoa; phylum Chordata; class Mammalia; order Artiodactyla; family Monodontidae; genus Monodon; species Monodon monoceros. The sequence goes on along the minus strand of NW_021703768.1, from coordinate 26,495,055 downwards.
AACTGCAGGTATAATCCAATTCTCGATACTTAATTCTCTGGAAAGAAATAGAGAGGAAGCATGAAACCTGTTAGTAAGTAGGTTTTTCCAAATGTAATTTCATTCAGAACAATATTTTAAGACAGTAGGTCTCCAAGTGGGGTCCAAGGACCCTTGCAGGGGTTCCTGAGACCTTTTCAGTGTAACTAGTTCAAAACAATTTTTCTAAGAACACCAAGGCACTATTCCCCCTTTTCACTGTATTGACATTTACACTGACAGTACAATGCAATGGTGGTTGATGTCCTAAGATTAATCAAGGCAAAGGCACCAAACTCTACAAGTAGTCACTGTATTCATCACTACCAAGCACCAGTGTCCCAAACCCCCATCCAGTTTCACGTGAGAAAGTCTTTCATAATTTTATTAAACTTTGACCCTGAGTATACGTTTTAAAATAACCTGTGTGGCAAGATGGGAAGTGCACAGCAAGCACTTCTGTTACGGATTTTGAAGTACAACGGTTGTCTCAAGGAAAAGCACTTGTAATTGAATTGCAAGCTGAACACCATTTTTCTTGAAAGGAAGACTGACTCATAAACCATAGTTGTTCAGACGTGAACCTGAATTGCTGGATTCTACTTTCCAACTAAGCTTTAAGAAATGACCACTTGTCAAGTTTTGGTATCGTATTAAAGAATATTCACAATTAACTGAAAAGGCTATGAAAATACTCTTCATATACCTCCACCAAAACAACATATGGTAACGGACTGAACGCAGAATCCGAGAATCCAGCTGTCTTCTATAAAGGCAAATATTAAAGAGATCTGTAAAATTTAAACATTGTGGGCTTCCCTGGTGGCGCAGTGGTTGAGCGTTCGCCTGCCGATGCAGGGGACACGGGTTCGTGCCCCGGTCCGGGAAGATCCCACATGCCGCGGAGCGGCTGGGCCCGTGAGCCATGGCCGCTGAGCCTGCGCATCCGGAGCCTGTGCTCCGCAACGGGAGAGGCCAGAGCAGTGAGAGGCCCGCGTACCGCAAAAAAAAAAAAAAAAGAAAATATATTTGTTTTCCATAAAAATATCTTATGCTAACATATAAAGTCCTATTATTTTGAAATGAATTAATATCTTAAACATTTCTCAGTTTTAATTTCAAATATGGTAAATATCAATAAATATAGCTCACATTAAAAAAAACTCAAGATTTTTAAGGGTGTACAGGAATCCTGAGATTAAAAAAGTTTAAAAACTATTATTCTATGACTAACTGTACAGTCGTCATACCTGCTTCATAATTCTTTTTAATTTCTAAAATATAAAATCTCTAAATATAAAAGAGAGTAAGGACAATGGTAGAGCTACCACATTTCTTTAGAAATTAGTTCTCTGAGTTTTAGTTTTAGAGTCAACTAAAAGAAATGCAGTACGCTAAAATTAATTCACACAAGCATTTATATTTTAATTTTATATTACAACAAGATAATTACTGCTATGTAACTTTTCATTTTATACGAGTAGGCTATATTATAACAAATACATAAGTAAAGAGACAGTGACACGATTTCAGGGAACTATATCACTGAAGCGAGGTAAGTCACTATTTAGAGATACACTAGGTATGTCTTTCCTGAAGAATGGACTACAAAATTTCACGTCCACCTCTATGATTCTGTATAACTGAAAGTCAATAGGATTTGTGACCTGAAAAGAAACAAATTGGGAGGTTGCAGGGACTCAATACTGGAAGAAAGGATACACAAATTAAAGATGCATTGCTTATACAATTATTGAACTATGTGTTCAAGACACATTTTCTTGTGCCTCCGTAACCAGACTTTTAAAGGGGTAAAGAAGAGTGAACTGGCTTAGGTAATTTCTAAAGTCTCCGACTTCTAAAATTCTAATTCTAAAGCAGAGGCTGGTAAACATTGGCTGGGCCACCTGTTTTTGCAAATAAAGTTTTATCGGAACACAGCCACTGACACTTGTTTACGTAGTGTTTACAGCTGCTTTCACACCACAAAGGCAAAAATAAGTAGTTGCAACAGAGACCATATGGCCAGCAAGCCTAAAATATTTACTATCTGGTTCGTTAAGAAAAAGTTTGCCCATACTTGTTCTAAATAAAATAAAAAAGGCAAACAAAAGCAAAACTCATGAGCTTAGCAAAGACTATTTCTCTTAATTGCTTATCATCTACTGCAAATTGTATTTCAGGTGCATAAAAGATCATTAACAAAAATCACATTTTACCCGAAAAGTGTTTCCTTATCAAATACAGTGTCAGCTGGCATATTCACAGGAATAAGGAGGTCTGGATGTGAATCAAAATGCACAAAACTTATATTACTTGCAGGAAGATGCTTTGAGCCAATGGCCCGGTATATAAAGGGCAGAACCTGTAAAAGACACATACATGCACACATTCAGAACTGGTACAGAATTCATGAGCATACACTCAATTGCAGACTGAAAAACAATGCTAAACATAACTGCACATAATTTGAAGCACACCAAGTTGTTAAAAAGTAGGGAAATATTAAATTTGTTCATTGCACATGGTTTAGACAATCATCTCAAGCTTTATTTTTTCCTCAGAACTTCCAAGTTACACCTTCAAAGGCTTTAATGGGCATCTCTCACCACCATGCTGCCTCCACCTCAAACACAAAGATAATGTGGGGAAACAGGCAGGACTGGTACTCAGGAAAAAACTGCTGGTTAATACCCTCTCTGGCATTAAAGATGTGTTCAAGCTACCTGGGTCTCTGGGTCTTTTCCACACCTTTAGGATGGTGGTGCAGGGCTATGTCGTCTATAAGGCTCTTAGTCTTGTTACGGTCTCTAGAGTTCTAAGTTTAAGACTGAATTTGAAAGCACCACCTAACCCATGCTTGCTCTCTCAGACACATACACACCGTCTCTAGGTCCTGAGAGACCCAACTTCCTTCCTATTCTCTTTACTATATTCATCCACAAATCTGGAATCACCCTCTTCCTCTTTCATAGCCAGAGCATTCTCAAGGCATATGAATGCTATTTAAAAAAAAAAGTCTTAGACCACGGGACTGTCTCCTAGGCTTCCAGAAATCTAGATTAGGGCACCATTTTAGCTATTCCAAAGTAGCACTACCTAAGAAACAGAACATATCTTTTTTTTTTTTTTTTTAGAACATATCTTTAGTGTCTATAAACTCGGGGCACCCTGTTAAAAGATTTAGGCACACACTACGTACACAATAATACTAACGGCCCTATGAGTGCTACTTTGCACCATTTCACAGGTGACAGTCCACATTCTTAACAAAAATCTCCCGGCTACACAGCAGGAACGTGTAGGGAGGCCGAGTGACAGTAGGAAGCCTGCGTCAATGCGCAGGTTGAGGACTCGGGGCTGTGCAGTTACACTGCCCGCGTTCGACTCCCGATGCCACCAGAGCCTCGAGTGTTAGAGGAGTTGCCCGACTCGTAGTAAGCGCCCCATAAACGTCAGCGCCTATTCTTCCAAGCTAACCGTTCTGGTGTTTTCCCCACAGCAATGCAACTCGCGTGGGTAACTAACGCTGGTTATCTCTCTGGCCTCCGATGGCCAGGCTCCGCCGCCTCCTTGGTCCTCGCGCGATTCTGCCCCAGGCCCGGCAGCCGCCCTCTCACCTCCTGATGATCCTCCACCACCCACACCGGGAGCTCATGGTAGCGCCGGAGCCGTGTGCACTCTCCAGTAAACTCGCTCATGTTTTCGCTCGAGGCAGCGTCCCAGCGAGGTGGACTCAAAGAGGTTTGAGCTGCGACCCCGCCTCCTCGCCCGACAGGAAACGCGCGCTCACCCGGTTGTGGTTCTGGATTGGAGGATGTAGGGGGCAGTGGGCGGGCGCCGGAGGGGTCGACGAGAACGATTGGTTTAGATGTTCATCGCTCTTATTGATGCACCAATCACCGCGCACAAGGCGCTGCGGCGAGCCCAAGAGCTTTCCCTCTTGTGGTCCGGCTTTCGCAGGTTTGCTTTTTAATTCTCTCGGTTTCCTGTTCCGGAGGCGCTGGCGGCGCTAAGATCTTGGCGGCTGCAATGTGAGTCTGGCTTTACTCTAACGGCGACCTCGCGGCCTGAGAGCCTTTTGTAGGTAAAAGGGGCAGCTTGCGGGTGTTGGAAGAGGGAGTGTTTCCAAGTGTCCTGATTTCAACGGGGCTGGAGTCTGGGGCTGGGGTGAGGGGCGCCTGGGAATTAGGATCGGGCAGCCCCTCTTCAGATCTGCAGCGAAGGGCGAAAAAGCGACTTTAGGCCCGGATCCTGCGAATAAATAGAAGTGAAAAATGAGATCTTTCTTTCATTGTGGAGCGCGTGCGGTGGTCCAGCCCTGGGGCCGCCCGGATCTCGGAGGGGAGTGAGACCGTAAGCTTACCTCGTGGGGCGCACGATCTGGCGGGAGATGTGAACAGCGAGACCCGTAATTTCGGATCAGCCAGCCGAAGATGACCGGCCTGGGGATTCAGCTGGGAGAAAGAGTGTTAATAGAAATGTAGTCACACTTTGCAACTTTTTCTACATAGACTGATGTTCCTGGACGTGTTAACTATGCAAAACAGCTCCCTCAGTTTCCCTGCTTCCAAACAGCAACTGAGGAGTAGGCACACGCAGAAAATAATTACTTTTCCACTTGCAGTGAGTTCCTTGACTTTTGACTTTTGTCGCACCCTAACACAGCCTGACTATGCCTTTAATAGATCAGTTTCATAATCAGTGTCTTCAGATATTCTGTCTCTAGAAACATACATGAGGATCTAATGGTGAGTCTTCAACAGCAGTCTGAACACACAGTACAGGAGTGTTGGTAATCCTGACTGTTGCCCACCTCTAGATTCAGTACATTCCTTTGTGTTCCCCAGGACCCTATGCATACCTCTTTTCTTGTGTTTATAGCATTATATTATTTTTTTAAATTGTATTTGTATGTGGATTCTGGGCTTCACGAGTCCTGTGGGCTCTGTGTCTTACTCATCTTTGAGTGCTTAGGACCTGTGACGGTGCCCCACATGTATAGGCCCCTTAAATGTTGCATGAATCAGTGAAAATACCTGCTTTTTGTCTGGTTTTGGTAATGCCTATCTGTTGTGGATATATGCAATAGGGAAATGTACAGTAGCAACACAGAAACGTATATCACTAGTGAGACAGTAAACATTTATTGATCACCTACTGTGTGCAGGACGCTCTGCCAGGGGCTGTGAAGGATACAGAAATGTTTGTGAATCAACCCGTTTCATCAAGGAGCTCATAATCTAGTGGAGGAGTTAGACATGCGCACACGTGACTGTAATATGAGGCAGTCTCTGGTAAGTGCTATAAAAGAATTAAGTACAGACTAAGAGCAATGGACGTGTAGAGGGAATGGGATTACTTCCTGAAGGGAACCAGGAAAGGCAGCACAGAAGAGTTGGCATTTGGCTTGGTTGGTGGGTAGAAGAAATTCAACGGGCAAATTCATAGGGTAGGGGATTTTAGAAGGGCAGGAGCAAAGAACAAGCGGGGTGATAGTACTTTGTATGTTAGGCAACTGGGAAAAATCTGGGGTGATAGGCACTTCATGGGGAGGTTAATGGAGAATTAGCCTGGAAGAAGTTGGGACCAGATTGCAGAGGGCCTTAAATGCCAAGAGTGTGGTTTAAACTCGATTCTGTGGGCTCTGAGTAGCCTGTGGTGGCAAGATGGGCTGTCTAGGTCCTAGGTCTATCATGAGGGCCTTGAACTGAATAATAATCATTAATCAGATATTATTTGGTATCTACTTTTTATTAAGCACAGTGATTGATACAGCTAAATAATCTGAACCTATTTTCATGAGCCATTTGAAAATCTACCTTAAGCCTATCGGTAAAGCTTTTAGTTAGAAGGAAGATGCTTCTACATTAAAGCTTTTTGCAGTTAATATTTATTTGGGTTTTTTAAACATTTTGCTGAAGCCTAAGTATTTGGAAAGCCGTTCCTGTTTGTAACATTCTTCAGTGGAAAGAGCTGAGAATGAGAATCAAGGGAAATTGTTGTGTTGACAAGATTATAGTTAAGTTTGAATTTGAATGCTGGTCTCTTTGTGAAGTAAACTGGAGTGTGGAGTGGGAGAACAGAAATGATTTTTTTCTCCTAGTCTTTTAGCAAATTGGAGATAGAGTATGCCTAAGTTTCCAGTCTTTTAAGCTACTGATTATTTTGAGTCAGCAAGACAAGTATTAAGGATATCTAAAAAGTTAGCTGTAAACTTTAATTCAGTTCAACGTGCTCTTAATTTTGTTAGTATGCGAACTGCATTGGAAGATGCAAAATCAGTGTTAAGATAATTGTAGAAATGTTTTCTAGCATTAGCAGTTTGGGAATCATTTTTATGTCTATTTATTCTTTCTGTCTTCTAGAGCTTATATTCTCTGTGGAAGATGTGACATACCCAGATAATACGTCACCATGCAAGGCAGTACCTGGTGAGTGGTATGACAGTAATGGCAGCTGTTTTGGGAGAACAGGGAGAAGCAAACACTGGCACTGGGCCATTGAGGGTGGGAAGGGTTTAGATATGTGAGGAGAGGGGGAGTGTGTTCACGTGGGCCATGTACACGGCCTGCCCTGATGGCCCTGGCAGTTCTGAGGTGCCGGCAGACATTAAAGGTGGGATGAGGTAATGAGTTGGTGACCTGTAATCATTGTACGACCTGCCAAGAAGCAGCACAGAGTGTGTGAGAGCAGGGGACCTATCAAAACCCTTGGGGTGGTGACAGTGGCTGTAGAAAGGCCTGCAAGGGTGTTATTGTAGTAGCCAGGCAGGAGACGATGGTGTGAAATGGATGCACTCAAGAAGTATTTATGAAGCAGAAATGATAGGCATTTGAAAATAAAATTTTAACTAGAGGGGATAAGGGAGAAGTTGTCAGGTAACCCCTGGTATATGACTTGAGGACCAGTAAATGGTCTCATCTATTGAGACAGGAAACACTAAAAAAGGAGCAGGTGGTGGTGTCTTGAAGGGGAAGATCATGAATTCCTTTTAGGATGCATTAGGTTGAATTTGCGAGTCTGTGCTGAGTGGGGAGGAAAGTGTAGACAGGAAGATGCTGGTGCAGATGTAGAGATGTGGGGTGTGTGGGCGGGATGACATGGTGAGGTCATAGCAGATGGTTGAACACTGGGATGTGACTTTGTCATGCTGGAGGTGGAGTGGCTTTAGGGAGTGACAAGGACCAGGGACTGACCACGGCAGTGGGTTGGGTGGCTGACTGGGGAAGAGGAGTTTATTGGCCATGAGGAGGTTCCGCTATTACAGAGAACTCAGTATTAGATGGGTGGGATATGGCAGTGGCCTAAGGGATGGTCAGGCGTTTGTAAAACCCTGTATATATAGTGAGTTTTTCTTTTATCTTTTTCTTTCCTCCAACGAAGTCATAGAATGTCATTCCATCCAGGACGAGGGTGTCCCCGAGGGCGAGGAGGACATGGATCCAGACCCTCAGCACCAGCCTTCAGGCCCCAAAATCTGAGACTGCTTCACCCTCAGCAGCCTCCTGTGCAATACCAATATGAACCTCCGAGCGCCCCTTCCACCACGTTCTCCAACGCTCCAGCTCCCAATTTCCTGCCTCCACGACCAGACTTCGTGCCCTTCCCTCCACCCATGCCTCCATCAGCACAAGGCCCCCTTCCCCCCTGCCCGATCCGGCCCCCCTTCCCCAGCCACCAGATGAGGCCCCCCTTTCCCGTGCCTCCCTGTTTTCCTCCCATGCCGCCTCCGATGCCCTGTCCCAATAACCCCCCAGTCCCTGGAGCACCTCCTGGACAGGGCACTTTCCCCTTCATGATGCCCCCTCCATCCATGCCCCACCCCCCGCCTCCTCCCGTAGTGCCTCAGCAGGTCAATTACCAGTACCCTCCGGGATACTCGCACCACAGTTTCCCACCTCCCAATTTTAATAGCTTCCAGAACAACCTCAGTTCCTTCTCACCCAGTGCTAATAATAGCAGTAGCCCTCATTTTAGGCACCTCCCTCCATACCCACTCCCAAAGGCTCCCAGTGAGAGGAGGTCCCCAGAAAGGCTCAAGCACTATGATGATCACAGACGCCGGGATCACAGTCACGGGAGGGGCGAGAGGCATCGTTCCTTGGATCGGCGGGAGCGAGGCCGAAGTCCTGACAGGAGAAGGCAGGACAGCCGCTACAGATCCGATTACGACCGGGGGAGGACACCGTCCCGCCACAGGAGCTATGAGCGGAGCAGGTAAAGCACATGTGTGTTTTTTAATGAAGTGCAGAGGCCCCGGCACAGGCCATTTCTGTTGGTCAACAACCAAACCGAAAAGGTCCAGCTGTGCATTTCGCTTTATGAAAGGAAAAGCGTCCCAAAATTATCAACATAGATTCATTTCAATGAATGTAAGCCAGTTACTCTGCATAATACAGTTGACATTTTAATGATGATCAATAAAAGATCTTGTAGTTGTTTGTGTGGATGTTGTATTTAATTATGTTCAGTGTGATCACCATGTCAGGTTACAGCACTTGAGTTCTTTTGGAATTGTTGATCTGCGTATGTTATCAGTCAGGAATCGAAGTAGTTAACAAGCAGAACTTGCTTTCTGATGTTTAGGATAAGTGGAAGTTTATCATATGTTGTTGCTTTCTTGCTCTGTTCCTTTATAAAATGAAATAATACGCATTATCAAAGGTACAGTTTTCAAAATGGCTTTTAATTTGATTTTGTTGCATTGAAACATATTCATACTAAAGAAAGTTGCATTTAAAACGTACTATTCCATTCCAGATTACATTTCTTTTTTTTTTTTCAAAAGACCAAATATCTATATATACAAGAGAATAAGGTTTCCAGCAGACACTCATAGATGGGCATCTAGAAGTGCTCTGAAGTTATACGCAAATTCTTTGTGTATGTATGTTTTTCTGTAAGTTAATCAGTTGCTTACAGCAGATTCTTAAGAGATGGTGTGAGTCTATTACACCAAAAATCTAACAACCATTGGTTTAGATGGAAAAATAAAAATGCACAGGTATCGATTGTACTAATATTTATTTGTACCTTCAGTGAACTCTTTATATTGATGAAGATTTGAGGTTTTCCGGTTGTCAAGCTGGTAACAGTGCTGCTCTTTGTGTCTGCTGTGGTGTGTTTACCTTCATTGTCTTGTGGAACTTCTGTGCTGAAAAATTTGAGGTCCCCAGAGCGGTCACTCCGTTACTTGGGCTTGTGGAGAGCTGGTCTTGGCCTCTGTGGAATCAGTGTGCTTCTCAGTTCCCATGTTGTTCTCATGGCTGGGGGCTTGATTCTGACCGAACATTTTGCCAGTAAACGGTAGCAGTCATTCTCAGTCCCGAAGAGAGTGACCAGTACTCGGAAGGTTTGGAAGGAAAATGCTCTATTGCTTCTCCCTGACGCCCAGTGGAAGGTGGAAGGAACATGTTTCCTTCAGAGGTGACTGATTCTGGTGGGCCAAAGCTGACAGAGTTGGTAGACTTTTAAAAGTCTTTTCAGCACGACTTACTTACTGTTCCCGGTCAATTTTGTTCTTAATTCTGTGATGGACTAGTTGGCAGAGGCCTGTGATGGTTTATTTTACAGTTTTATGGTAAAAATCTAAATCAGAAAGAATTTGTTAATAGTTTTCTTCATACAAAGTGATTATTAATAAACCTGTCTCTGGGGAAACATTTTGCTGCAAACTTCAGCATTCTAGGTGGCATTTTTTTTCCGTTTTGGGGGTGCTGTAGTTTTTAGGGCTCTGCTGTAAAATCCTGGATTCTTCCATCCAGGCTTAAGCTTGGAGTTAATGTGTTTGTTTGAAGAAACACAGATGTCCTGTAAACTGAGGATGTCTATCAGTAAGTGAAATCAAGTGCCAAAAGAATTACCCTTAATCTCCATTATTCTAAAAGGCAACCCCTTTACCATGAAGGACCTTAGGCAGTTAGCTCATCTTTGTAAATGGCCTTTATTTACTTTGGAGTTGTTTTATAATGTTGTATTTGGGATATTTGCCCAGGAGCTGCCTTAGTGTCACAGCCACATTAAAATCAGCTCCTTTTGGGGTCTTAGTAGCGTGTCAGTCATCTGTCTTATATGGAATGCTTCTGTGAAACAAACATGGGGTACCTGAAGTCCTAGTATAACTTCTAGAAGTATATTGGAGAAAACCAAAAGTTTGTGCATTAGGTTGTGTTAAGTTTATGCAAATTCTTTAGTCTGTCCTCTGGCTACTTCTCCCCTTGCTTCTTGGGGTAAGTGAATCTGTCCTTTTTCAGATTTCATTTTCCCTCTTTTTCTCCTGCTCCGAAATCTGGTTGAATAATAATTACAAGATCCTTTTAGGGCAAACCATCTGTAGCGGAAGTTTGTGAAGAAGTAGATGTATGCATTTGCTATCGTGAAAGATCAGGGTTCCTCCGGGGAGTGGGAAAAGAAGCAGCGGCAGATGCAACCAGTAAGGTGCAGTGCAGCGGCTTCCCACAAATGAGTAGTGTTATAGCACAGTAATCCCCATAGCTGTCCTGTTGAGTACAACGTGTAGTCATCAGAGAGCTAGTATCATGTATCTAATACTATGCTTCCAAACAGGGAAAAGTTTTTGGAAAAATAACCCAAGCGTTGTTTTTCTTGCTTTAAATGGCTTTATCGTATAGTGTTACTGTGACTTACGTCCATACTGGTCTTTTCAGTTCATAGCCACTCAGAGGTAGTAATCATCATCAGAAATGCCACTCTTGAATGCAAAACTCTGTCCCCTGGGTGTTAAAGAAACAAACAAAAAATTAGGAATATCCTTTAAGTTGAGGGTTTTTTTGTTTGTTTTGTTTTGGGTTTTTTTGATGTGGACCGTTTTTAGAGTCTTTATTGAATTTGTTACAATATTGCTTCTGTTTTATGTTTTGGCCTTTCGGCCCCAAGGCATGTGGGACCCCAGCTCCCCAACCAGGGATCGAACCCGTGTCCCCCACATTGAAAGGTGAATTCCCAACCACCAGGAAGTCCCTAAATACAGTTTTTATTTGGAAATATAGGCAATTATTTTTTTCAGCAGCCATGCCATCACAAATTACATTATATCTTTGTCATGTGGTACCACTCACTAGCTGGGATTTACTGCCTAAAAGTAAACTGTAAATTTAGAAGTGTATCAGGTAAAGAATGTAGAATTCCAAGCACTGGCTCCTTTACTTTGCACAGCTGGTGTGTACCTGAGGCTTAAGTATATGTTAAAAGTATTATTCAAAAACAAAAACAAACAAACAAACAAAAAGTATTATTCAAAAGAGTTTTTCTTGAGGAGGGGTTTTTAGGTGAAAAAACAATTTTTGTTTTAATATCTAAGATCTCTATCAGTTTTGTAAATTTTGATTTCAGTGAATTTACATTTCTTCTGTTTGGCTGTAGGTTGGGGGATTTTTTTTTTTTTTTTTGGCCATGCCACATGGCAAGCATAGTAGGATCTTAGTTCCCAGACCAGCGATCGAACCAGTGCCCCCTGCAGTGGAAGCACAGAGTCTTAACCACTGAACTGCCAGGGAAGCCTGGTGCAGGGAGAGGGAGATGTTTTTGAGTTCAGACATTTTTGTAGTCTTCTTGCTGGACTCAGACTAATATAGCATTTTTTCCCCCATTCTAAGACCTAGTAGTTATTTCCCTTAGATTTATTTCTGATATAAACACACTGGAGTTCCAATTTTTGTTTCAGATCTCATTGTACTCATTAAATAGACTCAGAAGTTATTACTATTATTATTACTAAACTCTGGTGTCACATTGGAAGGTTCAAAGTCCTACATTCTAGTTTTACACTGAGTAAACTCTGTCTCCATTTAGAGTTTTTTTTCAGATGAAGACAGCATTTAAAGGTAAAGTGACTTAGAGTCTCATGACAATTAGTGATGGCTAGAACTATACCTCAGGCCTATAACCTATAAGAGTTTAGAACTCTTTCATTATAGACCCTTGTCCTGATCTTTACTGTAAAAGCTTTAACTGGCATATATTTGATGGATGAAATTAAGAGTGTTCTAGAAATCAATAGACAGTTGAATCCTTTGAAGTTTTCCTCTTAGGTTAAATAATCAAGGTTGGCTGGTTAGAAGGTCTCAAGAGAAGATTATGATAAAATTCCCTTTGTTGCTCAGTATTAAGTATGACTTCTTTTTTTTTTTTTTTTAAGAAAACAGCAAGAAATGTCCAAGTTAGTTAACTTCTGTAACGTGAAACACTCCTTTATCCTATAATAAATGAAGGATGAATAAAAATTCCCATAGTGAATAGTGCCTGCAAAATTCTTAGGTGAGGTGAGGTTCATTTATTCAGAAGGTGAATTCAGTGAAAAGAGATGGTGTTTTGAGTCTTTCTGTTGAAAACAGCTCTGTGTATTAATTCCTTTAAGAGAGCGGGAACGGGAGAGACACAGGCACCGGGACAGCCGAAGATCACCGTCTCTGGAAAGGTCCTACAAAAAAGAGTATAAGAGATCTGGAAGGTAAGCAAGGAGTTGACACTGGTAGAAGTCATAGGATTATCTCCTGGAATTCAGATTTTGTGCTTGTGCAAAGTATCAGCCAGGTCTTAAGAATAGCCTGAGAGTCTGTCCAAAGAGCCCTGTGAAAAGTTAAAGTAGCCAATTACTTAAAAACCTTTACTTTCAAGATGTATTGAGAATGAACAAGGAAAATCTTGATACATTTCCAAAAGTTAGAAATTATATGGGCCACTTTCTGACCTCAGTTGCTATAAAACTATACATTAATAATTCAAGGTTTTTTAAGAAAAACCTTGAAAATTCATAATTATGCTCTTAAATTTACTTGTTTCAAAAAAAAAGAGCAAAACTGCAGTCACACCTTATTTGGAAAAATGACATTGAGATTGCTGCAAATCAAAACTTGCAGGATGTAACCAATTCTATATCGATAAGTAAAATCCATGTCTTATGTAATGGTAATTAAGAACAGTACTCTAGGATCTGACAGATTTGGGGTCAATTACTAGTTTTCCCAACTTTTTTATTGAGCAGAGTAATCTAACTTTTTTTAAGCCTCAGTGGCTTTGTCTAAAATAAGGACAGTTATACTTGCCTTATTGAGTGGTGAGGGGTCATTGAGATAATAATACACGTAAAACACTTAGAACTGGGCCCAGTAGTGCCAAATAAATGGTAACTATATATCTAATTATTATCTGATCATTTGACTCTAGAAATTGGTAGAGTATAAGAAAAGCAGAAAAAGGGATTTAAAGATAAAAGAAATTAATGAAATAGAACTGAAGTACTATAATAATATTTGTAAATAAATGCAAGATTTCTTTGAAAGGCCGTACAATTTAAAAAGTGGCAAATCAAGAAAAGAAATACATACATTCCATTAAGTATAAGAAATTATACTTTAAACCTCCTTCATTCCTGTATTATTACAGGAATGAAGGAGGTTTAAAAATTATTGTATGTTGGTATAAGTACAGATATTTTATTTGAGAGATTTAAAAACTTGGATGTGATGGGTTGTTTTCTATGAAAACAAAAATTACAAACCTTACACAAGAAGCAGAAAATTTTAATAGGCTGATAACCATGGAAAAAAGTTGAAGAAGGTGAATTTGTGCCACTTTCAAAAAAGTTTTAAACTATTTTAGAACACTGATGAAGATGGAAGGAAAGCTCAGCGCGTGCTGTGATACCAGGAGAATCCAGATGGCAAAACCTAATCAATGAAAAGAAACCACAAAACAATCTCTTATGAATAGGGATATGAAAATACTGATTAGTATATTAGCAAGTTTTCAGTTGTGTGTTAAAATAATTGAGAGATTATTCCAAGATTGCATGGGAAGATAAGTTAATATTAGGAGATTTGTAACTGTAATCCTTTGTGTCAGAATCTGTAGGGTTATCTCAGTATCTGCCTATTAGATATTTAAAATAAAGTCACATCCATTTATGAGTAGAAACTGGTAAACCTCGAGTATAAGCAGACTTCTTCAACATGATGAGAACATTATCTCGTGACGAACATGATTGATACCATCTCAGAAGAGCCAAATTCAATGTTGAAAACTTATAGACCTTCCCATACACATTAAAAGGGGTCCTGTAAATCATTGAGGATGCACATTAAATAAAGACAAGGGGGCCCAATTGCCTACCACTGTCACCTGATGTATAGCTAAATCAACAAGCAAACGAAAAACATTGCATCCTTGTGTGTCCCAGGTATTGTACTGGTGCGGTGATATAGTCATTAACAAGAGTCCCCACTTTTCAGGAATAAGAAAGTTAAGTACTGTGAGAAGTGCTTTTGGTAGAGCAATTAATTACATGTTGCTCTGGGAACACAGCAGTCGATAACTCAGTTTAGGGTAGTCACAGAGAAATTGACATTTTACTGATACCTAGAGTATGAGTAGTAATGCATGAGGGAAGGGGGATGGTAGGGGAAGAGAGAGAGCAGGTGTGAAGGTTGCAGTATGGAGAATTGGTCTCAGAGGATCAAGCCTGGAGGTAGGGAAATGAGTTTAGAAGGCTTTTGTTAGTAATCCACAGAAGAAATGATTGTGCCTAGACCGGCACAGTGACAGTGGCGATGGGGAAAGGTAGAGGTAATTGAGAGATCGATGAGGGAGGCAGGAGGACTTGATAACTGATCGTGAGGAAGAGGTGGCAGCAGTCATCATCGAGGTCTGGTGTTCCCCTTTGAGGGCTGGGAACACTCAGAAACAGGTAAAGGAAGAGTTCAATTCGGGGCAAGTGGGATTTGAGAATCTGTGAGACAACCAGATGGAATTGTGTGGTAGTTATTTGGACACAGAGGTGCAAGGTTCAGAAAAGAGATCCTAGCTGGAAATACTAAATACCATGGATTAAACGAGGTCAGCTGGGAAGAGTTTGTTCAGTGAGAAAAAGGGCCTGAGGAGGAGGAGAAGAAGGAGGGGATGAGGATAGGAAACAAGTCAAGATACTGTGTTGGTGGAAATCATTGAGGACCCGTCTGAGGTTGATGGTTTTTAATGTGCTGTGCTAGAAATCTCTTCAGTCTGCTGGTTTCTTCCCCATGCCCAGTAGCTTGTGGAGAAGGCAGAGACTTGGATTCTGTGAGTCTAACTAATGCAGTAGATGAGAAAATAAAAATTACAGATGTAAATCCTGTAAAGGAGGGAGAGTTATAGTTGTAATATAGCATCTTGTTAAAAAACAATTTTGAGTTTGGATTTTGAAATTTGAAATTCCTGAGACACCTACCTAAAAAAGATGCTTTGTTCCTGTTTTGAAATGTCCCTCTCAAAGTGTTAAAAAAAAAAAGAAAGAAAGAAAGAAAAAAGAATACTAATTGTTGTTCACAATAGACAACCCTGACCATCCATTATTCAAGATACCTGCCTAAGGGGATGGGGTGACAATGTTTTCTGCCTGTGTTTCTTGATGATAATAATAAATATTTGGTGGGATTTTTAGTACATGTCAAAATGTCTGTGTCAAACAACCATATTAGCATTTAACTACCACTTATTAGCTGTGTGATAGTGGGCGAGTGATATAATTTCTAATTGTTTCCTCTCTAGGGGATGTTTATATCTGCCTCAGGGTTCTTGTAAGGACTAAGTGTGTCAGGGTGCTTACAAGAGTGTCAGGCTCTTAGGAAGCACCACAAATGAATAAACAAACAAACAAACAAAACCACACCACTGGGAGCCAAGATTTGCCATTATTAGCTAATGATATTATCAGGAAAATTCAAGAGAATTAGCTAAGAAACATGAGAATTAACTCACTGAAGTTGACAGTTATAAAATAAACATACTATAATTAATAGCCTTCCTAAATACTAGTAATACCTACTTGGAAAATATAACAGGGAAAAAATGTAGATTGACCACAGAAAATTTAAATTAATAAAAATTAAATAACTTATTAAACTTAAAAAATATATAGATCAATGGGAAGAAAACTTCCCATTGTAAGTGTAGTAGATGACAAAGAAGCTGATGTAAATGAATGGAGGGCATGCCATATTCCTGTAGTGGAAGTGGAAGACAGGGTTATAAAATACCAGTTTTCTTCCAAAAACAGCTGTAGTTTTTAGAGGCATTGGTGGTATAGTGGTGAGTATAGCTGCCTTCCAAAAAATCTATTTTAATGTAAGTTCGGTTGAAGTACCAGTTTTAGTAATTAAAATTCTTCTTTGGAATAGAAGTGAGTATAATGAAGAAAAATAATAATGCACAATTTGGTATGGATATAGATAGATGAATGAAACAAATATTGAACAACTTTCAAGTATATATAAAATTTTACATCTATCGTGAAGCTGTTTTTTCAAATCAGAGGAGAAACTGATGTGGGAACAATTAGCAAGCCATATGGAAAAAAAATTGAATTCAGGTTTCTGCCTTAGGTCTTGGACAGATACAGTAAAAAAATTTAATGTTAAAAGTAACTGAAGAAAATATAAAATATTTATTTAACCTTGGGATGGGAAAGGATTATAAGCGTAACACTAAGACTGGAAACAGAAACAAAAAAATCTCTAGATTTGGCCATATAAAAATTGTATGTAGCCATAAGCAGAATTATAAGGAAAACAAAAAACTGACAAAGGTTACATTACATATGACAGCAGACAGGTGATTATTTTAATAAAAAACTCTTTCAATAAACGAAAAAGACTATAATCCTAATTTTAAAAATATTGGCATGGCATATTGACTCAGATGTTCAGAAAAGAAGTGAATGTGAAACGTGTCATTTCAGTAGTGACGAATTAAATGAGATACTCTTCATAAGAATGGAAAAGATTAAAAACAATCATGTTGACAAGATGTGTAGAAATGGGAAATCACATATGGTTTTGATGGTAATCTAAACTGTTACTGCCTATCTGTAGAGAAGCCTTAAAAAAAGTACACACTCTGTGTGTGAAATAATCTGACAAGTCTGCAGAGAACCCAAGTGTGTTTACAGTAGCATTGTTTACAGTGGCAAAAAAAAAAAAAAATAGTAACAACCTAAGTGACTGATCAGATTTGTCAAATTATGGTATATACATATAAAAGAATAATATGAACTTATTAAAAATGGTTCAGATATAGATGTATTGAAGTAGAATGATGTTCCTGATTTACTACTGAGTTGCGGAGAGCAGGCTATAGAGTTTCTTTTTTGTTAAAACTTGTATGTTTACATATCTGTATCTTTTAACACATTTGTGAAATATAGTGGTTATCTCTGAGTGGTGTTACAGGTGACTTTTGTCTTGTTTTTGTTAATGCTTTATTATTTTTCTACAGTGAACATATATACATTTTACTTCACAGTACATTTTTTTTTCTGGTAACAAACCTAGTGATGTACATGTAATATTTGGAAGTTTTATCAATAAGTAATATATATAACCCTTCTAATCACTCACCCTTTTCCCCCTGATGTATACACACTCACACTTACCCTGTCATAAAATCAGGAGTGAATGGTAGAGTTGATGGAAAAAGTTAATTTGTGACTTTGACCCAGGTGTAAACTTTCTTGGATAATAGTGACTCTTATTATCAGGTTGCCAGCGCAACACTAATAAAGCAGTTACTCTCCTTGGCTGGATTCTCAAGGCCTTTATGGTTCCACCTAAATTTCTTGGGCTTAATTTAAAATCTATCCTATAAGTTTTTCCCTCCAAGCACATCCATAGGCTGGGCCTTTGCAAATTTCATGCCCCAGAGATTCAAGGAGATAGAATTGCTTTTTTCCTTTTTAATTGAGTTAGTATTTGTGGGGATTCGAATTAGGCAAAGTGGTGGTTCGTTAAGCAGTAATACCCAAGTGTGCACTTCCAGAGAGATGCTTAGGGATAGTATAACTGGTTCACTCTTGGATTATGGTCCTCAGGCTAAATTTATGGCCAAGTTGAGACCATGTTTTGTGAAGATTTTTTTCTTTTTTCTTGGCAAAGCAGGATGTAGAGGATTCAAAACTAGTATGCTCAATGCTGAGATTGTCTATATATGTGGAGATTTCCAAATATTTCCCAGATATCTTTCTCTTCCAGGAGTTATGGTTTGCCGGGTGCTTCTGAACCTGCTGGATGCACACCAGAATTATCTGGGGAGATTATTAAAAATACAGATTCTTGGGCCCCACCCCCGGAGACTGTGAATCAGTAAGTAGATCTGGGGTAGGGCCTGGGAATTTGTATTTTTAAACAAATAACTTCAGGTGATTCTGATGTCACCAGACTGGTGTCAGGGGGTCACTGGTTTAATAAAAATGAATATGGTGGTTTGCCATGACATTTTTCTTTTAGGTGAAAAATGAACTAAAGAGGTGAAATAGAACAGTTTTACAATGGATGAACATTTTTAATAATTAGCCTCCTTCGTCCCCTTTTGAAGTCGCTCCCCAAGTAGGGAGAAGAAGAGAGCTCGTTGGGAGGAAGAAAAAGACAGATGGAGTGACAACCAGAGCTCCGGCAAAGAGAAGAATGGTAGCTCAGTCAAGGAAAGAGAGCCGGAGGAGTCGCTGCCCGACAGAAATGAGGAGGACGACGACGAGCTCCTTAAGCCTGTGTGGATCCGATGCACCCACTCAGAAAGCTACTACTCCAGTGACCCCATGGATCAGGTGGTAGGTCTGAAGTAGGAGAAGCTGTGGACCAGAGCTGCTCAGCCTCGGTACTGTGGGCATCTTGGGCCGGATAATTCCTTGTGGCGGGGCCCGCCCTGTGCATTGTCAGATGTTGAGCAGCATCTCTGGGCTCTGTGCACTGGAGGCCAGTAGCACCCTCTGCTCGTTGTGGTAACCAAAGCTGTCCTCTGATGTTGCCACATGTCTCCCGGGGGTGACAGAATACCCCTCCCCGCCCCCTCCGGTTGAGAACTACTGCTGTAGACCAAAGCTGCTTTACAGACGCAAGAGTGCAGCAGGTTAATGAAAGGATCTCTGCATTCTGCATTTTTTATGACACTGCTAGTCTTAATACTGGTGGTTTTGTAAGCTCTCACTCATAGCTGCTTTATGCCTTTTGTGATCTATAGCCGTGTGTGTGTGTGTGTGTGTGTGTGTGTGTGTGTGTGTGTGTGTGTGT
>NW_021703768.1:26465642-26475969 GCF_005190385.1 Monodon monoceros | reverse complement strand
TGTGTGTGTGTGTGTGTGTGTGTGTGTGTGTGTGTGTGTGTGTGTGTTTTCCCCTCAAAATGAGAAGCAAGGGAGAATTGAGTTTGTCTCTTACAAGTCTATCCTTGACCAAAGGTAGCCATAGCAAGTTTCCCGAGCACATTGCTGGTTTTGTGGAGTGGCAGGTGTCGTTGCCTTTGGTGGGCTCTCGAGAGACTCAGCACACATGCTGTGGGAGATGGGGCTCCTGGGGCTCGGCAGCCACACCTCATTGAAGTGGGGACCCCACGACCTCCATATGCTCACTTCTTTTCCTTCTTCCATCTCCATTTTATTTTCTGTCACTCTCCTTTCTTTTTTCTCTTTCTCTCTCCCAATAGGTGTCATGCCTCTATCCCATTAATTTAGGTGTATTTGCCATGCGATGGACATACAGTAATGTTCATTGATTAAATGAATGAGTGAAGGAATGGATATCTACAGATTTAGGACAGAAGAGCTTGGAGATGTTAGGTTTAGTGCATGGGGTAGATAAGAGAGCATAGCAGTTGTTTGGAATTTTGTAAACATAGCTTTGACTTGGACTGGGCCCTTATCTATGGGGAACTAGAGAGGAGACTCCCTTGCCTTTGAAAAAAGGGTCTGAGAAATCTTTCCTGGTGGCATGATATTTTACTTGATAAAGTAAAGCAGGGTTTTAAGTCATAGTTCACGTGAAACAGGGAGGGAGAAGCTCACACACCGAGCACTGTTTGGTGCCGAAACTCTACTCCGTGAATCTCAGATTATCTCATTTAATCCTTAAAACATCCCTGGAAAGAAGGCATCTATTACTTCAGAATGTTGCTGTAGATAAGAATACTTGACTAATCGTGACTTAAACTTGCTGGGTTTATTTTTCTCAACAAGCTGTCTGGAGGGAGGTGGTGGCCAGTGTGCATTTAGTGGATCAGCGATGGCAGGGTCCTAGGTTGGCATTGCTGTCTTCTGGAGGGTCCACCACGGTTGCAGGATGCCTGCAGCAGCTCCAGGCATCACGTCCTTACACTCCTCTGTCCAGACACAGATGCAGAGGGCAGTGTTGGGTGGAGCCTCAGGTGCCTGGGGATCTTTTCTTCCATCCCTTTGCCCAGAACTGCATTGTGTGTTCTCCCCATTGATTCGTTTTCCATCTCTTCTGTAACCAATTTCCACAGACTTCACGGCTTAAAACAATCCACATTTATTACCTCACAGTTCTGTAGGTCAGAAGTCAAACTTGGGTCTCACTAGCTAAATTGAGGTACCAGCAGGGTTTCATTCCTTTCTGGAGGGAGCCTGTTTTCTTGCCCATTCAGATTGTTGGCAGAGTTCAGTTCCTTGTGGCTGTAGGATGGAGGTCCTTGTTTCCTTGCTGGCTGGCAGGTAAGGGCTGTTTCCAGCTTCTAGAGGCCATGTACATTCCTTGGCCCGTGGACCCCTTCCTTCATCTTCAAAGCCAGCAGCCAGCGGGTCGAGTCCCTCTTGTGCTTTGAATATCTCCTGCCTCTTTTTCCATTGCATCTCCGACTCCTGTTGGGAGAGGTTCTCCGCTTTTAAAGGCTCATGTTAGGTTGGGCCCACCCACATTATCCCATCTCAAATTCTGTAGCCTTAATCACATCTGCAAAGTCCTTTCTGCCATGTAAGGTAATGTGTTCGTTTTCCAGGGATTAGGACAGAGGCATTTTAGGGGTAGGGGGACTGTGGCTCAGCCTGCCTTCTGAGATCATGAGTTTTCTGCCCCAAATCTGAAGGGAATCATGGTTCTGTAAGCAAGGAGGAATGGCAGAGTGGCTGCCATGGGTATTATTATTATTGAAATAACAAAGTTGAAGGCACTGAGGTTCAGAGCATTTAAACAGGCAGAGCTGTATTTTTCCCCCTCACCTTTTTGTGGGCGTATTAAAACTCCAGTGTAGAAGGAAGGCTGATAAACCAGAAGCCCAATATTGGCCTTTGTGTTTGTGCAGCGTTGAGGCAGAGAGACAGTAAGAATGTCAGAGCTATCCCAGCATCGCCAGTGTCAGTAATGAGCCGGGGCTGAGGAAGAGCAGTTACCCCCTTTTGGGATAACTGCAGATTTTATGATTTAATATTCATTTTATGTCTGAAAGGTACATTTTGAAAATTACTAAGTCAGAGAGTATGGACATTTAAAGTGATTTTCAACCTGGGAGGAGAGTGGGGAAAAGTGGAACACTTCCTCTAGGAATGCATTGCAGAACCTTGTGTTTGTGGTGTGTGTGTGTGTGTCCCTGTGTTTATGGGGTGCATGTGTTTGTGGCGGTCATTGGATTAATGTGGGATATAGACTATCAGTGACTTTCAGTAGGGGAGGAGTATATGTTCCCTAGCAGGGTGTCAGGTGTCATGAATTCTCAGGGGTTTATGAATTTTTTTGTTGTTGTTATATCAAAAGGGCATAGATAAACTTTTCTAATGTTTCTGAATGTTGGCAGTGTGCATTTTCCTGAGGACTTTGTCAACCATAAATGTGTGTGTGTGATTCAGAGCATCATTGCCAGCACTGGGCATTTTGCTTTTAAATGTTTATTAAATCAAGGGTTGAAAAATGACACCTTGCAAGTACAAATCTTTGGTCACTGGTGAGCTCTTATTGTCTCTTTGGTATGACTATTATTAATACAGTTCCTAATATTGATCCTTTATTTTTCAAAGGGAGATTCTACGGTAGTTGGAACAAGTAGACTCCGCGACTTATATGACAAATTTGAGGAAGAGTTGGGGAGCAGGCAAGAGAAGGCCAAAGCTGCTAGACCCCCATGGGAGCCTCCGAAGACGAAGCTAGATGAAGATTTAGGTGAGTCACAAGGCACTAGACCGAGATCCTGTGCTCTTTTATTATTGCTTAATCCTGAACTTTTGGGATGTGTCCCTGAGAGTCCCAGATTGAAATTTCCTCTTGCCCGTTTGGTTCTCCTAATTACAGTCAGCAAATACATAGCAGTGAAACTTTCTTCTTTCTGATCTTATTTTTCCTTAGTTACATTCAGTAGAATACATAAGAGATCTCATTTGCAAGGTGTGCTGACAGTTGTGTCTCCTGTAGAATTGTCTTTTGTCTTAATCAGAAAGGACCATTGTCCAGCCTCCCATCAAAAGCAGGAGCCTGTTCCCGTGCCTCGGGCCTCTGATTGGCAGGCATTCCCTATGGCCCTCCCCACTGCCAGGGTGCTCCTGGTTTGATGAGAAACTCCAGCTATAGCCCAGCTCTGTTTGAAGGTTTCTCTCTCTTCACAAAGTTTTCATAACTTTCTTACATGGTGATGTCTTGTCTGTTCGCAGACAAGACATTCAGCATGCCTTTTCCTGCGTGTTCTCTGGCTCTCATCTGTCTACTTTCATTATGTCTCCCTCGCTGAGAGGCAGTGTCCATGGTGGGGAAGAGCAATGACTGCACCAGCTGACCTGGGTTTGAATCCTTGCTCCACTACTTGAAAAGTGCGATCTCGGGCAAGTGATTTAATCTCTCTGTGCCTTACTTTTCTCATCTGTAAAAGAGGGATGACAGCCTCCATCTCACACAGTACACTCGAAAATACAACCATGTACGGGTTCCTTATTACTATGCTGTACTACGTTAATCTCTTGTAGCATTAGTCAAAGTTCTAGGTCTTTTTTTTTTTTAAGTGTGGTAAAATACTTACAACATGCACATGAGACACATAAGACGTACCGTTTAGCCATGTTTGAATGTACGGCTCAGTAGTGTTAAGTACATTCACATTGTGCAAACAACCTCCAGACCTCTTCATCTTGCTAAACTGACACTCTATCCACATTAAGGAACAACTCCCCAGTCCTCCCTCCCCCAGCCCCTGGCAACCACCATTCTACTTTCTGTCTCTATGAATTTGGCTACTCTAGGTACCTCGTATAAGTAGAATCACACCATATTTGTCTTTTTGTGGCAGGCTTGTTTCATTAGCATAATTCTTGGTCTGTTTTTATCCAGTCATTTCCAAGGACTAAAATCTTCTGTTGCTACCATCGAGAGAAAAACATTTACAATCTTCAGTCTGACGTTCAGAGCCTGGCGTTCATGACATTGGAGCCCCTCACTTCCAGGTTTTTTCCGCGAGGCCTTTGCTCCAGCCAGATTCCACCCATGCTCTTGCCTCTGTGCTTTTGCCTGCAGCGCCCCATCTGTGTTCCTTTCCGCCTCATCAGCCTAACCCCACCCCCACTCCGTGTCTTGGTCGCGTGTACCCCTTCTAGGAAATCCTCAGTGACCTTTCTGGACCAGTGTGGATTCACGGCACCTTTCTGAATGTGAAACTTTGTACTGCTCCAGTGGTTTGCATTTTCTCTGGCGTTGTTCATCAGGTCTTTCTTTGTAAAAATATTTGATTCTTTGCTTCCCCCACTAGACTGTGACTTAGGATTATGGACTCTATTAGTTTTTATGGGGTTGCTTAGCAGAGTTCTAGTATGGAGTAGGCACTCGAATATTTGCTGGGAGATAAACAGCTCTCCTCATATTTAGAGGTTTGGGTCATTAGAAAGTAAGTCTCCAGGTAGAACCAGCTTGCAGATTGCTTCAACATCTCTCCATGTTTTCCCCTCACCACCATAGAGAGTTCCAGTGAATCCGAATGTGAGTCCGATGAGGACAGCACCTGTTCTAGCAGCTCAGACTCTGAAGTTTTCGACGTCATTGCAGAAATCAAACGCAAAAAGGCCCATCCTGACCGACTTCACGATGAACTTTGGTACAATGACCCAGGCCAGGTATGCAGGTTTTTATGTTCTTGCTGTGAAGACTGCGGACGTACACATCACGTTTATGACTCTAGGCTCAGAAGATGCATGTATGTTAGCTGGCACTGAAACTGAATTTTCCTCAGGGTTGGGTGTCATTCTTCACAGCTTATTTCTTTTCAGCAAGTGTTCCTTGAATCATGTTTGATGATGTTGGGAAATCCTGTGTTGGGGAGCAGGAAGATGGTGCTGCCTCATTAAACTTTCAGTAAATGGAAGGAGACGAGTGGTGGGTTAGGGAGAGAGCACTTGTAGTTCTTTCTAAAAGCAGTTCATCTGGGGCTTCCCTGGTGGCGCAGTGGTTGAGGGTCTGCCTGCCGATGCAGGGAACACGGGTTCGTGCCCAGGTCTGGGAAGATCCCACATGCCGCGGAACGGCTGGACCCGTGAGCCGTGGCCGCTGAGCCTATGCATCCGGAGCCTGTGCTCCTCAACGGGAGAGGCCACAACAGTGAAAGGCCCGCGTACCGCAAAAAAAAAAAAAAAAAAAAGCAGTTCATCTGGAAGTTACTTTGCAGCCGTACAGTAAACAGTGTCCCAAGTCCTGTAAGACTCCATATTTCCTAGTTGGTAGTAGTCACAATGTCTTATAACTTCTCTTCCTTGTTAATAAGCATGTTTGAGCTAATTACATCATGGCTGGACATAATCGTTTTTATTTTTGCTTACTATTTTATTATGAACTAATACATAATACAAAATATTAATAGTATCTATAAAAGATTTGTATTACAAATACACAGTACATACAAAAATAGTATCTTTAATGCATATGAAGTTATCAAGCATAATAAAACATCTCTATAAAAAGATAATTTAAAATTTATGTTTTATAAATAAATTCATACCATTCTGTATTATTTTGAATGCTCTTCTCCTGGTACTTATTAGATGACAGCTATCTAAATTTTTTTTCTTGATACAATTAATATAGTTAGAATGCCTGACAGAAGTGTACTTTCTCTGAGAACTGCTCTCTGAGAATTGAGCAGAAATGTTTGCAAATGGTCAGTGCATTTTGAAATCTTACTTTGATATGTTAATCATGTATATGATCTCTTTAAACAGCTTTAGTGAGTTATAATTCACATACCATACAATTCACACAATTAAAATGTACATTTCAGTGTTTTTATGTATATTCACAGGAATATGTGCAACCATCATCACAATCTAATTTTAGAGCATTTTTGTGTCCCCTAAGAGAACTCCTGTGTCCATCAGTCACTCCCCTTACCCTGTGGTCATATCAAGAAACCTATTCCTTGGTTTCTGTGGGTTCTTATTCCTGTCAGAGATTTACCAGGGCCTTCTGTACAGTCTCAACATTGTGTTTACTCTGTGGTTTTGCATCCTCTGTACAGTTGAGCCTTATAAAGGGCTGATCTGCATTGGGGCCCAGACCCTGGTAAAAGGCAGGAATGTATGATGTCTATCTCACTTCTCCTTAAGTGAGCACTAAGTGATTTTTCCACATTTTTCATCACAACAGGTTGTGCCCAGCATTACGAATGTGTTGTGACTTTTGAGGGAATTCCATCACATCTCTGTTTGCCAGCTTTTACTTTGGATAATATCTTAATGGATTTTTTTGTTTGTTTGTTTGTTTGTTTTAGGTAGCCATTATTCCTCTGCTGTACCACCTGGAGCTTTAGATTTACCAAAAGGATAAAGAAAGTTACAGATTTTTACTTTAAATATCTTTTCAAAGTTTAATGAGATATTTTCATTGGGCACGAGTTACAAATCCCTGGAAATCGAAAGAAATATGTGTGTGTATATAGAATATATTTGTCCCATAATATGTGTCATATTTATAAATTATACATTTTAATTAATACAAAGAAAGTGAGAAATGGAACTCCACTTCCCCATACTCTAAACTGATGCTCTCATGTCCTTTTTGATGCCATATTAACCATTTATATTGAATAAACTCATGAAATTGGCTTTTAAGGCCCTTTAAGATTTTGACCTCAATTCTGCATTTTTGGTTTTCTCACTCACACATATGGTCCATTCCATTTAGATGGGTCTCAATCTCATGTCCCCGGAGCATAACATAGGATTTCTTCCTTCTCTCTTTTCTCTCATGCTGGTGCCTCGTGTAGAATAGCCACCTTCTTTTCCCGTCCTGTTCAACCCTTCACATTTTGGTTTCTTGAAGCCTGGACATTTTTCCTTTTTCTTTAAAATTACTAAGCATTTCGTATGTGTGTTATTTCTCCCATGTGGTATAAGTATTCCTAGTGCTTGCTTCAGCAGTGCATACACTAAAATTAGAATAAGTATTCCTTGACTGTGTGGACCCTTAGCTATGTATCATCCTCCTTCTCCCCTTTCTACCCAAGAGGCATTCAGGATTATTCACTTATTGAATCATGTGGGTGGAATTCATGGCAGTAAAATGAATTCAGGTGAACAAACATATACAGACTCACCTGAATAGTGTTGAAAGTTTTTCTGGTTCAGGTAGGCATTTTCTTCCCTCTGCTTCAGATACCTTTAGGTCTGTCTTTGAAAACATTTAATCTGCAGGTCACCTTCAGAGCATTCTTTGTGTTCCTTCAGAATATAAAATAGGCTTTTCTTTTGTGAAAGAGTCATTTTTCCTGAAATAAAAAATAGGGGGAACATACTGGAAAGTGATAGGAGAAGATGGGGGCAAACAGGGCTCTGACATTGTTATTTTCTGCTTGGCTGCACAAATAAGTCAGGAATCCAGCGTTGTCATACCATTTCCCTTTATCAGACAATAGAGACAGTTTGCAGCTTTATTGGTTTGGGAACATCCGTTTAATCTTCTAACCGTGACAGCCTCTTCAGAGCTTCGGTACTCATGACATTAAAACCCACACAGTTTCCGAGGCATCATCGTGCATGGAGTGGATTTTCCCCCAGTAAAAACGAATTACATTCTGTTTCTGACAGATGAATGATGGCCCACTCTGCAAATGCAGCGCAAAAGCGAGACGCACGGGAATCAGGCACAGCATTTATCCCGGAGAAGAGGTAACTGGTTCAGGTTATTATATTTGTCAGTGCTGAGAAGCCAGAAGTAGACAGATGCTGTTGCTATTCTTTTCCCCGTAAATGAAATAATACCATGGAAATAGTCTTCTCATATCCCCTAATAGTCTCTGTTACTGATAATTGGAGAAGAAACGTACTTGGGTTTTAGAGGTGGAGTGGGAATGTTATCAAGGGAACTTTGGAAGGTTCATTATTTAAAATAGGCAAAGTGAATTTGAGTTGCTTTTTTATTATTTTAAGTATCCTAAAACGGTACATATTGTAATCTTTTTTCATGTTTTTGTTATAAATGGTTGTGAATCTCCCTGGAGAAATGATCTTACTGAAGTGCTGTAAGGCACATGTCCTTTTTCCTTGGGGACATGAGTGTACACTGTTGTGTTTGTTAGTCTTTGTCTGTTGTCCCCACTCAACTGGGAGTGGCACACGGACTTGTTTTACCTGTGTCACACCCCAGTCCCTGGGTTGTCAGGAGCGTGCCAAGTGTGTCTGCCTGATGAGTTGAATACTTTTACATCATAGAGTTATATACACCTACTCCTGTTCAGTTATTTTCCTTTGTCTTTTCCCCATTATCTTTTATCTTTACAAACTATTCTCATTAATCCCAGGATTGTCACTTTATGATTCAGCACATTATGTTTAAACATAGTTTATGTAAATCCTTCATTTCTATGTAAAACTTGTTTGAGGCCATAACAGTAATCAGACTAAGGGCTAGGAGCCGATGGCGGATACTTTGAACCACTTGCCTCCCTTTGACCTCGTTTGTCTCTAGCAGCTGGCCAGTGTAGCGAGGGCCTGTGGGACAAGATGTGCTCTTTGTGAGTGTCCATGCGTGTGCTTTAGGCTGGGGTCTCTGCAGGTAGGGCTGCAGTGAAGACATTTCACAGGGACCAGGCAAGAAGAGAGTGGGCTTGGGACCGAGCAGAGGCGGAAGTCCACCTGTGATGGGCCTTTAAAGCCGGGCTTGTCGGAATTTTCTTGCATGGGGCTGGAGTGGCTGTCATACCTACATCTCCCTCGTCCCGAGCAAGCTGCCTTAGGAAGGGCACGACTTTGGCGGAGGGAGGGGCTCTGTAGTGGAGGCTGACCTGGAAGGAGCCGACAGTGGAAGGCTGTGTGCTGACTGCTTTTCCCACAGCTGGGCAGCAGGCCCTTCCGTGAAGGGAGATTCAGGTGGGCAGTGGTGCTGGCTGAGGAATTCTGGGCAGGCAAACCCATCCTCAGAGTACATGTGGCCCTTTCACAATGGACGGGACTTATGTAGTCAGCATTCTACCAAGTGGTAGGTTGGTCTCCAGGAATGTTGCCATATTGGGGGCCTAGCGTTGGTCATTGGAGGTGGCTGGCTGGACTTTCGACAGTGGCAGTCAGCTTAGCCAGCTTAGCCTGGGGAAGTGAGGTCCATGCTGTGGGGCTCGTGTGAAGCCTCCATCTCTGCTACTGTGGCCACTTCGTTCATGTGCCCACCCTGTCTACCCTAGGTGGCTAATGACCGAGGCTGGCCGGCATCATCTAACTGTGCCATTTTGTCAGCTAGATGGTTTAGAACCTCTTCCACAGTGGGAACATCCACATGTGATGAACATCCACATGTGATGGAGAGATCATCGTTCTCTCTTCCTGTTTGTTTACCTACAAGTCTCTCCCCCAAGACCTTCTTATCCCTGATCTTCCCATCTTTTTCCTTCTAGGCCTCTGACAGCTGGCATGGCCACTTGCTTCTGCCATGAGTCCATCTATATTCTAGCCTCAGGCTACTTCTCTTTCCACACAGAGTGGATGACCAGGTACACCACCTGAAACTCCGCCCACTGGGAAGAATCTCCCTCATTGCTGTCTCTCAGAGCCATCCCTGAATGAGGCTGCAGCACGGTCCATTTTCGGCTTGCACCCCCTTTCTGACTGACCTGTTTGCAAACCAAGCTTGGGCTTTTCCTTATGCTTTCATCCTCCTGTCCTTAGTCATCAGCTGAGGGAGGGGAGCTGATGCAATGGTGGTGGGCTTGTTCGTGCCCTCTGCTCCTGTGTGTGCTTGGTTCTGGATGTACGCCCCCTCCACCTTACCATGGGTTGTTGCTGGTCCCACCCAAAGTTATGCCGGGGTGGGACTGGCAGAACCCAGCTTACGATGGGCAGTTCCAGCCACATGTCTGTTTGCTGTCCCTTGGCCATGCCTTCCAGACCTACCAGGGCCCAGCAGCACACCAGGAATTGTTTTTCAAAGGCATATAATTCTTCACTATAGATGGCATGGCTTGGCTCCAGAACCCCAGAGACCAGCATTGTGATTCTCCCAGTGTGGCCACAAACTCTTCTCGGCATCTTTTCCCACCAACAGTGTGGGATTTGCCGAATTGTATGGCCCCTGCAGCAGGGCTGCTTGCACTGCGGTTTGGAACTGCTGAGGCCTTTCTCACTTGAGTCATGCTTACAGCTGGCAGCCTTTTTATAGGCTTTTATATATATATATATATATATATATATTTATTTATATATATATATTTAT
>NW_021703768.1:26339593-26465542 GCF_005190385.1 Monodon monoceros | reverse complement strand
ATATATATATATATATATATATATATATATATATATATATATATATAGGCTGCAGTAATATTCCTAGCTAAGGACTGCACTGCCTCCTGAGCCCGGGGAGGCCCACCTAGTGTGCTGCTTCCTTCTTCATTGTAGGAGGTGCACGAGGCAATAATTTTGTCTTTTACTTTGGATGGATGTCTTGGAACTCCCCAGAATGCTCCCCTAAAATGGTGCGGCTGGGGTAGACCCTGAATCTTCGCAGGGTTTCTCTCTCACCCTTTGGAGCATATCCATTTTACTAGGGCTCTTAGTTTCCTCAACGTAATAATGTCACAGATGCGGTGGAGCAATATAACATTCTACAGTATTCCAGAAGGTCAGGGGCACCTTGAACTGTATTATGACAGTGAGTGGGAGAGTGAACCCGGTGGCAAACCCATAAATGTTGTCTGTTCCACGTAACTGTGAACCGGTTCTGATCGGAACTGGTCCTCATCCTGATTGGGATAGAAAAGGATACATTCAGCAGATCAGTTGCCACATACTTTGTACCTGAGGTCAGATTAATCTGCTGTAACTACGCTACAACACCTGGCACAGCAGGTGCAATTAGAGCTACTTGGTTGAGCTTGTGGTGGTATATAGTCATCCGCCAGGATCCATTTGGTTTCTTTAGGGCCCAGACTGGTGAATTAAACAGAGATGTGATGGGGCAGTCATCCCTGTGTCATTTGGATCCTTAAGGGTGGCACCAATCTCCACCATTCCCCCAGAGTCATACTGTTTTTGAGGTCCGGGTTGGGTGGCTTCTGCTTGACCTTTCCCATCACGACGGCTCTTACTCCACAGATCAAGGACCCAGTGTGAGGTGGCGCCGTCTGCCAATTTTGTCAATTCCAGTGGTACACTTGGGAACCAGGGAAATGACCACTGGGTGGACCTGTGGACTCAGTGGACCTACTGTAAGGCAGACCTTGACCAAGATTTTGTTACTACCTTGGCCTCGTCTCCCCCACTCCGACAGGGATACCAGAATGATACGCCCAGTCTCTGAGTATCAGTTGATTCTGATGCTGGGTCTAACACTCCTTGAACTGTCTGGCTTCTTCCTTCCCCGGTGTACAGTTATCTGAGCAAAATGGCCGTAGGCCCCTTGGGGGAAGGACAGGGCCACCGTGACCATTTTTGCTGGTGATAATGTTGCAGGGCCCGTCCTCCTGCCTTCTGGCCACCTCTTCAGGCAGTGGATTTCAGTCCAGTAACTTGTCAGGCCTGGAGCCGGGCAAGGGATCATGAGTGTTTACTGGAGCAGCCTACCTTCAGCCTCTTGGTTATCCAGTCTTGATTACTTCCGTTGGTACAAACTAAGGTAGTACTCTTATCAGCTACCCATTTTTTTTGTACCTAAGGACACTGTGTTGTGAAAACCACTTCCATGACTCTTTGTGGGTTACATCCCCTTGGCTGCCACTTCCGTCTCGCTGGCGATAATGATAATTGTGTGACCTGGCTTCTTATAATGAGCCCCATCATGTGGCCTCTCTTGTTTCAGAGTCCTGTCATCCCTGCTGCTGTAACCGCCTCTCTTACAATCAGCCCTGGCCTGCAGAGGAGGCCACCACCGATCGTCCTAGTGACGCTGGTGCCCCTTCACGAGCACATTCCTTTTGGCCTTGGTCAGTGGCGTGTCCTCTGGGCCTTCCCATGGAATATGATTATCTGATAATATTTTTCAGTCATAGATACTATATCCATCCCAACGTACCCATTTCCTTGAATCTCTGAATTCCTTCCTCCTCTGTCGGTCACTGCAGTTTTGGTATTTTCACTTTACTCAGCACGGGCCATCGCTTTTTCATGCTTTTAGGAGATGTCTTAGTAGGGAGTTCTCAGCATCTCCTGACATCCTTGAATCCTGAATGCTCCCAAGTCAGTAAACTCTTCCCTAATTAGCTGTATGTTCTGTTCCTTTTGATCGAGCACTCCCAGCATCTGGTCGTGTGTGGACTCCTGCTGCCGGCACGTGCTGGTGCCAGCTGGTTCTTACAGTTCCTTTGGGATGTTATGTCTCCTCTCAGCACCTTCCCAGCTGTAAAATGTGAAACCAGTTATGCTGTGAAATGACCCTAATTACAGGTCTGTTGTGAGGTCGGGTGTCGGGAGAGTGAGGACAATGTTGCCTTCAGGGGCTTTCGTTGTCTTCAGACGGGTGAGTGCTTGCTCTTAATAGACAAGGATGGGCCACCTCTGAAGAGGCAGAAGGGTTAGAGGCGTCTGAGGAGTCAGAACCTGTATGTCTCATCCTGGGTTTTCATATCCCTGACCTTGGCATAACAGACCTGCCTTGGTTGACTGTTAATTAGCCTTTAAGGTCCACCCACTTGGACAGGTAAGCCCTGGGCTTGGTCCTGGCGCTCTCTGATCTCTCACTGCAGGTGGTAAGAGCCTCTTTGTGTGCAATAGCAGGCTTTCACATCTGGCTTCTAGCTGCCTTTCCTTCTCCTCTGCTGCTGCATTTCTGTAGAGCAGTGGTTCTCTTAAGTGCAGCTCTCCAACTAGTATCAGCATCACCTGGGGCCTTGTTAGAAATGCAGATTCTCAGCCTGCCTCAGCTGCTGACTTAGAAACTTCTGGGCCTGGGGAGCAAGCAATCTGAGATCACAGTAAAGTTTGAAGAGCATGGTAAAGCATCAGTTGTGCTCGGCAATAGCCATCCATCCCA
This sequence comes from Monodon monoceros, assembly GCF_005190385.1. Lineage (NCBI taxonomy): Eukaryota > Metazoa > Chordata > Mammalia > Artiodactyla > Monodontidae > Monodon > Monodon monoceros. Next base: position 26,462,838 of record NW_021703768.1, on the reverse strand, counting down.
TTATCCCTACAGCTACCGGTCTCTCATAGTTTTAAACACCTGGTGCATTGCACCTGCTTCCACTGGTACAGTCTCCCAATTCAGCATCTTTGAACGTTTCAATTGGCGTGTTATCTGGTGCCAGGGGCTGTGTGCTCCACCAGCCACCATGATGGGTTCCTTTCTGCCAGTTGGATGGTAAGTGATTCAGCTCCAAAACCCTGTCTCATCTCCTGCTTTCTTGGATCGCTTCTGGTGCCAACTGTCACACGTTGGATTCTCCAAAAGCAGATGCTAAGATGAAGTTTGGGGTGCGTGTTTCTTAGGGATCTTCACCTGTGAGAGGAAGAGGATATTAGCAGCATTGGATAGACGGATTAGTCTAACTATGAGTCAGCTCCAGCAAAGCCCCTGTCAACCTGGTGCTGATCCAAGGAATGAGTATTGCCCATTCAAGTTGGGCTGGGGGGCTGGGCCTTTGTACCTCTGCCTCGCTCAGTACACGCCTGACATCAGGTGAGGGGCCTCTGCAGTTGACACAGATCCTGAAGGAGCCGACAACTGGAGACTGCTGTCCATGCTGTTCACAGTAGGCAGCAAGTCCTTCCTTGAAAGATGGTCTGGGTCACCCATCGTTGTGTCTGTCACAACGTACCCAGTGATTCCACTGATGCTTCTGTTGCTCGCTGTTTTCCTTTTCCCGTCTTAAGCCCTGTGCATATTCTGTCCACCACCTCTGTGCTTGCTGCATTTCTGGTTCTCTCTATTTTTATTCAGCATATTTAACCCTTTCACTTGTTTCCCCTTCCTATTATAACCCACTGCTGTTACTTCTGAGATTATTTTTCTTGCTTTCTGGGGTTTTTTGTTGTTGTTTTTTTAGTTTATTGAGAGGTTAGCCAAAGGTCAATTATTAAGTTATTTTAAATGAAAGGAAGATAGTCATGGAAATTCAGATCTAGAGAGATCTATATGTTGTATTGTACATGAGTTGGTGGGTTGAATGCCAGTGACCAGCAGCCCATTTTTATCTATCTAGTAATGGTAAAGTGAATACTGTCCTTCCCTTCCAGTTTGTGAAGGAACACACATACCACCTCTTTTGTCAGATGCGAATCTAGAAAATACAGTCTATTTTTAAATAACAGTATTTTGCTACTTTACTCTTAAACTCATTTTTATTTTTCCCCTCAGGCCATCAAGCCCTGTCGTCCTATGACCAACAATGCTGGCAGACTTTTCCACTATCGAATTACAGTCTCACCTCCTACAAACTTTTTAGTGAGTTCCTAACAAAATCAGGTTTCATTTGTTTAAAAATGTAGTAAATAGGTTCTATGTGTGTACATAGGTTAAAATGTGAATTGGTTAAATATGGATTCAGTTCTTAAATGTTCTTTCTTTTAAAAACATTTTATTTTTATGCCAATAAAATTGACCTTTATCATAATGACTTATTTTTGGCTTCCTCTCATTATACTACTTTCTGTATCTTTTTTCATTCATATTGTTGGTACCACATAATAGCCAGTGAATTATGGAGAGCTTGTTCGTTGGAGCTATGGAGTTGGAAGAATGCAGAGAACGCTTGTGCATCTCTTAAAAATCAGCTAATAGCTTATGTATTATCTGTATATTATGACCATAGTATTGCATATATGACAGTGATAATAATACCTAATGTTTGTTGACTATGGTACTAGGCACCATTCTAAGTATTTGACATGTATTAAGTTATTTCACACAAAAATATCGATGAAGTAGGTATTATTATCCTCACTATGCAGGTGAGGCAGTCGTCCATGTTTTACAGATAAGGTTAAGCCGCTTGCTCTAGATTATTCAGGCAATAAGTGGCACAGTGAGGACTTGAGCCTGGGCAGACTGACTTCACGGTGCATGGCTGTATGCCATTCCACTGTGCCATACTGCCTTTTCACAGTACAAAATTAATTAATTCTGGTTACTTTTTTAATTAAGAGATTTCAGTTTCAAAATTAGATTATTAATATTTTAACAACTTTATTGACATATAATTAACATACCATAAAACTCACCCATTTAAAGTATATATTTCATGATATTTAGTCTTTTCACAGAATTGTGAAACCATCACCTCAATCTAATTTTAGAACATTTTCATCATCTCCCAAAGAAACCCTGTACTTATTAGCAGTCAATTCTTTCCCACCCCACAGCCTTCAGAAACTACTAAGGTACTCTCTGTCTTTATCATTTGCCTATTCTAGATATTTCATATGAATGGAATCATAGAATATGTGATCTTTTGGCTTCTCCCACTTACCATAATGTTTTCAAGATTAATCCATGTTGTAGTATGTAACTTCATTCCTTTTTACGGCCAAGTAATATTCCACTGTATGGACATACTGTATTTTATTTATCCATCCATCAGTTGATGACCATTTGTGTGGTATCCACTTTGGGGCTATTATAATAATGCTGCTGTGAATGTTTGTGTACAAGTTTTTGTGTGGATGTATGTTTTCCTTTCCCTTGAGTATAAATGTAGGACTAGAGTTGCTGGGTTATATGGTAACTATATGTTTAATATTCGGAGGAACTACCAAACTGTTTTCCCAAGTGGCTGTACCATTATCATTTCACTAGAAGTTCTTTCATAATATTTAATTTAGACCAGCTTTGTTGAGTTATTCAAATGCGAAGTAACAGTAATATTGGAAAAACAAATAATATGCATTTGGATATTCTTTATTCCCCCCCCCGACCCAAGTTCTTCGTGTGTGTGTGTGTGTGTGTGTGTATAAATGTTTAGAAGAATAATGTTCAATACCTATGTAAAAAAACATGTCTTTTAGGTTTCCAATCTTGATAATTTGTTCCATGTTTAGCATTTAGGATTAAAAATGGTGGGCTATAAGAATGGCATGAAGAAAAGAATCTCTTATGCTTAGGTCAACATTTGCATATTTTAATTAGATTCAATTTGCAGGTAATTAAGATCTTTGACATTATGCAGGAATTGATTTGTTACAGTGCTTAATGGGTTGGTTTCTCCTTGGAGGGCCTGGGAATGGAGCTGTGAGGGGATGAGCCTCCGGCACCTTGAGTCCTTTCAGAGCCTTCCAGGCTGTTGCTAGTTTTGACTGTTGTGATGCTGAGTCTTCTCCACTGGCTTTGATTCAACTGTGCCATTATGTTGTTCTTGTTAGAGCTTCTGTTAGTTCAGAAATATAGCTTAGTAAGAACAGGACTGGTAGTATTGTGGGATTAAATAAAACAAGTTCCTAGAAAATGAAGCCATGTAGCTAGCCTTTTTTTTCTTTATGGCACCCATAATAAACATTCTGGATTGTCTAGTATATAAATATTACTGAAGCTAGAGAGTTCCACCAAGCAGGAGAATTCTAGCTAGAATTAATCCTCTGTGTAAAGTTTCTCCCTGGTGTTTGGGAAAACGTTAACAGAAGTCCATACATTTCACCTATTTGTTGCTTTGTGTGTCCTGATGGGTTTCTGCACATGCAAATCATGTCATTTTTTCATACTTTGTGTTTCTGTTTGCTTTCAGACTGACAGGCCAACTGTTATCGAATATGATGATCATGAGTATATCTTTGAAGGATTTTCTATGTTTGCACACGCCCCCCTGACCAATGTAAGTATATGCTGATCAGCTGGCTTTCTCCTTCCCTGAGCCCCCTTCCTTCCCTTCACTCTTTCTTTCTAAAAGTCAGAGGAAATTTCTTTTCATCTGACTTCTAAGTAACAATTACTTTGCACCCCTCTACCTGAGCTGCAGGAAGTCAGCGGCAGTGTGTGTCAGGTGGCAATGTGACATCTGTGCTAATGAGTCACAGGTTTGGTCCACATTAAATGGTGTAAGTAAACATGGGTCAGAATAACATTTTGAGAGTGTGAAAGATTGAAAAAGAAGGATAAACTGTGGAGTAATGTGTCAGAGCTATTTTGGGTTTGGTGTCCTTCAAAAGAAAGTTGGAAAGTTTTAAGGAGAAGCTATTATTTAGTCTCTGAGCAATAGGTAAAGAAATAGAGCTTGTTCAGGACATCTGGAGCCTGAATTAACTTCATACATTTTTGTGCTTTTGAATCCCAGGAGTATGTCTTCTTTAAGACACTCTGACATACAGATCCATGATATTATATAGGTATTGGTAATCGATTTGTTGGTAATCGGTTCAAATGGAAGTTCTGTATTTGTAAGTCAAAATCTTTCTGTCTCAAAGCTGGCAGTCATGGGAATTGTCTTACTTATTCTGTGTTCCAGTTGGACGTAGAGTGGAATTCACTGGCGCCTCAGGAAGGGAGTGTAGAGGTATACTTGAGCCAGTCTAGATGCTGCTATAGAACTTACTGAATTACAGCTATGGTGTGTGTACATCAAAGTAGAATGTTCTTTAATCCTTTCTGGTTTGGTTAAAAGAAATTACATCTGCAGTTTGAGAAGTTATTTTAGTATTGTTTACTTAAACTGTGAAATTCTGTTCCATTGGAGAGTAAAGAAAAAATCTTTGCCTAATCTTGCTCCTTTCGATTATTATTTTTTATTAGCAGACATGATTCTGTAGTAGTGATATTAATTTAAAACAGACTGTTAATGAGATTTTCTTTATGCTACAGTATACTTTATCCTAGAGAATCTTCTTCTTGAGAAGACGATTACACTGTAAATGTAAAAATAAAATCATTTGATAATACACATCACATCTGTCTCTAGGGTGGACCATAATATAGAAAGGGGTGTAATATTGGACTTCTTTTTTTTTGTTGAGGTATAATTGACACATAATGTTATTAGTTTCAGGTGTACAACACAATAATTTGATATTTGTATATATTGTGAAATGATCACCACGATAAGTCTAATTAACATCCATCATCATACATACTTACAAAGTTTTAAATTGGACTACTCTTTTTTTTTTAATTGAAGTATAGTTGATTTACAGTGTTGTGTTAATTTCTGCTGTACAGCAAAGTGACTCAGTTGTATGCTGTAATCATTCTTTTTTTATATTCTTTTCCATTATGGTTTATCCCAGAAGATTAGATATAGTTCCCTGTGCTATACAGTAAGATCTTGTTGTTTATCCATTCTATATGTAATAGTTTGCATCTACTAACCCCAAACTCCCAGTCCATCCCTCTCCCTCTCCCCTCCCCCTTGTCAACCACAAGTCTGTTCTCCATGTTTGTGAGTCTGTTTCTATATTGTAGATAGGTTCATTTATGCCACATTTTAGATTCCACATATAAGTGATATCATATGGTATTTGTCTTTCTCTTTCTGACTTACTTCCCTTAGTATGATAATCTCTAGTTGCATCTGTGTTGCTGCAGACAGCATTATTTCATTCTTTTTTATGACTGAGTAGCGTTGCATTGTATATATGTACCATATCGTCTTTATCCATTCATCCGTCAATGGACGTTTAGGTTGTTTGGACTATTCTTAAACAATCTTTATGAAGAGACACTGGGAAGTTTTTGAATTTTGAAGGTTTCTTATTTTATTATTTTTTAAAATGTCTCAATTAGGCACTCAAACCCTTTGTTACACCAAATCTCATAGTCTTAGAGTTGAAAAGGCCTTCAGAAGTCATCTAGTCCAACTCCCCCCTACATAATACGTTTCTCTTTTTTTTTCCTCAGCAGGCTTGCAAATACAAATAATTAGTTACCATGAAAATAGTTAAAAATTATCTGTCTTATCTATTAATTCCCTACAAGTAATACAGATCTCATTTTAACTTTTAGGATCACCTTAAAGAAGGAAAGAAGTGTGACTTCAGAGAGGGTTTAAACCTTAGTGAATTCTACTTACTAGCTGTATGATTTGACATTTCAATTTTTATAAAGCCCTGATTTTCTCATCTGTAAAACAGACGTTATTAGTTGTGGCAGTCTTACTGGTTTTTGTAAAAAAATAAATGAGATGACAAATGAAAAGTGTTTATCATGATGTTTAATATACAATACATATTGGCACTAATTATTTTGGATAAGATGTCAGGCAGATGTGGATTTGAGTCTTTCTTCTAATTCTTTTTTTTTTTTTTTAACTGATTCTCCATATTTATGTGACCTTGGAAGAGTGATTCTTTGAGCTTCATTAAAGTCCCTCAGCACAAGGTTTGGCACTGAGAGGCCGCTAGTGCGAAATTAATTGCAGTTGTTACTGTTGTTGTAAAAGATAGGACTGAAAAATTCCTGGCTTCAGAGTATATTTTTTATAAATATTCAAATTCTCAAAACTTGAGAACTTAACTCTGTAATGAGAAGATAAGCCCCATCATTTATGTTAGAGATGTTGATAAAATAAATCGAGTTTTAAGCTGAGTGTTGTACAGTTCATAGGAATTAGATCCATCAAAGGCCTCTTGAATTTGAAATAGCCTCCCAAGAAAAAGAATTATTAAATCGCTTTACTGTTCTGATTCATTTTTTTGCTAGAGAGAGCTCATCAGCAAGAAGGGCATGCAAATGATGGTAATGTTAGAATCTCAATCCAGTCTAGTACCAACAAGTTCTCTTAAGGTCTTCTTGAATTGAAGTGGATTGAAAGCCTTGTTGGCTAAGTATAGAGCATTGTGGGAAAATTTTGTCCTTTTATGTAGTACATTTGCTGTTACTTATAATACCTGATGTTATTAGGGACTTTGACAACATAACTAAAATTCCCTAGATATATGTATTACATGCATAATATTTTATCCCGTCCTCAAAAGCACAAGGCAGCACCATGATCATTTCCCTGCTGCTTTCCATTTCCAGTGGACTCGCTGCCCTGGATTTAGTCTTTCAGTTCCTGGAAGTAGTAGAGTTAGAATGTAGAAGTTTAGGGAGGGTTTTTTTGTTGGTTTCTGGTAGGATGAGATAAGAGTTAGTGTCAAATCAGCATTCAAACGTGTTTTAAGAAATGGTAGTGGGCATTTATATTATTTGATTGGCCAACTGAGTTCTCAATCCACTGAGTTCCCAATATGTAGGAAAATGACAAGTCTCTTTGAGTCTTAGAGAGAGATGAAAGTTCGCATAGAAAAGGAGATTCTGCCTTTCCAAATTTGTGTGTCTGAGAAGGGCTCTAGTGGTACAGGTAAGAGCCCCAGAGAAAATACAGTGTGTATAAGAAAAGAGGTCAAAGAAGGAATCCCCCAAAAGTGATTTTAGTTGATATAATGTGGGGAAAGGACTGAACTTGCATAAATCATCCAGCAGAGTTGCTGTTGCACATGGTGAAAGGAGTAAAGTTTATACTTTTGCTCTTTTTCTTGCCTCTGGACTATTCCCAAGGTCTCTGGTCCTTTTCTCTCCTGAATACACTCCCCGAGTAATGCAATGTCACTCACAGTTTTTCCTCCCATGCGTGTCCTGACATTGATATTTATAGCTGTGACGTATGGCTCTGTGCTCCACACTCACATTTCAGATTGCCTTGATGTTCCCTCAGGTACCTCACCCTTAACCTGTGTGAAACTGAACTCATCATCTTCTCTGCGTACTGAGTTTGAGGAACTCAGGGGACACCCTATGAAATTCTTTGTATTAATGCCATCGTGAGCTATCTGGTCCCTTAGGCCAGAAACCTAGAAATTATCCTCTATTCTTTCTCCTCTTTCACTTCCACATCAGAACAGTCACTGTATATTTCAGTCACATCTCCTGTGTTTAAATTCTTCTCCCTCCTTTTTGATCTTTTGTTCATTTGGCTTCTGAACTGTTTCGTTAGACTCCATTCTGGTCTTCTGGTCTCTTGCCTTGTTCCCCTACAAGCCATTCCCACCCTGTTTACATAGCATCCCATCCATGTAAAGTGTGATAGTCTCTCACTTAAAGTACTTGAATGACTTCTTGTTGCCATAAGGATAGCTCTGAATCCTTAACATGGTTTTTAAGATCTGCATAATATAGTTCATACTTTCCTTTCTAGAATTTTCTTACATCTCTGTCTCCATGCATTTCACTTCTGAAGAGCTAAATGACCTGTCCTTCCCCCAGCTCCCTTTTCTCTGTTTTGCTAGAAACTAAACACCTGTCCTTCCCCAGTTAATTTTCGGGATGACCTGGAAAATCCCTTCCCATCTTTGAAGACTCAACTCAAATGTTACCTCCTCTTTGGTTCTTTTGTACTTTATACTATTTTGTTTGCTTATTTGTTTTTTAAATGCACTTATAAGTTACACTGTATCATATTCTGTTTATGCTTGTTTACATGCCTTTTTTTCTCTTCTAGATCCCTACCTTTTTATTTTTATTTTTTACACCTTTATTGGAGTATAATTGCTTTACAATGTTGTGTTAGTTTCCACTGTACAACAAAGTGAATCAGCTATATGCATACATATATCCCCATATCTCTTCCTTCTTGAGCTTCCCTTCCACCCTCCCTATCCCACCCCTCTAGGTGGTCACAAAGCACCGAGCTGATCTCCCTGTGCTATGCAGCTGCTTCCCACTAGCTATCTATTTTACATCTGGTAGTGTATATATGTCCATGCCACTCTCCCACTTCGTCCCAGCTTACCCCTCCCCCTCCCTGTGTCCTCAAGTCCATTCTCTACATCTGTGTCTTTATTCCTGCCCTGCCACTAGGTTCACCAGTACCATTTTTAAATTTTTTTTTATTTTAAATTTTTTATTTATTTATTTTTAAAATTTTATTTATTTATTTTTGGCTGCGTTGCGTCTTTGTTGCTGCACGTGGGCGTTCTCTAGTTGCTGTGAGTGGGGGCTACTCTTCCTTGTGGTGCGCAGGCTTCTCATTGCGGTGGCTTCTCTTGTTGTGGAGCACGGGCTCTAGGCATGTGGGCTTCAGTAGTTGTGGCACGTGGGCTCAGTAGTTGTGGCTCATGGGCTCTAGAGCGCAGGCTCAGTAGTTGTGGGCACGGGCTTAGTTGCTCTGTGGCATGTGCGATCTTCCCGGACCAGGGCTCGAACCCGTGCACCCTGCATTGGCAGGCAGATTCTTAACCACTGTGCCACCAGGGAAGCCCAGTACCATTCTGTTAGATTCCATATATATGCATTAGCATATGGTGTTTCTTTTTCTCTTTCTGACTTGCTTCACTCTGTATGACAGACTCTAGGTCCGTCCACCTCACTACAAATAACTCAATTTTGTTCCTTTTTATGGCTGAGTAATATTCCACTGTATATATGTGCCACATCTTCTTTAACCATTCATCTGTCGATGGACACTTAGGTTGCTTCCATGTCCTGGCTATTGTAAATAGTGCTGCAGTGAATATTGTGGTACATGACTCTTTTTTTTTTTTTTTGCGGTATGCGGGCCTCTCACTGCTGTGGCCTCTCCCATTGCGGAGCACAGGCTCTGGACGTGCAGGCTCAGCAGTCATGGCTCACGGGCCCAGCCGCTCCGCAGCATGTGGGATCTTCCCAGACCGGGTCATGAACCCATGTCCCCTGCATCAGCAGGTGGACTCTCAACCACTGCGCCACCAGGGAAGCCCGCATGACTCTTTTTGATTTATGGTTTTCTCAGGGTATATTCCTAGTAGTGGGATTGCTGGGTCATATGGTAGTTCTATTTTTAGTTTTTTAAGGAACCTCCATACTGTTCTCCATAGTGGCTGTATCAATTTATATTCTCACCAACAGTGCAAGAGGGTTTCCTTTTCTCCACACTCTCTCCAGCATTTATTTGTAGATTTTTTGAAGATGGCCATTCTGACTATTGTGAGACGATACCTCATTGTAGTTTTGATTTGCATTTCTCTAATAATTAGTGATGTTGAGCATCTTTTCATGTGTTGGCAATCTGTATGTCTTCTTTGGAGAAATGTCTATTTCGATCTTCTGCCCATTTTTGGATTGGGTTATTTGTTTTTCTGATATTGAGCTGCATGAGCTGCTTGTATATTTTGGAGATTAATCCTTTGTCAGTTGCTCCGTTTGCAAATATTTTCTCCCATTCTGAGGGTTGTCTTTTCGTTTTGTTTATGTTTTCCTTTGCTGTGCAAAAGCTTTTAAGTTTCATTAGGTCCCATTTGTTTATTTTTGTTTTTATTTCCATTACTCTAGGAGGTGGGTCAAAAAGGATCTTGCTGTGATTTATGTCATAGGAGTTCTGCCTTTGTTTTCCTCTGAGAGTTTGATAGTGTCTGGCCTTACATTTAGGTCTTTAATCCATTTTGAGTTTATTTTTGTATATGGTGTTAGGGAGTGTTCTAATTTCATTCTTTTACATGAAACTGTCCAGTTTTCCCAGCACCACTTATTGAAGAGGCTGTCTTTTCTCCATTGTATATTCCCCTCCCCCTCCCTGTGTCCTCAAGTCCATTCTCTACATCTGTGTCTTTATTCCTGCCCTGGCACTAGGTTCACCAGTACCATTTTTAAAGTTTTTTTTATTTTTAATTAACAATTTTTTATTAATTAATTTATTTATTTTTAAAATTTAATTTATTTATTTTTGGCTGCGTTGGGTCTTCTTTGCTGTGCACAGGCTTTCTCTAGTTGCAGCAAATGCGGCGAGCGGGGACCACTCTTCATCGTGGCATGCAGGCTTCTCATCGCGGTGGCTTCTCTTGTTGCGGAGCATGGGCTCTAGGGCATATGTGCTTCAGTAGTTATGGCACACGGACTCAGTAGTTGTGGCTCAAGGGCTCTAAAGTGCAGGCTCAGTAGTTGTGGCACAGGGCTTTGTTGCTCCACAGCATGTGGGATCTTCCCAAACCAGGGCTCGAACCCATGTCCCCTGCATTGGCAGGCGGATTCTTAACCACTGTGCCACCAGGGAAGCCCTCTCCATTGTATATTCTTGCCTCCTTTGTCAAAGATAAGTTGACCATATGTGCGTGGGTTTATCTCTGGGCTTTCTGTTCTGTTCTGTTGATCTATATTTGTTTTTGTCCAGTACCGTACTGTCTTGATTATTGTAGCTTTTTAGTATAGTCTGAAGTCAGGGAGCCTGGTTTCTCCAGCTCTGTTTTTCTTTCTCAAGATTGCTTTGGCTTTTCGAGATCCCTGCCTTTTTAAAAGGTAAGGGCTGTGACATATTTTAGAGTAACTGTGAATCTAACAGTTGTTAGCAAAGTATTTTAAAAATATGAATAATTGCACAAATTTGTTGCTCTCAAATATTTTTAAATGATTGTAGGAAGGAAGAAGAACTTAAAAATGATAGTGGCCTCAGCATGTAACTTCATCTGGTTTAGAACTCATTACCATGAGAAGGCTGAAAATGGGTCTCTTATTAACGTTAATTATGAATTTCACTCAAATTAGCCACCATCCTAAAAAAAAAAAAGAAAGCACCTAAGAGCTAAACTTCATTTCTGAGAATAAGATTTCCAGTAGATGGCATTATAGGACTATTTGCTTTTCTTACCATTCCTTTTGCTGGTGGAATTAAAATTTGTTTCTTTCTGATTGCTGTGGTTTGTAAAAACGATTACCTTTATATAAATTCGTCTTATGGACAGATCAAGGGGCCAGAAAAGCCCACTTAACACATCTCTAGGGCTTCTGAGTCTATTATTTTCCCCGGCTAGTCAGCCAAGCCACTGCATTAACCTCACACCCTTCCTTTCTCAGTCCTTCGTTCATTCAAAAATATACTTAAAGAAAACCTATTAAATCTAGGCACTAGGCTAGTGTCTCATGATACATTGGTAAAGCAAGACAGATGTGGATTTATTTCATCTGAGCTTTCCTTCATTTTCACACATACCCTGAGTATTAGAACAGGAAATGAGAGGTGGATACCCAAGTGGCTTAGAGCTGGGGTCTAGAGCAAGAATTTCTAATTCACCAGCTACCTGCTTCCTTCGGCAAAATATCTGACGGCTCTGCCTTCATTTCCTCCACTGTACCCTGGGAAGAGTAGTTGTACCTGTCTCACAGAGCTGGTTACGTGAGTGACAGTATGTGAAGCAGTAGAACAGTGCCTAGCTCAATAAGTGGTAGCTATTATTATTTTTATTACCATGATTGCTTTTGCTCCAGAGCCAGAGAGGCAGCATGAGTTGTGTCTACTACAATGACTTATGAATCTATAGCTGATGAATTGTCAGCCTGCTATCCCTGCTCTGCCTGAAGAGCTGAAGATTCTGAAAGATTTTTAAAACCTGAGAAAAAGAAGTATTTAATTGTGGTTTTATTAATTCTTTAGAGGCAATATATTTGGTTTTAATGAGTTCTTGTCATGTTTGTGTTGCTGCTGCTAATACAGTTAATTGAGCACCAACATTATGCAGGTTTCCTGTAGAGACTGGGCCAGCTGGGTTCTTGTTATTAAAATTCAGCAGCTGTGGTCAAGTTTCATGTGCAGTATTGTTAGCAGCTTAGATTAAGGTGAAGCTTTCTCATTTGGTTCATGGCCTTCTGGGTTAGGTAGCAAACACATGTACAGTGTGAGCGCAGGAAGGTATTTTGAAACTGAACTTTTCCTCCTTATTATTGCAGATTCCACTGTGTAAAGTAATTAGATTCAACATAGACTACACGATTCATTTCATTGAGGAGATGATGCCTGAGGTAAGGGAAAAGATTATTTAACAGCCTGATGCAGCTTGCTCTTTTGTTTATTCCACACATATCTTTAAAGCATTGAACTTGGCCAGGTCTGGCTTTTTGCCATAAGTATACCCTTAAAGTATTGTGTTCACTGTTGAAAGGACCAGTCAGATGTAGTCAGATATAGCTTTAGGAATGAGGTTAAAATTCAGGTCGTTTTCCAACTTATTGACCTATTTTTGAACCCATTTCTCCTTGTGTTGCAACTACTGATAGTAGCTTCACATCTGTTTCTAGTTTGTTTTGGACAGGGGACAGCTTTTGGTTACTGGTCGTTATCAGATAGGAAATTAGAAAAGTGAAATTGAATCTGATAGCTGTTGGAATAATCTTATTCATTATCTCCAGTGACAAGATCAATGCTTTGTTCATTTTCCTTCCCATATATTTACACATTTTTCTTCCCATATATTTACATATTTTTCACTACGTATGCTCAGCAGCAGATTTATCTAAATATATGCAAGAGGTTTAAAATTCCAAAGCAAGATAAATGTGAATCTCAGAATGATTCATTGCCTGATCTTGAATTTAGTGCTGTCAACAAATCACACTAAGAAATAACAACTAGACAGCAAACAAGCTTGTGCACTTAACATTGTGCTGGAGTCGGGGTCGATTTCCTGAGCCCCTGGCTCCTCTTGCAAACCTCGTTTAACGGTGCAGCTCTGTCGAGGGCAGCGGAGCACCCAGGGGGATTGATGAGCATGACACGCATGCTTAGTTTGCACCTATTTCATTCTGGGCAAGTCCTGTTAATTCCACCTGTCTTTCAAAAAGAATTGAAGAGAAAGGGCCGCCCCTTCATTCTTCAGCTTGGAAGGGCTTTTTTGCTTCCTTTTGATTTTTAAGGTCATAAGCCTTCATTTGCTATTGTAAAAGTTTATGACTTCTGGCATGATCTCACGCAGGGTGATTTATGAACCCCGAGCAAAACAAGTAGGAGGAAGAATTATGAGACAAGTCTCACTTGCAAATATATCATCTGTTAAGCTTGTTTACAGCAGAAATTTTGGTACAAGGTTCTGTAGTTTGTCTTGGCCCTGTATTTGCCTTCATTAAGAATTGGAACTTTTTTGGCACAGAGACCTTTGTTTATGGTAACTTTGTAATAATAGTGATTCTGGGTGTATTTGAGGGGTGGAGGGAGCAGGGGTGGAGCGGGGGAGGTGCTGGGGACAAGCCTATCAGAGCTGGCTGCCCAGTGTGTGATTTGAATTAACAGAAAGTCCCTAGGAGATTCTGATATATTTTATAATTGGGTTAGAAAAATATGACGTAAAGGAGACTCTGATTTTTAAATTGCACATCATTTTATTTGTACATTGAGAAGGGCCAAGTTCACATTTTCTTAGGAATCCTAATGATACTATTGCCTACTTCATTAATGTTTCAAGCCAATGAGCTATTATAGGATGGTGACCAAACTAGGAAATTACCTTGTTTTAGTACAGTTGCAATAGACACTTTTTAAAACACTTGACTAGAACAAGCTGAACCTTGTTAATACATGTTTGCAGTACTACAGTGATTTGATTTTGGTTTATTTTTCAGAATTTTTGTGTGAAAGGACTTGAACTCTTTTCATTATTTCTATTCAGAGATATTTTGGAATTGTATGACTGGAATCTTAAAGGTAAATAATAGGAATTAAAGAAAAGTGCAGTTCTTATCGAAGAACGTTGTGGTATGTGTGAAAACTCTTATAAAAGTGGGGGAACATAGTTGAAATTCCTCGTACTTTTGAAATACCCAGGGAAAAGTTTATTATTCATAGGAGTGCGTGTTATCATTTGACATGAATAAGTTGTTATGGTCTCATTTTAATACAGTTGGACAGTGTCCATTACGGAAGATTACCATTAATTGTTACCTAACTGGTACCTCAGAAGATGGTATCAGTTATGTTGAGTGACTACCTTGATTTATCTGCATTGGAGAAATCTCATTAGTTAATATTTTAAATCTATTGAACTTTACTGTAATAAACTTCTTCCAAGATGACAGTTTATTAAAACAGAACTTTAGTTAACCTTCGAAACACACACATACACTGTGAGCTACAGCAGTTCAAAACTTGATACTTGGTTCTTAGATAATAGTTCCCTCTTTTGGAAGTGCCTCTATTCCAGCAGACACTTATTTATTTATTTTTAAAATAGTATATTGATGAATGGCTTTTCAAACCAAGTTTTTAATAGTATTTGTCTCTTTTTTTTCCCCAGTTGTATTGGTTAAAATGGAACGGAATGAAAACACAAGCATATTATATCATCCAATCGTTCATTTATAACAAAAATCTTTGTATCTTTGAATTTCTAAAACTAATTTTACCATATATACCATATACCGTATATAACCTTGGGGCATTCATTCTCCTTTTTGAGTGGTCTCTTCCCTACAGTCTTCATGGAATGTTTGTGGCAGTTACCACATGATTGATTTAGCTATTGAGGAGAAAGGGGTGGTTTTCTTATGTCCCTACTTCTGGTGGTATTTTTTTGTATTTATCATAAATCTCGGGAGTTAAGTTGCAATGTTTGTTTCCTAAGGTGGTTTTATTTATTTTTTCTTTCCTTTTCACTTGTTTGCTTTAGGTCCTTTGTTTGAAGACAGTCCTCCCTGCTGCCCAAGATTTCATTTCATGCCACGTTTTGTAAGATTTCTTCCAGGTAAATCTTTTGACTTGTCAGTGACCCGGTGAGATAGTGCATCTGAAAATAAGCCTGCCATTCTCCTTTCAGTCTTCAGGGACAACTTTCCCACCTCAGACACTTAATATCTACTTCTTAGGTCAGGCATGAAAATGTAAAATTATACATGTTGATTTGTACCCCTGCATAATTTACGGTAGCCCCAAGTTAGATGAGCAATGAGAAAATTGATTTATAAATTTTGAGAGTCTACTTGATAAAATATCATGCAAGTATTAAAATTAATATGGAAAAATGCATGTGGCTTAAAAAATGCATATAGTTAATTAGAAAACAATTATAAAATTGTATAAACAATATGATTATAATTATGCTAAAAATTAATGCAGTAATAGTTGTAGTAAGATTAGTATTATAGGTTTTTTTTCTCTTTTTTGACATATACTTTTATTCATTTTACAGTAAAAAATAATTTATTGTCTCATGAAATTAAAAATATATAAGTAAATATATGACTTTTATGTTTTTAAAGCAATATTTTAACTATTTTAAAACTTTTGTCAAGAGGCTAGCTGTGAGCTATGGCATTGTATTTAGTGTTTTTTAAAATGGTTGGGTTTTTAATGAAATGTTTGGACGCCTTTTTGTTTGTAAAGTCTTCACCATCCTAAATGAATTCATCCCTGGAATCTCATTCCCGTATCTCACTTTCTGGTGATATCCATCTATACTTCCACCCTCTCGTTCCCTTATTCCCTTTGCTTCTGCTTGACTCTTCTTTTTTCTCCTTGTGTGCAGTCATCTTTCCTTGCTTTCTTAAATCCTGTCCTCTGACTTCTGTCTCAGCTCTAGTGACCTCAGCCCCTTGTGCTAACCACCACCTTGCATGGAAATGTCATTTCAACCATTTGCCTTTTCTTCTCTGATGTTTGGGCCACTCAGTGATACGGGAGAAAAAAAAATGGCCGCTGCGATAAAACTGTGGTTTATAATTTCAGCTGGGGAGCTTTTCAGCATGTAAGCTTTCTGCCCACGTTTACATATCAGCAGTTTCAGAAGTTCAGCCTCATGCTCGTGCTCTCCTCCTCATGCCCCTTGTCCTCCTGGGGGCAGGACCCTTGCCTCCCTCATGCCTCAGAACCATCCCTTGAGCCTGTCAGATTCTGGGCCGTTCACAGCTTGGCTTTCCTTTGGTGCCCCACCTGCCTCTTACCTTGTCCCCACCCCGCTGCAGCTGCTGATGCCAGAGCCAGCCTGCAGAAGACCAAAAACAGTGGACATGCTTCAGTTGAGCCTCCTCCCTAATGTGGTACCTGGGCTCTTGTTCTGGTCTGCCTGCTGCACTCTCCTTACTTGCCTTCTGGCTCTCTGATTCGTCCTTTGTGGCTTTTGTTTCTCGTCTTTTCATTCTAGTTTAGCTTTTCCTCCAGATTTTGTCCATGCTACCCTTTCCTCAGTCCATTCAGTCACAATGGCTTATTTTTATTTTAGCATGGTGTTAATCATATTTTTAGTATTGTTAATGTTCATTTTGTTTGGAAAATGCATTCAAAAGATTTTCTCTTTTGGACATCTGGTTTTATTTCATTGAGAGGTCCTTTGTATTTTTAAAATATTTATTTATTTTTATTTATTTGTTTGGCTGCATCGGGTCTTAGTTCAGCCTGCTGGCTCTTTGTTGTGGCACACGGGCTTCTCTCTAGTTGTGGCACATGGGCTGTAGAACGTGAGGGCTCAGTAGTTGTGGCGCACGGGCTTAGTTGCCCTGAGGCATGTAGGGTCTTAGTTCCCCGACCAGGAATTGAACCCACATTCCCTGCATTGGAAGGCGGATTCTTAACTGCTGGACCACCAGGGAAGTCCTGAGGTCCTTTTCTTCCTTTCAAGTGAATGCATCTATGATTTTATAATGGAGCTTTAGCAGTAAACGTATTAGAAAATTGTGTTAGAGTGAGTTTGTTGAAAAGCCTTTCCTTTCTGTATCTGTCTGCCTGTAGGCATTTTATGACCAAACAAATCTCTAAGAGAAAGTGGACATTTTTTTTTTTTTGAAAATGGACATTTTAAAAATCATCTTAAAGAAGAATCTTATGTCAGATATTTACTTCGTGGGATTTCAACTCTCACAAAATGTTTCTTGTAACTGTATAGGGATAACACTTAGGTTGTCAAGAAGGGAAAGGTCTATTGACTTATTTTTAAACGGGATTTACTTTTTCATTAGACTTCCTTTTGAAAATATACTTATTAAAAAAAACCCGGGACTTCCCTGGTGGCACAGTGGTTAAGAATCCGCCTGCCAATGCAGGGGACACGGGTTCGATCCCTGGTCTGGGAAGATCCCACATGCTGCGGAGCAACTAAGCCCATGTGCCACAACTACTGAGCCTGTGCTCTAGAGCCCACGAGCCACAACTACTGAGCCCGTGTGTCACAACTACTGAAGCCCATGAGCCTGAGCCCATGCTCTGCAACGGGAGAGGCCACCACAATGAGAGGCCCATGCACCTCAACGAAGAGTAGCCCCTGCTGGCCACAATTAGAGAAAGCCCCCATGCAGCAATGAAGACCCAATGCAGCATTAATTAATTAATTAATTAATTAATTAATTAAAGTAACAGCTATTTCAGGGACTTCCCTGGTGGCGCAGTGGATAAGACTCTGTGCTCCCAATGCAAGGGGCCCGGGTTCGATCCCTGGTCAGGGAACTAGATCCCACATGCATGCCGCAACTAAGACCCGGCACAACCAAATAAAAAAAAAAGTAACAGCTATTTCAGAACAATGTTAGTATACTTAACACTGTTGAACTGGATGGTTAAAAATGGTTAAGGTATTTCAAATACATAATACAGCTAATAATACTGTATTACATATTTGAAAGTTGCTAAGAGAAAAAAATCTTAAATGTTCTCACCGCAAAAAAGAAATGGTAATTACATGACATGATGGAGGTGTTAGATAACACTATGGTGGTAATCATTTTTCATTAAGTTTATCAAATAAGTTTATCAAATCAGTGTGTCATACCCCTTAAACTTAAATAATGTTATATGTCAGTTATATCTCAGTAAAGCTGAAAAAAATGGTTAAGATGGTAAATTTTATGATATGTTTTTTATCAAAATAAAAAAAATATTAAATCTTTAAAAAGTGACAACAGGACAAAAGAGTTGGAATGTTGCTGACTAATGGACCTAGATACCAGAAAACAGTTTCTTGATAACAGATACAATTTAGAATACTAAGCCAAGCAAAGGGAAGTTTTCCTCAGTGTGAAAAAGAAAATTAAGTTTAAAAGTAGAAAAAGGTTAAGGATTTTTAAAATCAGTATTTCCTACATTTTCTAAAATGACATACTTTATGAGTGTAATTAAATTTTTTTAAATTTTAAAAACTGAAATAGTTTGTGTCTCTAACTTCTCAAGTTTATATAATACTACTTAAGTTTGGCTTTCTGTAATTACAATGTAAGATTCAAATTAATCAGTTCTTAAAAGGCTTACCTTATTAGCTTCTTCTGTCACTATTCGATTAAGAAACTTCATCATAATTGTTGGTGCCACAGGGTTGAAACTGTCAAAGTTTTATAAAGGAAGATAGTGGTTATGTGATTAATTAAAGAATACAGTATGGGGGCTTCCCTGGTGGCGCAGTGGTTGAGAGTCCGCCTGCCGATGCAGGGGACACGGGTTCGTGCCCCGGTCTGGGAGGATCCCACATGCCGCGGAGCAGCTGGGCCTGTGAGCCATGGCCGCTGAGCCTGTGTGTCCGGAGCCTGTGCTCCACAACGGGAGAGACCACAGTAGTGAGAGGCCCGTGTGCTGCAAAAAAAAAAAGAAAAATACAGTATGTATATAAAATTTTAAGCAGAAATTTCATTCTATTTCTATTCTATGTGATATAACACACTCTTCCTGAATTTCTTTGGGAAACAGTAACCTTTGATTATTATCTCCACTGAGACTTTCAGAGATTATAAATATTAGAGGACATCGACCAATCTGCACATACTTCCTAAAATAACAAAAGATAGCAAGCAAGGTTGAAATTTAAAACACCTGCCATTTAATTTGGAGTTTTAGAAAACTTCACTGAAACTCACCTCAGAACTTCATGTAAAATATGAGAATCTTGATGAAACTGGTTAGGTAAATCCTACCAAAAACAAAGGAAAAACATTAGCTTAGTTTTATTCCCATGTAAATTTATTTTCAGATTTATATCTACCAAAACAGGAAAAATGTTATCTATTCAATGTATTGTAACCAGAACTTTTGTAGAAATTAAGGGAGACATCAAATAGCTGATATCCTAAATAGTAAAACGCATCAATGGGATTTTGAGAGCAAACTTCTTAGGGTCACTACAAGTTATAATATTTTTACTAAGATGTCATTTTCCAAATATTTTTTGCCTTTCTATACTTAGGCCATTAAATATTTAAAGTTCATTAACCCATAGCTACTTTATCCAAGTTTACTGCAATAAACTTTAGGTTTCTTCTATTATACAAAGCCTTTATGTTATATTTTACCAGTACTAACACTATGGAGAGAGTTAGTCATTATCACATAAAATATATCTTACAATTGTTTACTCAGTAGTTACAGCAGAATTTCAAAAGCTGTCCTTACTTCAACTAGAATTATCAGTTCTCAGATCATCTCCAAACATTTGTAGTTTGTTATATTTTGTCGCTCTTAGTAGAAACTCTTTAAAAACTGCTATCTGAGGGCTTCCCTGGTGGCGCAGTGGTTGAGAGTCCGTCTGCCGATGCAGGGGACGCGGGTTCGTGCCCCGGTCCGGGAAGATCCCACATGCCGCAGAGCGGCTGGGCCCGTGAGCCATGGCCGCTGAGCCTGCGCGTCCGGAGCCTGTGCTCCGCAACGGGAGAGGCCACAGCAGTGAGAGGCCCGCGTACCCCTGCCAAAAAAAAAACAAAAAAAACCCCTGCTATCTGAGAGTGATAAGGAAATACATGGAAGGTTGATTCTGAAAGGAAACATATTTAACCCTTTTTTTTTTTTTTGTGGTATGTGGGCCTCTCACTGCTGTGGCCTCTCCCGTTGCGGAGCACAGGCTCACGGGCCCAGCCGCTCTGCGGCATGTGGGATCTTCCCGGACCGGGGCACGAACCCGCGTCCCCTGCATCGGCAGGCGGACTCTCAACCACTGCGCCACCAGGGAGGCCCTAACACTTATATTTTCAACGAGTTATATATGCATCAATATTATACATATGTACATAATATACATATACATTAATGAATACATTTACATATACATGAAGGAGCACACAATATTGTAGACCGTTTTTAATTAGGCAGAACAGTTCAAATTTAAAATAGAATATTCATTTCAAAAGACAAAAGTCACTATGAACAACAGTAACTTTTCTGTACCAATGAATGTAATATGGAGTTAACTGGTTTCAGAACACAGCTGTTAGTATAAAAGTCATACAATTGGTAAAAATATTTATGACTTTGCCTACACAGTGAAGATTCTCCCAATTAGTGCATGACTATAAATGAGCTGTTTTCAATAATAATAAGTTTTAATTTAATTTAATAATAAGTTTTGGGCTTCCCTGGTGGCGCAGTGGTTAAGAATCTGCCTGCGCTCTGGAGCCCGCAAGCTGTGCTCCGCAACAAGAGAAACCACCGCAGTGAGAAGCCTGCGCACTGCAATGAAGAGTAGCCCCTTTCTCTAGTAGCTCGCTGCAACTAGAGAAAGCCCATGCGCAGCAATGAAGACCCAACGCAGCCAAAAATAAACACACAAATAAATTTATTTTTTTTAAAAAAAGCAAAACGCTGAAGGATATAGAAAAATGCCTAATGTATAAAATGCATTTTGGTATTTGACGGCAAATTATGGTTGATTCATTTTTCACAATATGACTTCACTGAAAATCTTTAGAAAATGATGAGTTCAAAAGGAAAATACATTTTGATGTATATTTTCATTTTTTTCTGTTCATAACTTTTTTGCCTAGTGGTCATCATACTGATAAATGTTTTTGCATCCTAATTTTTAATAATTCATCAAGCAGGCAGATATTTTTAAAGATCATGATATGTAGTACCAAATTTCTTGTCAAAAGAATCATCAGTTTATGCTGCCATGGAAAATGCATTATTAGTCTTCTTCACGTTTTGGACTTTCCTTCCTTCCTCCCTCCCTCCCTCCGTCCGTTCCAACTGTAGCTCTGTGAGGCTAAGGAGTAAACAGTCTGTCTTGTATCACTACTGACATACTACTAAGTGGTGCACAGCTGGGGCTCAGTAGATACTTGTTTAGTGACTTTATTTAATTGGTCATAATAGTGTCTTAGTAAAATATTCATGTATTTCGTTACTAATAAGAGTGTGTTTTTCAAACATTATTTGGTATTGTCTCTCATTTTTAAAAAGTAAACCTTTGATTGAAGTAGAACACAAGTACTGAAAAGTGCACGTATCATACATGTAAGACTCAATGAATTTTCACAAAGTGAATATGACTGTGTACTCAGCACCCAGCTCAAGATTACCAGTATCCAAGAGCCCCTTTCCAGTCACTACCCAGCCTGTCAAGGTAGCCTCTATTCTGGCTTGAAAATACCATGTATTAGTTTTACCTGTTTTTGAATTATAAAAACTAGAATTGTATATGCTTTTTTGTTTCTGTTTTCTTCTGTATTATGTTTTTTTGTTTTTGTTTTTGCGGTACGCGGGCCTCTCACTGTTGTGGCCTCTCCCGTTGTGGAGCACAGGCTCCGGACGCGCAGGCTCAGCGGCATAGCTCACGGGCCCAGCCGCTCCGCAGCATGTGAGATCTTCCCGGACCGGGGCACGAACCCGTGTCCCCTGCATCAGCAGGCAGACTTTCAACCACTGCGCCACCAGGGAAGCCCTGTATTATGTTTTTGAAATACCTATTGTTACAGTTAACTGTAGTTGGCTCATTCTCATTGCTGTATAGTATTATATGGTATGACTAAATTAAAATGTATTTAACCTGTCTGTGATTAATGGACATTTTGCATGCTTTCAGTTTTTGACTCTTTCAGATAGCATACACGTGTTCACCAAACACTTATACATGCTTTTTGGTGAGCATATATTTATGCTTTTCTATAGTGGATATATACCTAGGAGGGGAAATTCTGGATGTGTTTATATTAAGCTTTGTAGATACTTCCAAACAGTTTTCCAAAGTGATTGTACCATTTTACCGTCCCACCTGCAATATGTATGAGAGTTCAAGTTATTCCACATTTGCACCAACACTTGGCATTTTTCTTTCTTTTTCAAGTTAGCCATTCTGATGAGTATTCAGAGGTATAACATTATGGTCTTAATTTTCATTTCCCTAATGACTAATGAAATGGAGCACCATTTCATATATTGACCATTTGGATGTTGTCTTTTGAAGTGCCTGTTCAAGTCTTTAGCTCATTTTTCTGTTGGGTTATATCTGCCTTTTTCTCATTTACTTGTAGGTATTTTTTATATATACTCTATGTGAGTCTTTTGTCAGATATATATATTGCCAGTACCTTCTCTGTGATTGCTTTTTCACCATCTTAATGGTGATTTTTGGTGAACAGAAATTCTTTATTTTAATGTAGTGCAATTTACATATTTACCCTTTTTGCTTGGAGCCTTTTGTATCTTATTTGTGAAAACTTTGCCTACCCCAAGGTCATCAAGACACTCTTCTATATTTTCTACAAATTTAGATCTATAATCTGTCTCAAATTTGTTTTTACAAATGGTATGAGATATGGGTCAACACTCATTATTTTCAGTATGACATCCAGTTGACCCAGCACCATTTTTTGAAAAGACCATTCTTTCTTCACAGAATTGAAGTGTTACCTTGCCCTTAATTATGTCGACTCTGTGTGTGTGTATGTGTGTGTGTGTGTGCGTGTGCACAAACAATACAAAAGTGTATGAAGTAAAAAAGTGAACACCCCCTTCTAGACATGTGAAAATGAATAGGTGCTATAAATGGTTTGATTTGTATTTGTTTTAACCTGTACAGAGAGAATTATGCCTTTTTCTTTAAGTGGGATAACACTAAATATGTTACACAGCTTGACCTTTTACTCAACTGTTTCGGACATCCTCTATATAAATACACTGCCTCAATCTTTAACACCTGCATGGCATTCCATAGTATGAATGGACGTTAACTTTTTTGGCAGTTCCTCTAGTCATGAGTATTTTGGAGGTCTCTATCTTTCCTCCATTACATATAAATACTTCAGGAATAGTCTTGTGTATCTATCCTTTTGCATTTGTGTGAGTGTTTCTACAAGGTAGGGTTCTAGAAGTGAAATTATTTGTTAAGACAGTACGCACATTTTAAATTTGGAAAGAGTTGGCCAAGTTTTCTCTAGAAAGGACATAGTTGGTAGTTCTAACCAACATTTTTAACAGTACCCTTTTTCTATACATCTGCCAGCAGTGGATATTACTAGTCACTTGATAGGTAAAAAGTCATCTGATTATTATTATTTGCATCTTACTTGAACTCCTGTAGAATGAGCAGCTTTTATATAGTATTACATGGTCCTCTCCTTCTCATTTGCTTTTTGTTTGTATCAGTTTATTATACTATGTAACTGAAAGTTTATCAGTCATTCCAGTTTTTCTCTAGTTCCTCAGTTGACCTGCTTTGAAGACAGCTGTCTCAGTTGCTTTATACAAATTTATCCAAAGTTAAGCTTATAGTTTAAACCAAGGATTATTCAGTGCAGGCCAGTTTACCAGAAGTCAAATCACGGAACAACCAGTTTATTGATATTTTAAGAGTTTTCTCAAATTTTTGTTTCTTTCCTATCCCTGCCTCTACCTCTAGTAGCCAAATAGTTGATATGAGCTCTCCTAGAGCCACTTGAAGGTTTTATCCTGACTGTAGTTAGGGCTGGGGCAGGGCATAATTCAAGTTAGGAAGGCTGCACTTACGGAAAAGCCTGTTCATTGTTTATTTCATTGCTGTAGTAAAGCTTTGAGAATCCTGAATCAATTTTGCAAATCAGTTATCTAGCAGATTGATTTTTGGAGAAGTAATTCTTTAGGTATGGCTGACAGAGAGCCAGAGGGTGGGAGAGTATATCAAAATTCCCAGGAGGGAAGTGTAGTTTGGAAAAAACATCAATTGATATAGCATCTTAATATATAACTTTGTATTTGGAAAGTTTAGAAAATACTGTGTTGTTAATACAAATTTTCAAAACTTAAGATTATACAAAGGTGTCTTAGTAGGAATATACAGGAGACATGGTAATGAAGCTATATAGTTATTCTCAGTGTAAGGAAAGAGGAAGGTATTTTTATATTTCTTAAAATTGAGTGTTACAGCCTTGAGAAATACTCGTTTAACCAGCTGTATTCTTTTAAATTTTATTTTATTTTTTTTGGCTGCATTGGGTCTTCGTTGTGGTGCGCGGGCTTCTCACTGCGGTGGCTCCTCTTGTTGTGGAGCACGGGCTCTAGAGCATAGGCTCAGTAGTTGTGGCTCGCAGTCTCCAGAGTGCAGGCTCAGTAGTTGTGGCGCATGGGCTTAGTTGCTCCGCGGCATGTCGGATCTTCCCCGGACCAGGGCTTGAACCCGTGTCCCCTGCATTGGCAGGCGGACTCTTACCCATTGTGCCACCAGGGAAGTCCCCCAGCTGTATTCTTAACACAAATTCCCTAGCAAATTGCCCCTCCCCCCAATAACCATATAAATAATCAAGCAATATAAACTGAGAGAATTGGGTCTCTAAGAAACAGTTTATAAAGTCTGTCAGTTCATCAGTGACTGTCCAGATTCATTCCCCGAAACACAAACTCCAGTTTTTCCCGAATAATGAACCGTTGTCACGGTTCCAGTCCCAGTGCTGGCAGAATTCCTGCTAACCTTAGCTTACCCACTCTCATTTCTCATTTATATCATGTCCTATTTATCTCAGCCAACGAGATAAAGATTATTTCCTAGCCCTCAGTGACATAGTTCCATAAATCCCCAACATAAACATGTAGCAAAGCAGACAAACCAAAAGAGCCAATTCATTAACATTAGTAAATTGCGAGCAAGTGGCCACATTATTTATCCGCTTCAGAAAGTCATTCCACAAATATTTCTGGAGTGTCTTTTTTTGCCTGACTGGGTGTGAGGGATGCAGCCCTTGCCCCGTGGGCTCTGCAGGACTTTGTAGTCACGTCTACTTTTCCTTATATTTCCGTAAGGATTTCACCTCAGGTTATCTGTCCTGAGTTTCTACTTTTTCACATTGGTAAATATCTATCTTTTTAGATTTTAGTTGCTATTTAAAATATTTAGCAGATTTCAACATGGATTTACAATTTCCCCTTCAGCAATACCAATTTTGCACCTGATGTGTGTATGTTTTTTAAAAAATTATTTCTAGTTCCATGCTGCTATAAAACTCTCCTCCCACATCAGCAGCTTTGCACCTAATCTAGGTAGATGCGTTCTCATAAGCATTCAGTGGCTTTCCTTCTTTCTCTCACAGGTATTCTTCTCCTAAATTGGGCAGTGCCCTTGGTTTGTAGGTTTAAGTGTTACCCCCTCCCACTAGCTCTTTGAGTTTTTTATTCTTTTCACTTTAAATTCAACGCCGCTACTCCTTTTCACTTTTATTTGAAGTGCCCTGAAGTCAGCCACTTGTAACTCCTTGTGGGGAGATTCTGGTGCCAGTGTGTATACCTGGACTTGCATATCTTTTCTCCTTCCACCAGGCACCAGCCTCCCCAAATAAAATCTGAATGTTTTTTTCTAATCCTCGCAACAAAACAACCCTCTGCTGCTTATAGTATCCTAGACTCCTGATGTATCCTTATAGGCTTACAGTGCTCTTTAGTAACCATAACGAATATAATGATTACAATCTAAAGACTATTTTACTCTTTCCTTGGTGCCTAGAATCTCGTTAGTGTGGCAGTTCTTCTCGGGGCTCTCTAGGTTTTCTTTATCCCTGCTGCCCTATATGTGGACACGCAAGTGTAAGTCAACTTACTCTGACTTTAAGAGTTCTCTTGTCCACCTGGTCACTTCAGGCCCCCCTAGAAGCAGAGATTACCATGGGCTCAGATGGACAGGTAGGCATTATGACTATGCTGGGCTCCATAGCAAAGAGGGGAACATCATTGATTGAGAAAGACATGTCACGTGCAGGCGGATTAAAATTTCTATTGAGACAGACTGAGAAATATGCCCTTAACCATGGAAGTTTGTTAATCAAAGGTGACTCCTGGGTTTAAGGCAGATGTTTTGTAATGAGGCATAAAAAATTTTTACTGCTGTGAACAATAATATGAAGGGTAGGTAGAACATGTCCTCATGTGGGCTGATTGTATTTTGTACTTTAGTTACTTCTTAGACAGTTATTTTTTTTAAAGAGACTCTGTGTCTTTAAGAGAGCTCTGTTTTCAGAATGTTATGTGCAAAGATTCCTCTAGGAACAGTTGTGATTAGTCATCATTAGCCAACTTGCTTCTTGAAGGCCTAGAGCTTGTGTTTTTGTTTGTTTGTTTGTTTTCCATAATTGCTACATGGGACCACTCATAGTGCCTGGAACGTGATGGTGAAAAACATGCTCCCGTCTGAGAGTCAAATCCAGAGCGCTTCCCGTGCTCTGTAAAGCTTGGCAAGGTCTGACTTCCCTGCTGCCTCCCTCACGCTCTCCTCCTCCTCACTCCATCCACGCTGGCTTCTTGGCAGTTCCTGGAACACATCAATCCCACTCCACCTTAGGGCTTTTGCTATGTTTTCTACCCAAGACAACGCGCTCCCAGATAGCTTCATGGGGCTCCTCTGCTTCCTTCAGGTCTTTGCTCACATGACACCTCTTCAAAGACACCTTTCCTGACCACCCTTTTATGTGTAGTTGCTCAGTTTGACCCTCATTCATAGCAGTCATCTCTGATCTATTATTATGTAGTTGTTTTTTATTGTATCTTTCCCTCCACTGGAATATAAGGGTTTTTTTTGTTTTTTTTTTTCAGAAGATGTTGGGGGTAGGAGTTTATTAATTAGTTAATTTATTTTTACTGTGTTGGGTCTTCGTTTCTGTGCGAGGGCTTTCTCTAGTTGTGGCAAGCGGGGGCCACTCTTCATCACGGTGCGCGGGCCTCTCACTATCGCGGCCTCTCTTGTTGCGGAGCACAGGCTCCAGACGCGCAGACTCAGTAGTTGTGGCTCACGGGCCTAGTTGCTCCGCGGTATGTGGGATCCTCCCAGACCAGGGCTCGAACCCGTGTCCCCTGCATTAGCAGGCAGATTCTCAACCACTGTGTCACCAGGAAAGCCCATAAGGGGTTTTGGCTATTTAACACAGCTGTGTTTCCTAGGCCTGCTACATGATAGGTGCTTGGTAATTATTGAATGAATGAATGCATATTTAGAATTAATGAATGAATGCATTCCTACATATATAGTGGCCCTGTAGCAGCAATGCCATCTAATTCCAGAGCAGCATCTGAGATAGAAAGACACAGATCAAAAAGAAATTTTGTGTAGGCTTCAGTTCTTAGCCCATAGCAACTTGAATTAAAATCTTTTATCTTCCTCCATTTTCTAGTATCCCAGATTCCTTGGCTGCCATGAACTCTTCTATCTAGCACAAATAGGACCCCCTTGTTTATTCCTACCCATCTCCACCATCTTGGTCCCCTTGTTTCTCCATGAAGTGTTTGGTCCTATACCACTGTTCCTAGCATGTCTCATGACCTGGGAAGGGTAGTTATTGTTCTCTACACCTTCAGGGCTCTTGTCCTTCCTTTGGGTGGGACTAGGCAGAGAAAAGGTGGTTGTACATGCTGGTCAAGAACCTAAGCCCAAAGAGAAGGCAGAAGCCTGTGAACCTGAAATTAATGCTCACATTAGATCAATGTCTTTGATTCATCAAGCACCAGATTAATTGATTTTTTCCAAGGTGCTTTCATTATGTTCTTTGTTGTTTTTATCCTCTGTAATTGGTAATATATGCTTCTGTAAGTCTCAGAGTACTTGGTATTTTTTCCATGTACTAACTCCACAATGATTTTCATGATATTAGTACAAGCTCTTTAGCTCTATTCCTCATGGCAGGTGCAGCACATTAGCACCAAAAAATTAGACCATAATGCAACGATAGCTTACTGAAAACATCCATAAATATCTCATAAAAGCTTAGAATTTCCTTAAATCAGTAACATCACTGTCAAAGAGCTTTCATCTGTTACCCTGTAAAGAGTGATAAAATACTTAAAATATAACACGGTTCTGTATATTATAAACTGTGGTTCTTTACATTAGGTGGTTTTAAATTTACTTAGGTAGGCACCTTTTTTATATTCCTACCTTACATATGGGCCTTTTATCATTTATAATGCCGTTGTTGCCATTTTAGTAAATAAGGTAGTTTATGAGCACCGTTCATCAGTGAAACAAATGGCTTTCCTGGTATTTAGCACCTGGTTAAACAAAGGTTTAATGATGTAAATTCTGTACTACCTTTTTAAAAATGCTATCTTCTCATTGTCTCGTTTTTCCTTATTGGGTGGATGACTGGCTGTTAATTGAGTAGCCTTATTTTTCCCTCTCTCTCCACCGTCTCCTAAGACGGAGGAAAGGAAGTACTGTCCATGCACCAGATCCTCCTTTACTTATTACGGTGTAGCAAAGCCCTGGTTCCCGAAGAGGAGATTGCCAATATGCTTCAGTGGGAAGAACTTGAGTGGCAGAAATATGCGGAAGAATGCAAAGGCATGATTGTCACCAACCCTGGGACGGTATGTGCTGGTGTTGACAGTCAGAGACTGAATCACCTTCGTTTCAGGTTTGAGTGTTTTGCAAAAACGATAACAGAACATTTTTAAAGATTTAAGTACTCATTGCTTCTTGTTCTTTGAGTAATTTTTTCCTTTAAATATTTAGTAAATAAGAAAAATATAATGTAGGCATATTTAGTAATTTCATCTGCTTAGTAAATTTATTCTGATTATTATGGAGAATTTTGAAGTGTTTAGATATGTTCAGATCTAATTTTTTGCTGAGTATAAAAGTAATATGTCTTCACTATAGAAAATTAGGAAAATAGAAAAACGGCCCAATGAGGATAAAAATTACCCATAATTCCATTCTCCAGAGATGATACTATTCACTTTTCTAGTTTCTTTAGAATAGACATATTTCATATTGTTTTGAAACAAAATTGGCATCATACTATTAAATATTAACATTCAGACCTTTTCCTTCTTATCCTCCTCCAGGAACAACCACCACAAAGTTGTTTCTTTTCCTTAGTCTTAAATCTCTTTAGGCGTGTAATAAAAAAAAAATGCCCCTAAGTTATTTAATTAACCCCCTGTTATTGGGCACCTAGGTTGCTTCCAGATTTTTGCTATAACAAATAATGCTGTGTTGAATTTGTATATATGTGTGTAAACATGTATACATATGTATGTATTTATCTTTGAATGTGTCCATTTAATTCCTTAAGGGAGGCACATTTTGAAGGCTTTTGGTACATGTTATAAATTGCCTTCCAGAGGGTTGTAGAATTTGCACTCTGACAAGGAGTATATGAGATTGCCCATTCCTTCATACGGTTATACTAGTTTAACAAAAAACTTTGTCAATTTGGTAGGAAAAAAATTGATACTATTTAGTTCAGTTTTCTGTTTTAGTTTCTAGCAAAAATTGATATTTTAAATGTTTATTGACCTTTAAAGTTTTTTTTCTGATAATGGCTTATCGGTATCCTTTGTCTAACTTTCTTTTGTGGTATTTGTCCTTTCTTATTGATTCTTTGCCATAATTGTTACAAATATTTCCCATTTTATTCATTTTGTTTTATAAATTTTTGGCTTTAAAATTTGCTTCTAATGTTTATTTTGAGGTAAAAATATAAAAATCAAAGCAGAGAATTAATAGATAAGTAGTTTTCTCTTATAAAGAATATGCTGTTTTATATATTTATTAAAAAATTGTTTTGTCTAAAATGTTATTTCATAAAATAGTTATATATTGGCATCTTATCAGGATACAGTTTTCCAAAAGTGGAGAATTAAAATACTTCTATGTAAAGAAACAGAGTAGTCTATTTAAACAAAGCTGTTGTTTTTAAAAGGCTGCCAAATTGCTTAATAGCCTTGATTCATAAAAATAAAAACTCTGGATCAATTTGTTGTAGCATGACAGTAACATCTGCACAAGCAAAATGTTGCTATTTGCAAGTCAAATATTCGAACTAATACTGATTATTTTAAACAAATCTAGAAAGTGAAAGTTTAATAAAAGCATATTTAAACATTAAACTTGTTTAAAACTAAAAAAGTTATACAATTT
This sequence comes from Monodon monoceros, assembly GCF_005190385.1. Classification (NCBI taxonomy): domain Eukaryota; kingdom Metazoa; phylum Chordata; class Mammalia; order Artiodactyla; family Monodontidae; genus Monodon; species Monodon monoceros. The sequence continues at coordinate 26,432,332 of NW_021703768.1, read as the reverse complement.
TTACTGTTATATTGTTTAGCCACACAAATAATTATTAAAGTAACTTTAAAAGAAGTATACAAGTCATAGTACTATGCAAGTGTGACTCTGGACTTAATTTTAAACAGTTGCACAAATTTACATTTCTTCTGTCAGTTTTATAGTTGGGTCAGAGGATGGGTGGGTGTGATGGTGGTGGGAGACATGCCTTTTCACCTTGGTAGGTCTGCTTGAAGAATCCCATGATTTACTGTGGAAACACTTTCATCCTGGGGCTTTCTTCCACAGCCTGGTTAAAATTCCCTAAGATCCTAGGATCAGTTGGAGAGCTTTTGAAAATATAAGAATGCCCTGATGCACCCCACCCCATATGCTCCACGTAATGGGGTTCAAAGATCTGAAGTTTAAAAAAATAATCCCCAGTTGCTTCTGGTTCACTCCTTGCTTGTTTTTGAGACAATGGCATAGAGGATATTTACTCCATTACCATGATCATCATTCAACTCAGTTGTTAAGGGACTACTACGTGAGCCAGGTGCTAGTGAAGTATATACATTATATATGTTGCTTGTCCAGCTGCAAACTCACAGCATATCCATATGAAAGGAGTTTGTGATGAACTATTGAATCAATGGACCAATCTGAAAAAGCCGGTTAGGAAAGCTTGTAGTTTTTGGTGAGATCACTGGGCCGGGCTGCCAGGCATTCTTCATAAACATTCTACTGTGGTATTTAAGGAATCAAGAAATTGTATAAATTATTGGCACAATTGAATGTACATACTTGAGATGGTATATGACCAGTTTTAAAGATAGTAAGGAAACCACAGGTTAGTCAGGGTGAAAGGTTTATGTTGGAAAGTAATTGGAAATAAATTAAGAAAGCTAAGTTTGGGTGCCAAGCTTAGGGACATGTTGAAGTTAATTTTTTTTTTCTTCTTTTAGTATCTAGTCTTAGTGTAAAGGAGAAAAATATTATGAAAACTCAGTATAATAAAACATCCTTTCATTATATCCTTTTGAGAATAGGGCAGAATAGACATGGCACCACATTTCATCCTCTGCAGTACTTGCTTTGGAAGATTGCCCAGTGGTAAGGATATAGGGGAATTTATTAAAATTTCCAAACCATTATGGTCACATTAAGTACTTTATTGCTGCAGAACTTAGAAGAATTAATCTCCCTCCCTAGGTACTTTGCCTCTGCTGGGGAATACTTTGGTCATTGGCGAGAATGTTTTTTATTCTTCTACAAAAATGGTGTGATAGATACTGTAGGGTGTGGCCAAAGTCTAGAACTTATTTCATCCCCTCCCCATATAAATTAGAGATACTATAGATATTTTAAATCACTATTTCCTCTGTTGATACCATAGCATGGTATTTAAAATCATGAAAACATGAATACTTCACTAGCGTTTTTCCGTGGGGCAATCCCTCTTTTAAAAATGAATTCTGCTGCTTTGATGCATAAAATATTGGAAACAATTCTTAGACCCAAATAACATGTTGCTACTGTTGATGGGCATTTAAATAATTTTATCTTAGGTTTTCTGTGACCAAAATCTTCTCCAATTATTAATTTTGAGAGCAGAGGTCAACTTTTCAAGATGCTAGTAAAATTTTGACTGTTAAATGACATTGAAATATTCTTTAAAAACTGAAGTCTAAGTTGTTTTTTCACTAATCTAGATGAATTTACACAAATCTTTTTACTTTGTCACCAACTTGTATTTGTCAGATGGCTGACTAGGACTACGGTTGTGGGTAGGGTAACCAGCTTGTCCCAGTTGCTGGGGGCTTTTCCAGTTTTAACATTGAAACCCCTGTGTCCTGGACAAACAAGTCATAGTTGTTGGGCATAGCTGTTCAACAGAATGAAGCTTATTGGCCTCCATGGGGATCAACTCTATAGCCTTGTGTCTAAAGCAACTGAGCCAAAGACCCCACAATCTCTTAGTAAGAATTTAGTTTCTAATTAGGGACTGCCCTGAGCATTGAGTATAAGCAAGGAGGTTGCTAAAGCATACTCTCTGTGATTTTGCCATCTTTTCACAAACTTAAGCTTTCAAGATGAAAGATATTTTACAAATGGATCCTCATACTTAAGTAACTTAAGAAGCAACCAGCTGTTCACTTCTTTTTTTATTATACTTGGGGAAAAAAAAAAGACTTATGAAGCTCTCTATTAAAATTTAAGAATGGCCTACATGGACATAATAAGAGAAGCTTAACTATTTGGTCTTTGTACCACCATACCTTTTAATTTAAAGGTATAGAATTAAAGGAATACACAAGGTACACAGAGAACTAATGGGGGAAAAATTATATAGAGGCATCTGTCTGTGCCTTCTGAGTAGAAATAAGCTATTCATTTGAAATGTGAAATTAAAGCAGAATAAGTTAGCATCATCTCTTTCTGGTCATGTGGAATACTTCCTCTGTGTCTTTGGAGAGGTTAAGGAAAAGTTACATCTGCCTAAGTGTCCTTTCAAAAGTTTAATTTTTAAAGGTTTCTATGTGGATGGCAAACAAGGACAAAATCATTGTTCATTATGCCAAATGGCACAAACTCATTTATAGGGATGACATTATAGTTTTTATATAGTTTAGCTGCTATGATTAAAGGGTTTTTAAATGACATTTTCCCTTTGGGGATGAGGCTTTCCTAGGGAAAAATCCGATTACTTTCTTCCCTACTTAGATTAAAGACAATACTTAAAGAATTCTTAAGGGAATAAATGGCTTTGATTTTTCTCTCTAGAAACCAAGCTCTGTCCGCATCGATCAACTGGATCGTGAACAGTTCAACCCCGATGTGATTACTTTTCCTATTATTGTCCACTTTGGGATACGCCCTGCACAGTTGAGTTATGCTGGAGACCCACAGTAAGATATTTTTCAGTGTTTGTCTTAGCCAATTTCACCTTCTACTAACAGCTGAATTAGCGAGGAATCCTCTTTAGTGGATTTTTTCTTTTTAAAAATTAAGACCTGAAATGAGCCATGTTTCCAAATTTAGGTTACCAAATGAAGCAGGTTTTGGTAGCTCCTGAAGAATTATTTTCTCTACATGTTTGACTGCAGGAAATTACTATTCAATAGATTATCCTTGGCAGTCTTGGTCATATGAGTCCTGTATGTTTTTAACCTTTAAGGAAATTTTCCTTTATCCATCATTATAGTACTCACTGTTATGATTCTTTTTTATTTTTTTCAGTGCCCTCTAGAGGAAAGTAGCGCCATGTTGGTTCTTAGCACTGCCACATTTATGCAGAGTTCTGTTTTTTGGGTACATCTTAGTAAGAGCCCAACATCCCATGCAAAGTCAAGGGTTGTATTGGAAGGAGAAGCCATGACTTCTGACTCTTAGAATTGATGTTACTTTCCAACTGGCATGTTAGTGTTTTGCTGGGAGAAAATGAAGATGTGTGGGAATGGAAATAGTACCATTATATTCTTCAGGAGTGTTTGGATTCTCTACCTTGTTAAACAAACAAACCGTCTCCTGATTTAATTTTGTTAAAGGATTCATAATGGGAGAAAAGGGCATGGGAGATTTTCAATTCATAAATCCAATTCTGGCTGATATATTAGAAGAGGCTAAAGGGTTTTGTTCTTTTTTTCCCCCCTTTGGATAAAAGTATGAAGCAGTGAACCAGGCACTGTGTAAGTACGTCTTTCTTTCCTCCATTCTCTAAAAAAATGTTATCAAAAAGGAGACACCCAGCTAAGGCCAAGAAACGAGCAGTTTCAGTATGACAGAAAATCTTAGGAAAGTCCTTTCTTTTCAGAAAAGTGTTAGTAGAATGTGATTAGGCTCTTGTGGACTCTCAGATGGCAGGAGTGTAAACTGATATAAGACTTCATATTCTCTTCATTTCCAGGATGCTTTAACTGTGATCCAGGTTATAACATATTTGGCTACAAATATGCTTATTTTTGTCATGGCATATACAAATTGATATACACCATTTGTCTTTTTTCCCTTCCCAGTGGAAAAATGGGTGTATGTAGCTATATAGCTTGGGTATTGTCCCAAAAGGGGTTCTCTTTTCTAATACTCTCCAACTTTTACTTTCAGTGAAGGCATTTTGGACACAGACAGTATCTTTATTAAGTAAGAGGACTTTCAACAAACATCAGAAAACACATATTTAAATAAAACGTGTTACTTTCAAAGAGGTAACAATGAGAAACCATACATGTTTCTATTGGTTTTTGTGTGTCTCCCTAGGAATTTTTTCCAGAGAGATTGATCCATATAGTGACACCTCATTTTCAACCCATGTAGGCAGCAGTCAATAAGTAGGTTGCAGATGCCTCTTGGTCATCCTGCCCCTCAGCGCCCCCAGATCACATCCTTCCTTAGAATGAAGGTCTGCTGCCATTAAGGATATTCACAAGAATGCACTTATGATTGAGCGGGCCTGTTAGAACACCTGGCTATATTGCACTTTAGATTTGCCTTCTTTTTGTCTGAGGTGTCTGTCTGTCCTTTTCCTTAGGTACCAGAAACTGTGGAAGAGTTATGTAAAACTTCGCCACCTCCTAGCAAATAGCCCTAAAGTCAAACAAACTGACAAGCAGAAGCTGGCACAGAGGGAGGTTGGTATCGGACCCTGTTCTCCTGTGACTAATGGTGATGCATTTCAGGTTTACTTGAGATTGTTTTTACAACAATCTTTAAAACAACTGGTTTAAAGAAACTTTAAAGAAATCACACTTTATTCCCCTCCTCACATTAGTATGCTGATTGATTTTTTTCATCTTTTAGTAGCTAAGGGACCATTTTCTCCCCCTAAACAGGCCAGTTTTTTAAAGAAAGTTGGGAATAAATATAGCTTCTATAGAAGTTAAAGTTTAAAACGTGCTGGATCAGCCTTTTATCGTTAATTAGGCTGCACATAGTACCACTTATTCAAATTTCGTGGTCTGAAAGTTGTAAAAGATTGGCTTCCATATGTCTGTTAGTTTGGTAAGGTGAACTGATTTTCTAAGGTTTTATATCCCAAATTCCATATTTCTTTACTAATGGGTAGTATTATCTGTACTCTAGGATCATTTGTGTTTTAGTTTTAATTTTAAGAATAAATGGATTCAGTATCAACATAAATTTTGTCTTAGTAAGGTTTTATTCTGTTGCCATAGTATAAGAGCAAGGTGGGGGTTTTTTTCTTTGTTTTTTAAAAATATTTATTTATTTATTTTGGCTGTACCAGGTCTTGGTTGCAGCACACGGGATCCTCACTGTGGCATGCAGGATCTTTAGTTGCGGCATGTAGACTCTTAGTTGAGGCATGTATGCGGGATCTAGTTCCCCAACCGGGGATCGAACCCAGGCCCCCTGCATTGGGAGCACAGAGTCTTAGTCACTGGACCACCAGGGAAGTCCCAAGAGCAAGGTTTTGAAGCTGGCAAAAGTGTTTGAATTCTGACCTCATCACTTTCTGTGACTTGAGTCAGTCAGCTTCATTATAAAGGACAGAGCCAAGGCCAAGAGAGGCTGACTGAAATGTCCCTCTGTTGGTGCAGCCAGGGAAAAAGGTGGTTGTATGGACTTGGAAATACTCCATTTAACTTTCCTCCAGTGGTACTGGCCTGTAGTAGGAACTTAATCAATGGTGGAGCTGGTGATGGTGGTTCCTGTTGTAATTATGAATTCCTATGAGATTTTTATTGAATAAGCGTACAAGTATAAAATTATTTTTTATCATTAATTATTTGAAGGGCGGCATAAAAGGGAAGAGTCAGTTCCTGTTTATGTCTTGCAGAAGTTTTGGATCACTGTCTTTTTTTAATAAAATGTACCCTTGCTGCAAGGGTTTGCAAATTGGAAGGTAGCTTTGACAATTGCATGGGTTTCTGGTTAATTTACTGATTGTCTTTCTTATATGTAAATGCTTAGCATAAGGCTTGATTTAAATATAATTTTTACATGCTGATTTCAAATTCCAAACAGCACATTTTGTTTCTTTTTCAGTAAAAGGGCATTTTTTGTTTGAACTTGCCAGAGTAGTTGATTTGGTTTAATTTTTTTCTTATCCATTTACCAGGAAAAGCTGGCTTATCCCCAAGGCCTTTATTATTTTTTTTTAATCTAATTTGGCAAGAAGAGGTTTGACTACCTGAATGTAAGGGTGAATGAATCCAGCTAATTTACTAATGCTTGTTGTTCGGCTTAGTATTGCTTTAGTACTTAAAGGTTACTCATCATAATGGGGTCTTTTCCAGGAAGCACTCCAAAAAATACGACAGAAGAATACCATGAGGCGAGAAGTAACAGTGGAGCTGAGTAGCCAAGGATTCTGGAAAACTGGCATCCGTTCTGATGTCTGTCAGGTGATGACACTTCTAAGAACACAATTATACCCAAACATCTCTTCCTCTAAAAGGCCTCTGGCACTGAAGTCTTCCTAATTCTGAGAAGTTTCTGCAGAACATATTACCTGTAGCTAAATGGAACACCAACCATGAATTGTTTTCTATCATTTGGGTTTTGTTTTTGTGTCAGTTTTCATGTCTTGTTTCATTGTGTGTGGGTGTGTGCTTGTGCATGTGCACAGTGCGGGCATGGGAGGCACTGACTTAGTAGTGCTCAATTCTGTCTCTGTACACTGAATGAAGGCAGGTCTGTTCTTCAAATGCGTCTGCCTGTTTGAGCTCGTGTGTAGGTGCCTGTCAAAAGAGATCCTCCAGCAGCTCTACAGGCAGATTCCTGAAGGTCGTGTGTACAAACTTTCCAGACTGATGACTCAGACTTAAATTGCAGAGAGTGGAAGGCATTTATGAACAGAAAAAGTATACATTTCATGTTTGAGCCAAATGATAATATTTTTTCTTTGGGTAAACTTAATAGAGGAACATTTCAGCTATATATATAACTGGCTCACTAATAAGTATTTTTGTTTTCCTTATGGGTGGAATTTTTACCAGACTAGAGGTCCCCAAAACCGAGCATGTTCTTTGACTCTTCACGTGATTCTTTTGTTACGATTGATATTGGTTGCACTCCTTGGGAACTACAGTAAAGGAAATGATTACCCAGGCTGGAGTCAGGTAATGCAGTTTGCTATGTTCGAACTTTTGGAATAATACTTCCAGGCTGCCACTTATCTGTTGTGATGGTAGCATGTATTGTAATAAGTTCAGATACTCTTAGGTATTCATTTCATCATAATGAGTTTTCTTTTAAAAAATCAATGTTGGCATTTAATTATTGTATTGAACAGTGGAATTTAATCGTATCACTGAAGGAATTGCTATGTCATTCATTTACCATGTGAAGCTAAGTGTTTTTGTGCTAGGATGAACTGCTATTGTTGCAGTATTGCTAAATAGTTTGAAAATAATCATCTACAGTGGTAGCCAGTACATCCACCGAGTCCTCAGTTATTTTGCCAATTGACCAGTGTTTTTTTTGTACTGTAAGTATCTTCAGAAGCGACTCTCTTACTTCCATTGATTCTTTCTTAGCGCCACTTGGAGCCGTATCACCCAGTTTTTCTGTTTGCTAGTGTTTCTCCAAAACCAACACAACACCATAATGCCAACATAATGTCTTAAGACATCGTAAGAACAATGAGTGGAATCTTCAACAATCTGCTCAAAATCTGGTCATCGTGGTGATAAGTCAAAGTTGATTGTTTGAGATCATAACATTGAGCAGCATGAAGAACTGGAAAGGACCTGAGAGTTCTTCTAGTTCAGTGGCTTTTAAACTTGTGTTTTTGGTTGACTTTGAAGGTTTTTTTTGTTCGTTTGTTTTAAACAAAACCCCATGGTGCCCTAGTTTGTAAAAAGATAAAAAAACAACTGATTGATGAGTGGTGGGTATGAAGGGAGTATCCATCCCATTGTACGAGATCTCTCTCCCACCCTGTGGAGCAGTCCTTAAGGCAGTTTTGTTCTGCTGAACACAGTTTTTTTGAAAGCATTGAGCTCTTTGTACCCTTTGTTTTGGTAAAACAAATAGGGGTGCTGAATGATATGTTCCCCTGCCATTTTATGGCCTTCAGCTGTGACACAAATAGCTCCTCAGCTGGATTGGAAGCAGCTTGAGGACTAGGTTATCTTCTCTCTCTCTGTGTATATTATATTTTACATTCTGTTTTGAGGTTGTTAGGCAAACACACTCCATCAGTTCTTTTGACTAACTGGACCCGATTAAAACTTTGGCAAAGGTGAGTACTTCTTTTTTTTTTTTTTTTGCGGTACGCGGGCCTCTCACTGTTGTGGCCTCTCCCGTTGCGGAGCACAGGCTCCGGACGCACAGGCTCAGCAGCCATGGCTTACAGGCCCAGCCGCTCCGCGGCATGTGAGATCTTCCCGGACCAGGGCACGAACCTGCGTCCCCCGCGTCGGCAGGTGGACTCCCAACCACTGCGCCACCAGGGAAGCCCAATACTTCTTGATCTAATAATGGTTCCTCCATCTGGAGGATTCCTGCTCTTCCACAGAAAACTGGCATCTGTTTCAAAGCCATGCTTCCATTCTCCTCTCCTATTTTTTTACAAGTAACATTGGCTCTTAACTATATTTAATTTCTTATCCCAGTATAAATGTTTTCTTTTTTGTGTGTGTTCCTTAAATAAGATGGCAGGTAGCATGTAATAGTGTAGTTTAAAACATTCAAAATAAATGCATTTAGTATTTTTCGTAATGAAGAATAAGAATCTGATTGAGAAATAGCAGTTAAATGAAATTATACACTGAATACTCTGAATAACCCTGAAGCCTGTGAAAAAATGGACTCATACTTAATTTTAAGAGAAAGAGGCTGAGCGCAGCTCTAAAATTGTTGGGTGGGGGCAGGGAGAGGTTTCCTCTATTTGGTAGTTCATTGGTGTAGAACCTACTTTTTGTTAGTAATAATTGCTAGTGGGTTGCTAGCGAAAGCCTTGTGATGCTGTCAAGCTGCCACTGGCGATAAAACTATTATGATGAATCTAAGGCAGAGCAACCTAAGGACCAGCATCTCACTCTAGAAGTGGAATTTCCCAACCAGAGAAGACAGCAAGGGTTGTTAGGAGATAAGAAAATTCTACCTGATGCCCCAATCAGTGTTAGGAGGAATGGAAACCTACGGGTGGTCCAGTAACCTGTAATTACACGTGAACTAAATGCAGACTTGAACCATGTTTAGAGAGAAACTGTTGAAAGATTTTCTCAGTGTCACTGCTTGTTAGAGTGAATTCCGGGTAATATGGAAGAAAAAGCAGAAATCAAAACCAAACTGAGGCTGAGAAATTCAGCATTATGACTCAGAAGAGGAAAAAGGGTATCATGTGGCTACAGTATCTGTGCTTTAAGAATGGGGTTTTGGGGCTTCCCTGGTGGCGCAGTGGTTGAGAGTCCGCTTGCCGATGCAGGGGACACGGGTTCGTGCCCCAGTCCGGGAAGATCCCACATGCCGCGGAGCGGCTGGGCCCGTGAGGCATGGCCGCTGAGCCTGCGCGTCCAGAGCCTGTGCTCTGCAACGGGAGAGGCCACAACAGTGAGAGGCCCGCGTACCGCACAAAAGAAAAAGAAAAAAAAAAAACAGAATGGGGTTTTGCACACCAAAGTTGAATTGGTGTCTTAGAGGAGTAGGTACCTGTGCCCTGTGCTATGCTAAGGAGGTTGTCCATGGAAATCAATAAACTGAATCACAAGAATGAAGGATGAATAAATGTGACACACAGAGCTGTCAAAAAAAGGAGCAAAGAATCTGCATCAGGACAGTCATATAACCAGTATGAGGCTCGTGCAAAACTGGAGGACACTACAGCTCCTTATTTTTATGAGGAGGCATGGTGCCTGACGAACTACACGTCATGGCTGGTGTTTGTATTGAGTGGACAGAGTTGTATTTGGACTGATTAATAGCTGGCTGTCTAACTATAGTGACTCTCTAGAATGGGATGGACGCCTGCCATGTGTTATCAAACTAACTGATGTTCTTGCTCAGTGATTTAGCAGGTGATGACTGAACAGTGAAAAGAAACATCTCTAGGGATTAAGAGATTTTGGACAACACATTGAAGGAAGTATTTTCTAAGTTAAAACTTGGGGGAAAAAAGGAAGAACCTCTGAGAGGCATATGGCTTCACAGTTATTGTTAGCAAAATCTTTGGGCCATGTGAGAGACTTGATTTTTTTTTTCTTTTTTTTTTTTACTGGAGAAGTAATGTTTCTTGTGAAGAAAGGGAAGAAGATTTTGCTTAAAAGCTAACTGGCCTGATAGAGAACTATTATTATACTTTTATTTTTAAATATATCAATATTACAGTAGTATAATATCAATATACAGGATTAGAGAGGAAAGTGTAATGAACTCCATGGACTCATCAGTCAGTTTCAACAGTATCAACAACATTTCTATAATACCAAATGCTAGTCAATGTTCACATTTTCCCAATTGCCTATTAAATTTATTTGCCTGTTTGAAATGGAGTACAAACAAGATCCATACTTTGCGATTAGTTGATGTTTTTTTAAGCCTCTTTAAACTGTGGGTTCTCATTCCATTTCTCCCTTTGCTTTCCTTGCAAATTTTTATTGTGGAAGAAACTGGATCAGGTATTCTGTAGAGTTCCTAAGCTCTGATCAGGGTTTCCTTGATTGCAACTTTATGGGGTCATTTAACACGTGTTTCTGTCCCTTGTATTTCCTACAGATTGGTAGTTAGATCTAATACTGTGCCATCTAATACAGTACCACTGGCCACACATGGCTATTTGAATTTAAATTAATCAAAATGAAATTAAATGAAAAATTCAGTTCTTAGTTGCCCTCACCACATTTCAAGCACTTAATGGATACCTCTGGCCTAGTGTCTGTTGTAACAGCACAGATACAGAATATTTCCATCATCATAGAAACTTCTGTTGGACAGCTGTGATGAGTTTAAAGTTCTTTTTTTTGAAGGACTTTTTCATAGGGAGTAGTGTGGTCTCTTTTTTTTTTTTTAATAAAATTTAAAAATATATTTATTTATTTATTTGGCTGCACTGGGTCTTAGTTGTGGCATGTGGGATCTTTGTTGCGACACGCGGGATCTTTAGTTGCGGCACGTGGGCTCTTAGTTGCGGCATGTGGGATCTAGTTCCCTGACCAGTGATCAAACCCGGGCTCCCTTCATTGGGAGTATGGAGTCTTAACCACTGGACCACTAGAGAAGTCCCTGGTCTCTCTTTTTCGTGTGTGACATTATTAGTTATTGATGGATCATTACCTAGGCCCAGTAATTCATTAGGCGTTGCCAAAGTGATATTCTATCTTTCCTTCTGCATTTATCAGAATACTTTTATAAAGGATATTCCCCTCACCAGCTATTTGATTACGCTGAAGTACAGATCCCATATAGGACAAAACCAAAAAAATTGCTCATTCGATTTATTCCATAATACATACACAAGCAGTAGTCTTAGAATAACAGTATTAATGGCACCACCAACAATATGATTATGGGAAGTAGTTGTTTGTTTGTTTGGGGTCTTTTTGTCTGTGATTATAGCTATATCCCACCAGGCATGCACACTCAGATTACCATGTTTTAAGGTCATTTCTGCTTATACCACAAACTGGATACACAGATTCATTTATTTTATTTTACTTTTGATTTTAAAGGTTCCTTTCAAAAATTACATATTGTCTTATAATTATGTAGTATATTTACCATGATTCCAAACTCAGATTTACAAATGCAATTATGTTTTTCAAAAATCTAATTTCTATCTCTGTTGCTTCCACCTTGTTCTTGCCACTTTCCCTCCCACCCCAAAGGTAACCATCTTTTAGAAGTGATTTAATTTTTCCCATTTTAATGTAAGCAAATAGACACACACACACACTCTCTTGATATATGTGACCTCCCCTCTGTCAAACTGTTTTGAAGTTTTGTGGTCACTTACGAGGTCTATTTTATTTGCCTTTTTTTTTTTCTTTCCATATCTCTTTTTGTATTCAGGAAAGATTATAGTTTTGTTCTAATGTTTACCTTTATTGTATAATTAAACTTCTCCCTCCTCTCCCTCTCTTTCTATGTGTGTGTATCCCGCTGTCTGTTAATGAAAATAACTACTATCTGCTACAGCTGGCCCTTGAACAACGTGGGTTTGAACAGCTTAGGTCCTTTTGTCTCAGTGTCCAAAGATTTTTTTTTTTCTTTAAAAACTAACAAGTAGTTTTACTAGAATATGTCTCAGCTCTTTTGGTTAATTTTTTTCAGATATGCTGTGTGCCCTTTCAATATATACTTTCACATTGTCTTTCATCTCAGGAAAGTTTTCTTGAATTACTGATTTCATTATTCTATTGTTTTGATTTCTTTTTTTTTTTATAAGGACTGCTATTATATGCATCTTGTATCTTCTTTGCTTATTTTCCATATCTATCATTTTCTCTTAAATCCTTCATTTTTTCTAAAAGTTTTTCTTTTTTCCATCTTTTATTTCTCAAAGGCAGTATTCATTGGTTAATATGCTGTTGTGTTCCTTCTGTTTAGTCTATATTCTTGAAATCATTATTTCCTTCTATACCTTTTTCCTGAGTTTTGTCACTTCTTTTCAGATCTTCCTTTCCTCCAGTCATCTCATTTCTGAATTAATATAGTATTTATTAATAGTTTTCCTTATAAATGTTATTGTTTTCTTAATTTAGTTTGTTTTGAAATAATAGGTTACAGCTTTCATTGGTTTTATTGGCATGTTTTTCTGGCATTTTATTATCAGAGGTATCTTGTTCTATTCCTTTTATCTATTTTCTTATAAAATCCTTGAGTGTGATTTAATCATGATTCTTTTCCATTGCTCTTTAGGTTAAATCTTGTTAAATAAGTGAAATATTTTCCTGTGCTCTTTTAAAAAATATTTATTTATTTTTATTTAAAAATTTTTTTTGGCTGCGTTGGGTCTTCATTGCGGCACGAGGGATCTTCGTTGCAGCGTGCGGGCTCTTTGTTGCGGCACATGGGCTTCTCACTCTTTGTGGTGCGCGGGCTTCTCTCTATTTGCAGTGTGCAGGTTTTCTCTCTAGTTGTGGCATGGGCTCTGAAGTTTGTGGCACGCAGGCTCTCTAGTGAGGCACGCGGGCTCAGTAGTTGTGGCATGCGGGCTTAGTTGCCCCATGACATGTGGGATCTTAGTTCCCTGACAGGAATCAAACCTGCATCCCCTGCATTGGAAGGCGGATTCTTTACCACTGGACCACCAGGGAAGTCCCTATTTTCCTGTACTTTTAGGAGGAAATGTAAGCCAGAATAGTTCTCATGGTTCTAGAGCCTCTCCTTCTGTTGTTTTTGCAAAGTGATTTAAAAAATGGGGGGTGGGTGCTCATCATATCTGAGATCTGCTGCGTCTGTTTTGTTCCTCTACTTTTATCTGGACATTCTCTTTCTTTTGCCTTTTATTGTTTCTCTCCTGCTAGATGTGGCTTTTACTCCTAGCACTTTCTTTACACCATGGGGCTTTACCCTGGAAGGGAACTTGAGTTTTTAATTTTGAGCATTTTTAGGGCCCAGGCTTCTCCCACAGTGTTAGACTGTCCTCTTATACTCATCCAGTGAATTGGATTCTGCAGAGCCCTCTCCAGTTTGGGCCACAATTCCAGTGAATATAAATTTGGGGGCTCTTCCATTCTTGCTGTCATCAGAAGCCCTGCTGCTCCCCCTGTGTTTTTTCTCTCTCAGATGCTGAGACCACACACAGGTCTTTGTCCTCACCCACACTTATTTTGGCATTCGTGGGGATACCTTGTCATCTAGTTTTTATGTATTTATTGTTCACAGTTCTATTTTGCTATACTGGTTGCTCATTTTTAGTGGAGAATTTGAATAGATTTAAAAACTGTGCACTGCCATTTTCTTACAGTCTTCCAAAGGAGCTTTTAAAAATGAAAGCAGTTTCTAGGCATGAATGGAGTGGGGAGGAGATGCTTAGTGATTGTGTGTATTTTAACATTTCAAAAATTGATAATTTAAAAAACTGAGCTAGAGCCTCGTAGATAACCTTGAGACTTGTTTGTCAGGGATACAAGATGGACATGGGTCATATATACCTTTCCATGGTGGTCACAAGAAACATACCTGGGTAGAGAAACTGGCTTTGTTTGGAGCAAGTTTAGAGGAAGTGGCAAAGGGACTCACAGCTGTTTCACATAAGTAAAGGTTTTGTTCTTTTCCAGGGGTAGACCTAAGTTCAAAGGGTAAACCTCCAAAGAGACAGATTTGGACTAATGATAATTTTCTAATAATCAGAGTACTCTAAAGGTAGTGTTGTTTTCTTAACAGGTAATGATTTATCTCTTCCCGGAGGTATTAAAACACCAGTTTGAATTCATACTTCAGAAAGATAGTTACACTGCATAGTCTTCATGACCCATCCTCCTTGTGTGCTTAGCATCAATACCCTTGAGTCCCCTGCAATTGAAATGCCTGGAAAACTATATTATACCTTGGGAGCAAAAAGAGTGTCTTCATCTTTTTTCTCTTCCACAACTAATATAAGCCTTACCTGTGGAGGTGCTTAATATGTATTTATTGAATTGAACTGGAAAGAAAGACTTTCTGTTGATTAGAGATCCTTTTTGGGAGAACTAATCTTTCTTTATAAGTTAATACAGGAAACTGATTTCTGTAGTTTCAAGCAAATCCATTATCATGTATTTTTAAATAATGCCAGCTTAAAATACTTCAAAGACTAAAATGATATAAAGCACATGTCAGTCATTCTGTGATGGGCTGTGCCCATCCTCCAGGTCTGATGAATAAGAATGACTCCTTCATTCTCTTGAGTTCTAGGGAAACATTATTAAAAAAAAAAAAAGAAAGAAAGAAAGAAAAAGATATGCTTTCCATGAAATCTCCCAATAAGGAATCTATAGCCAAATGAAAAGTGAAATAAAAATAAAAGTTCTATATCCTCAGGTGATTTAACTGTATCAGTGGTTTTATAAAAGTTGTCCTTATAGTGTTAGATTGAGTGTTAAACCTAGAATGGCCTTTCGAGATCATCTGCCTGAGAAATTCTTACCCAGAGGATAGTGATGGGCTTTAGAGATCTGTGAACTCATTAAAATTCCATACAATTTTTGCATGTTTGTGCACATAGGCACTTTTCTGGGGAAAGATTCATTTTCCTTAGATTCTCAGAAGTGTCTGGACACTGACAAAGTTTCAGAATTTGTGAGTCCTAATCCATTCCCTTAGAATTAAAGATAGACAAGGAGGCACAGAAATTCTTATGACTTCCTTAAGGTTACCCTGCTGGGTACTGATGAACCATGGCTATTCCTACTTCAATGAGGGCCAATAGGCCTTGTTCTAAGCAGCTTTTTGTATTTGCTCATTTAATCCTTTTAACTGTCCTTGAAAGTAGCTACACTGATTGTCTTCATTTTACAGGTGAGGAAACAGAAACAGAGAGGTTAGATATTTGCCCTGAGTCCCATGATGAATGAGTGACAGAGCAGGATTTGGACCCAGGCATTCTGGTTCTAGAGACCGTATCTTTAACAGCTGTAGTCCACCACCCCTCACAGAGGATATGCCAGGATGCCATGTAGCCAGTAAACCGTTTCAAGACTTTGTGAGATGGAATTTAGGATGTAAAAATGGTTCTTGTTTGTTGTAAAATAAATGAAGTGTTTTTAATAAGTTCTTATAGAGTTAAACATATTGAAATATGCTTTTTCCTAGCATGCAATGATGCTGCCTGTTTTGACCCATCATATTCGATACCACCAGTGCCTAATGCATCTGGACAAGTTGATAGGATATACTTTCCAAGATCGTTGTCTGTTACAGGTAAGAATTACTCTCCTGTACATTTATATAATAACAAGATAGGAGTAATTCATCTTGCAGGTTACAAATGGAGCACTGAGAGTCTCTTCTGGGAGATGATGAGGATGTTTAGAAACAAAGCTCTCTCCATTACTCTACTCTTATTGCCACTTTCAAACCCTTTTTCTCACTTTTTTTTTTTTCTTTTTGATGCTGTCCCTAAAGAAATAGATTAGGGCTTCCCTGGTAGCGCAGTGGTTGAGAGTCCGCCTGCCAATGCAGGGGACACGGGTTCGTGCCCCGGTCCGGGAGGATCCCACATGCCGCGGAGCGGCTGGGCCCGTGAGCCATGGCCACTGAGCCTGCGCGTCCGGAGCCTGTGCTCCGCAATGGGAGAGGCCACAACAGTGAGAGGCCCGCGTACCGCAAAAAAAAAAAAAAAAAAAAAGAGACTAAAGCTAAAATTTGCCCGTCAAACCTGACCACTTCTTTCAGCTTTTCCTCCTTTATGGCTCTTCTTTCCAGGTGCTGCATATTCTAATTCCTCTCTGAAAGATGTGGTTTTTTAGGTTTGTTTAGAAGAGCTTGCACCAAAGCTTTGGAAATGTGACACTGGAGGAAATAGGATGGAAAGATCAGGGATTAAAATTTGACTAGATAAACAGATCTCTTTCTTGTTTCATTTGAGGTGATATAAAGATGGTGCTTCTATGCTGAATTTGTTTTTGTTTTTATGCTGAGTTTTTAAGACTGAACTTATTTCACCGAAATTTTAGCTGGCAATGACCCACCCAAGTCATCACTTAAATTTTGGAATGAATCCTGATCATGCCAGGAATTCTTTGTCTAACTGTGGAATTCGGCAACCCAAGTATGGAGATAGAAAAGTTCATCACATGCACATGCGGAAAAAAGGTATGTTTGTATTCCACTCTCCTGTTTTGTTCTGTGTCTCCTGTTGTAAATTAAATCCCCACCAGGAATGGTTCCCTGGTGACTGATTCACTCTCTCTTTCTTTAGTGTTTCCTGACCCATATGTAATAACATTCACTTTGAGCAGAGCATTATGATAAGAGTAAATGAATTTGTGAGAAAATTTCCTTTCTCCTATCAAGTGTTTTAAGTAACTAAGTTGATCAGACTTGCTAGTCAAATTGGGGTGAGATAGATAATTTTCTTTCTACATGTCATATGATGGTCCCAGAATTCTTCTAACAGTATTTAGTTGTGATTTTTTTTTTTTAATAGGAATTAACACCTTAATAAATATTATGTCACGCCTTGGCCAAGATGACCCAACTCCCTCAAGGTAAAGTAGATTTTTTAATAGTAACTTTGTTGAGATATAATTCACATACCATACAATTCCCCCATTTAAAGTGTACAATTCAGTGGTTTTTGGTTTATTCACAAAATGGTGCAACCATGATCACTGTCTAATTTTAGAGCATTTTCATCACCCCCAAAAGAAACCCCATACTCCCCATTTCCCTCAGCCTGCCCAGCCCTGGACATCCACCAGTCTTCTTTTAATCCATGTTCAATATTTATGGATTTACCTATTCTGAACATTTTGTATAAATGGTGTCATACAATATGTGGTCCTTTGTGACTGGTTTATTTTACTTTACATTATGTTTAAAAGATTTATCCATGTTACAGTATATGTCAGTGTTTCTTTTTATTGCCAAATAATATTCCATGGTATAGGTATACCATGTTTTATTTATCTAGTCACCAACTGATGGTCATTTGTTGTTTTTACTTTTTCGTTATTATGAATGCTGTTGCTATGAATATTTGTATACAGGTTTTTGTATGGACATATGTTTTGATTTTTCTTGGGTATATACCTAGGAGTGGAATTTCTGGATGATATGGTAACTCTGTTTCACCTTTCCTTTAAGGAACTGCCAGACTGTTTCCAAAGTGGCTGCACCATTTTACTTTCCCAGCAGCAATATATATGAAGGTTCTGATTTCTTCACATCTTTCCCAACACTTGTTATTATCTGTCTTTTTGAACCTGGGCTTCCTAGTGGATATGAAATAGTATCTCATTGTGGTTTTGTCATATGTCCCTGATGGCTACTGCTGTTGAGCATCTTTTCATGTGCTTATGGGCCATTCGTGTATCTTCTCTGGAAAAATATCTATTCAGATCCTTTTCCCATTTTTAATCAGGTTACTTTTTGTTATTGAGTTGCAATCATTTTTTTATGTATTCTAGATACAAGTCCCTTATCAGGTATGTGATTTGTAAAAATCTTTTCTCATTCTGTGGATCATCTTTTCACTCTCTTAATGAAGCACAAATTCCACATAATAGATAAATTTTGTTGCTTTTGTTGCTTCTGCTTTTGGTGTCATGTCTAAGAAACCATTGCCTAATCTAAAATCACGAAGACTTACATCTGTTTCTTCTAAGAGCTTTATGGGTTTTTTCCTCTGACATTTAGATCTGTTCTGTTCTGAGTTAATTCTTATATATGGTATGACATAGAGGTCCAGCTGCATTCTTCTGCTTGTGGATATGCAGTTGTCCCAGCACCATTTCTTGAAAAGGCTGATCTTTCCCCACTAAATCATCTGGGTTGAAATCACCCTTGACAGTATATTTGAGGGTTTATTTTTGGATTCTTAGTTCATTCCATTGATCTTTATGTCTGTCCTTAAGCCAGTACCACACTGTCTTGATTACTGTAGCTTTGTAATAAGTTTTGAAATCTAGAAATGCAAGATCTCTTCTCCAACTTTCTTTTTTCAAGACTATTTCGGCTATTCTAGATCTGTTACATTTCCACATGAATTTTTTAGTTACCTTAAGAACTTTTGCAAAGAAGCCAGCTGGGGTATTGATAGGGATTGTGTTGAGTCTGTGGATCAGTCTGTGAATGCTTACCATCTCAATATTAAGTCTTCTGCTTAATACTGTCTTCTGTTCCCCGAACATTAGATGTCTTTATTTTTTCTTTGTTGTCTTTAATTTCTTAGTAATGCTTTTTAGTTTCCAGAGTATACATTTTGTATATCTTTTGTTAAATTTATTCATAAGTATTCTTTTCGATGCTATTATAAATGAAATTATTTTCTTAATCTTTATTTTTGGATTGTTCATTGCAAGCATATAGAAATACAATTGATTTTTGATTATTGATCTTGTATCTTGCAACCTTGATGAGTTCATTTGTTAGCTCCAGTAGTTTTTTAGTGAATTCCTTAAGATTTTCTATATAGATGATCATTTCACTTATAAATAGAGATATTTTTACTATTTCCTTTCCAGTCTGGATGCCTTTTATTTCATTTTCTTAACCTAGTTGCCCTAGCTGGAGTCTCCAGTACAATATCAAATAGAAGTGGTGAGAGAGGATCCTTACCTTCTTCCTAATCTTAAATGGAAAACATTCTTTTACCATTGTGTATGATGTTATCGCATAGGTGCCTTTTATCAGATTGAGGAAGTTCCCTTTTATTCCTAATTTGCTGAATGTTTTTGTCATGAGAGTGTGTTGAACTTTGTCACATGCTTTTTCTGCATCTATTAAGATGATCATGTGTTTTTTTCATTTATTTTATCCACATGGTGTATTACATTAATTGATTTTGGGGTGTTAAACCAACCTTGCCTTCCTGGGATACATCACACTTGATCATGGTATATAATCCTTTTTATATGCTATGTTTAGTTAGAATTTAGTTTGCTAGTATGCTGTTGAGGATTTTTGGTCTGTAGTTTTCCTTTCCTGTGACGTTTTAGTCTGGTTTCACTATTAGGATAATACTGGCCTCATGTAATGGGTTGGAAAGTTTTATATGTTAGCTTTCCGTATTTTATTTCTTGATTTTAAGTGATACCTTAATATATGAATATTCTCACTTTGTGGCCTGGAACCCCTGAGGAACCTGGGAAGGAAGTAGGCTGAGTCTATGTAAACTCATTAACACCCTGGAAAACTGAATGGAAGTAAATGCCAAATGCTGATGGGGCTCTGATGTTGCTCTCAGGAGGCTTATCTCTGTGTGCGAAGCACAGCAGGTTCTATTTTGAAAGCCAGTAGAGGAGGTTGCTTGAGGGCGGCTTGCTTTTTAAAATGGGGCATTGAAGAGTTGAATAGCCAGGTTTGTCCCTCTTGGGATCCAGACTTAGATGGATGAAAGGTAGGTAGAGCAGGGTTGGAAGTGAGAGTTGAGACACTGCTGCAGCTGGTAACTGGCCTCCACAGTGAGGTAGGTGCCCAGCTGAGCTAGTGCAGCTTCCTTTTCTACCTTTTTCTTCATATATCACTTTTCTTTTCAAATAGACTTGCCTTGACGTTGCTGTCTTTTGAGGTTATCATAAACCAAACTGTCTTTCCTCTTCAATCAAGAGGTAAAAAGAAAGGCAGGACGGAACTTTAAAATTCCAGTTTGAAGATGATCACATGCCTCACTACTGTGTTCTGTGAGGGTGTAAGATCAGAAAAGGACTGTCTAATTAGAGGAGCCCTTAATCACACCCTCAGGGATGGCGTGGCCATGGTTTCATTTTACCTTGCTATACTGTGGATTCTCCCGATGACCAGTTCTGTATTTTAATAAGTGAAACCCTTGGTCCCCTGCAGCCCCTTTAGCAAGGCCGCACACGCAATAGACACGTCGTTTTCAACGATGAAAGCACAGGTTTAAGTGATCTTTGTCTCATCTACCCAACCACAGTTATTGGTATGTAAATTATGTCTTTTGGTAGCATAGTTTAAACCTCATGGTTTATGTTTTCTTACTGTGGCAAAGGGAACTATAGCTGAGAAACTGTTCTTTCTGAATTTACCATTTTGAAAATGATACCATTGATAGACAATCTCTCTTGTCCTTTGGCTTCTGCCCTGGCCTCTGCTGCTTGTGCTGAGAGCCTCTTGCAATAGGTCTGATCTTTCGGCTGATGCAGAGTCGACCCCAAGTTTCTGTTCAGAAAGATCCTCCCAGCCTCGGTGGCCGGGCCGGCTGCTGCTTGGCTGCGGCTGTCCAGTAGCCCCAGCTGTGTCAGTACAGCCCTGGGAGCCATACTGAAGAAACTCAGGCGAATGTAATCCAACAGACATTTATCCAGTGCCTTTTGAGCTTGAGGCAGTTCGTGGATATTTTACAGGGATCCAGAGGCAAGTAAGACAAAGCCCCCACTCGCCAGGAGGTGTGACTGCCTGGGGTGGGGTAAAAGTGCCGTAAACATAAGTAACTTCATATAAGGAAGACCCTGCTAAGTGCTTCAGTGAAGGTCAGGAACAGAACATACACAGCAGACTGGGGGCTAAGGAGAGCTCTGGTGGTTGTTCACGGATTATAGGTCAGTTATGCACTGTGCACCAGAATAATTGCATTCACTTGAAACGACTTGCCCTCTTCCCTGTTTGTTTCTTTCTTTTTTTTTTTTACATCTTTATTGGAGTATAATTGCTTTACAATGGTGTGTTAGTTTCTGCTTTATAACAAAGTGAATAGGTTATACATATACATATGTTCCCATATCTCTTCCCTCTTGCATCTCCCTCCCTCCCACCCTCCCTATCCCACCCCTCTAGGTGGTCACAAAGCACCGAGCTGATCTCCCTGTGCTATGCGGCTGCTTCCCACTAGCTATCTACCTTACGTTTGGTCCTGTTTGTTTCTTAGTTTGCTGTTACAAAGTGGGATGCAGTAGTCTCTGCTCCTTGGAAGTATAAGTATATCTTTGAAACGAACACTATCCAATTTCAAATGTCAGTGGTTATATCTCCTCCCAAGCAAGCATGCTCAGAATTTCAGACTGGAGAAAGGAAAGAGAGAGCCAACGAGCTAGTAGGTTGTTTGGGGAATCTGTGTCTGGCGCTGAAGGCGGAGGAACAAGGCAGGTAGGGGAGCTTGGTGGAATTCTTCCCCCAGCCCCTCTGGGTACCACTCCTCGCCCCTGCCCATCCTGCAGTGCAATTAGTGCCGCCTTCTGCCAGGTCTCCCTTCAGGCTGCCTCTCCAGGCTTCATCTTGCTATTTCTGGAGCCTCCTCTCTAGATCTTAGCTGTAACCTGCTTGAAAGCTTTCTGTGACGTCTCGTCACCTACTGAATAAGTCTGAACTTCCCCACCTGGCAGTCTCAGCACCCAGTGATCCAGGCACATCACTCTCTTCCCTGTGGCTGTCTGCACACCAGTAAGACTGAGGGACTTGATGTGCTGCCAGACGTACCCTCTCCCTTCCCTGAATGCCAGCAGTAATTGTGCCTGTGGAATGCCCTGTGTACCCTGTGACATCCTGCCCAGATCCTGCTGGCATTTGTTTTGTTGTGCATGTTCTGGTTCTCCCAGGTATTATAATTGTGTCATAGTCTGATATTTTTTTTTTTTTAACTGTGAGCATTTTGAAGGTCTTTTGTCCTACTCTCTTTTTTCTTTTTTCAAATTCTTTTCCTTTTCCAACTAATGCCTTTCACAAAGCAGGGGCTCAGTAAATAAGTCTTAAAGGAAAGAATGCCATTCATGCCATTACTTTTATTCCGGGTTATTTACTCGTTGACTAGAAATAGGGAAATGGGGGCATTAGGAAAGGTCACGGTCAGAGCCATCAAAAGTTTAAATGGCTGGTTACTCTCTTAATCTGATTTGGGATCAGCTAGCGTTTACAAAAAGACACGAAGACTTAAAATTAATAAATAAAAATCTGTCTGCCTATCAAAAACTACAAAATAATTAACTTTTAGGATGGCATCATCTCAAGTGAATATGCCGCCCATAATTTTTTAAAGTGTCACTATTTAACCACGTAAATCTCAGTTGTATAGTTATATTTAACTCATGCACATTACAATGAAATGTTACCACAGAGAAGGTCTCTGAAGGATTAGGCATTCGGTTCAGCCTTGTACTCCAACGTGAGAAACAGCCTGTGAGAAGCACATTCATCATATAATTAAGATATAAATAAAATGCAATCTCTGCACTGAGGGGGAGAGTATTAATTTTGATGAGGGACTCAGGCAGGGATTCATCTGGAGCTCACATTTTGCTAGACCTTGAGAGATGGGTAGGTTTTCAATGTGTCTCAGTGCACAGGGGAGAGCAGAAGCCTCCAGGGCGGCAAGGAGCTTGGCCTGAACAGAGGCACTGAGTATTTTAGGGGATGCCCTTTTCAGAGAGGACCAGGCAGTTTTGGAACAGGACCCTGTGCATAGGTGGGAGAGGATAGCAGTGGACAGTGAGACTGAAAAGGTAGGTTAGGCCTATTTTGAAGGACTTTAGATGCAAGGTTAAATTTAGAATTTGGAGTTTGGACCATGGGAAGCTAGAACATTGTACCAAAGCTGATTTTTCAGTGTCCTAACTCTCTCTAAGAATGCATTCTCCTTTCTCTCGTCCACCTGATAGTGGTGTGGAAAGAGTCCCAATTGTTAGGGTGATGTCTCCTTGCTTTAAATCTGACTCCCAGGGGGAAGGAAGCACCAGGGTGGGAAGCCTGAGACACGTAGTATGAGGGGACACTCCCTCCCTTTCCCACCAGGCAGCCCCTGTACCTCCAGCTAAGATGGCCATCAGTGTTCTTGATTATGAGGAATAAGGTAGGGTGCTTTGATTACTAAAGGAGCTAACCCTCCATATCCTTTTCTTTGAGAAGAGAGGGAGGAAATATAAATGTGTGCTATTTTAAGTGATCTTTTTAATTCTGTAGGATTAATCACAACGAACGGTTGGAGTTCCTGGGTGATGCTGTTGTTGAATTTCTGACCAGGTAAGTAGGCTTTTCTGCCATTCCCCAACAATTGCATTTTATACGTAACATACTTAATACACACCTTCTTTGTAATTAGCCAAATAAGGCCTTGAAACACCATGTTTTTGGTCTCCTCTGTAGAGCTTTAAA
The DNA here is from genome assembly GCF_005190385.1 of Monodon monoceros. Taxonomy (NCBI): domain Eukaryota; kingdom Metazoa; phylum Chordata; class Mammalia; order Artiodactyla; family Monodontidae; genus Monodon; species Monodon monoceros. The sequence continues at coordinate 26,408,725 of NW_021703768.1, read as the reverse complement.
GCTACATGTCTGTGGCTCTTGCCCTCACTGATAACTTGCACTCACTGATGCTCTAATGAGCAAGATTACAGGATGAAAGGCTACTGTCTCTGTCCTGTCAAGTTTATGTTCAAGTTGCTACAGCCAGAAGAGATCAGCTTGTCTTGGTCTAGATGCTTCAGAGCTTCTATTCAATTTGTAGCGAAAGGGATGATATTTTAAAATGTCATTTCATTTTCTAGGATTTGTCTTTGATCCCTTTCTCACTCTTCCTGAACTCAAGGGAAGTAAAGTTTACAAGAATTTTAATAACTAGATTTTGGGGTGTGTGTGTGTGTGTGTGTGTGTGTGTGTGTGTACGTGTACGTGTTTCTGTATGTTTTCTCCGCAGAAATATTTTAGGGTCCTTAATTTGGAGGTAGGGGTAGGAAAGTACATTTTGTTTTTTCATTACTCATAAAATTTCCCTTTTAAAGGTAGATAACACATGTTTCTCTTGGAACTGTCTTGAGCTATTTTTATTCTCTTTAGGTCATTTCTTTTCCCGGAAGGACATAATGAGCGCAAAGGGGCTGTTTTCTAAGCTTGTTCTCACTGGACACAGTAGGACTAGACAAGCTCAGCTGCCCCGATCAACAGTGGGTCTGAGACACCAGTGTGAGAGTTAGGGGAGCGCAGTTAGTGTCATGGTCTGAACGGGTCTTCCATCGGCCTTCTTCCTAATTCCCTTACTTTCCTGATCAACAGCGCCGGTTCTGTTTGTCACTCGTGTTCCTGTTCCTGTCCCTGTCTGTACTTGTGAAGAACGTGCCACACAGCTGCCCTGCTCAGAGCTCCCCGGCTCCTCTTCAGGGGCCCTCATAACCCAACCCAAGCAAAGCTCTCTGTTTCCAGGCTCAATTTTCATGTATTATCCAGATAGGTTTGCTCTCAGCAGCGTATGAATGTTTGTTCAGGTCTTTGTTGTTATCATATTTCAGAGAAATCTTTTTACAGAAGTTAATGTGAACGTATGAGTGAATGGTATTGTTTGGGGTTTAGCACATTCAGATATACCGTGCATACTGTTTAACTTTCAAAGACCCTACAGTTTAGTTCACTTCAGCTGGTATGTATTGCCCAGATATTATGTGCCAGGCCTGGTTTTTGGACTCAGAACCACAGACAGAATATTGTGATACATGTTTACTTATATGCTTTTTTTTTTTTTCTGGCAGTGTCCATTTGTACTATTTGTTTCCTAGTCTAGAAGAGGGAGGATTAGCAACCTATCGGACTGCCATCGTTCAGAATCAGCACCTTGCCATGCTAGCAAAGGTACGTCAGATATCTGAAGCAGTCCATGCATAATTTTGCATTTGAATAAGTAACCCTTTAGGGTGCATTAAGGGTTTAATATTTTATAGACGAGGAAGGACTTTTTTGTTTGGGTTTTAAGGATTCAGCCTTATTAGTTCTATTACCTTAGTGAGTTTCACCAGCAGCCAATGAACTCCACAGTGAGGTAACTTGATAAGAGAAGAGGAAAAATTTGACAGATGTGCGTGTACAGAGTTAAACATTTGGGGAAAGGAACATGAGAACAGAGTAAAAGAAATGAAACATTTCGTATTTTCCCTTTGTGTAATATTTCTGTATTATAATTGTTTTTAATTTACTTTAACAAGCAGAATTATAGCTTTGAATAGAATACTCCAGGCCATTTGTATCCACAGGGGATGCTTTACAGACCTTTGAGAATTCCCCCCAAATCACAAATCCTATTAATTAAGATTTAGGTTTTAGGCTGTTCAGCTAGCCACGTTGACTTAGCTGAGTGACTAACAGAACCTTTTTTTGATTTAGATTCATGGTAGGCATGTTTCTTACATTATCTCATTTGATCTTCCTGTCTCTGTGCAGTGTCTTTTTTTAAAATTAATTTTTATTGGTGTATAGTTGCTTTACAATGTTGTGTTAGTTTCTTGCACTGTCTTATCATAAATCGTAACGGATAGGACATGGGCACTTGCCTGGGCCGTCAGAATACCCACAGGGGGACCATGGACAAATTGTTATTCTCTTTGCCAAGCCTCTGCTTTCTCATCTATAGAATGGAGATGGCATTAGCATCTACTACACAGGGTGGTTGTGAGAATTAAATGAGATTATCATTTGAGTTTTAATGATTCCATTTGTAAAGTGCTTGGTGCAATGCCTGTTCATAGTAATCACATAAACATGTGAATAAACTAGTAGGAGTTAGTTGTTTTTATTGCTGCTGCCACTTATAAATTACATTTATAAATCATTACATTTTATAGGCCTGTGGGTTTATTCAGCAGTAAGGGGAACGGTGGCTGTTAAATTCCCAAACAGTAGTGATCCATTAGAAAAGCTTTTGTGAGTTTTCCTTGATTTTTGCCTTAAGTAGTTTTATTTTTCTTCATTTTGATATAAATGTTGAAATCTGGTAGAAAAGACTAGATAAAACCCATTCTAGTTTTATGACTGATTTCTTTAAAAACATATTTATTTATTTTATTTATTTATTTTATTCCGGCTGCATCAGGTCTTAGTTGTGGCACTAGGGGTCTTTGTTGCAGCGTGCAAGCTCTTTGTTGTGGTGCACGGGTTTTCTCTCCCTAGTTGTGGTGCATGGGCTCCAGGGCACGTTGGGCTCTGTAGTTTGCAACACGCGGGCTCTTTCGTTGAGGCGTGCTAGCTCAGTAGTTATGGCGCACAGGCTTAGTTGCCCTGCGGCATGTGGGATCTTAGTTCCCCGACCAGGGATTGAACCCGCGTCCCCTGCATTGGAAGGCAGATTCTTTACCACTGGACCACCAGGGAAGTCCCTGACTTCTTAATTTGATCTTGCCAGAGTATTAATTACATCTAAAATGTGGTTACTTTTATCCCACAGTTTTCGTGTTAGCAAGAGTGCATTGCTTTATTATATATAACATCCTCATCATAGCTATGTTGGTAGGCTTTGACCTAGCTTCAGTGGCATTTGAGAATATAGACAGTGATGCCTTCAGGAAAAACTATAGGCAACAGGTATGCTAACTTGGTTTTAGCCTTACAGTGAATGAAATTCCACAATCTATATAAAACTGCTTCAATGTTTAGTTGATTTAATTGTCAAGATGCTTCCTGATAGTTCAAGTAAGTGTCCATTGGAAATACCTTTAATAAGTAGATTGTCAGCACGCTCCCCCCACCTCGCCATTGTTTTCAGTTTCAGATATAATAGAATTGCATAATTGTTTTTCAGACAATTGTAGGGAGGATATTTACAAAGTGTGGGAAATTACCATAGTATGAACATGGATGCTGTTACATAACACAGTGGGTGCTGTACAAAGCCATGAGTTATGAGGGGGGTGGCCAGTTTCTCCCTTCAGGGATTTCTGTGTGATCTTCCTCTACCTCAAACCCTGACATTCCCATAGCAGTCAACACTCATCTCCTCCAGCAGTAGGCAGTGGTGGCCTTACCCTTCTTCTATCTAGACCAGTGGTTCTTAACCATTTGGGAGGAGGGACTTGGTGGAGGAGTATTGCTGACTCTGAGAAGGTAATGAAAGCTCTAGGTCAGCACTCCAGACAGGAACATTTTAACACATGCACAGTGGAGCACCACTCTCCTTTTTTAAATTTCCACTAATGCCTTCATGAAAAAATAAGGATATAGAGGAGGTATTATGAGAAGTTGGAAAATTCATAGCATTCCAGAATAGTTGTTTATAATATAAAATATGGCTTGCACTCTACTCTCAAGCACGGCTCCAGAGATAGCAAACAATTGGATTTTCCCAGTGAAGTTGTGAAACAAGTGAAATTTACATATTCTAGGATAAACTCTTGCACTTGGGGATCAATTTTTTAAAAAGAGGTGGTTTCTGCTGTTGCATTTGTGGTAGTCAAAACTCTCATTTGAGTTTATAATACACTCATGAATTCCTAGGAATACAAAATACTGATAGCATATATGTCCCATTTGTATTGTCCCTTTTTCCAATGTAAACAGATATGGGTATTTTTAACATACATATCAAGACATACAAAATCTGAGTCTCTTTTATCTGAGAGCTGATGAGATTCATATTGTCCTAGGTTGTTCATTGACTTGCGACTTGTTCCATATTACGTGGCATGTTATTGCTTAGTAGGTATTTATTGAACTGAATTACATAGTAATAGAAACAGATTTATTGCATGCTTATGCAATGTCTGTATCTTTCTCCTTTTATGGAATGAATTATGATTTCCATTTATTCAATCTCAGGAGTTTTATAAAAAACCATACTGTGTCTAGTTCTAAAAGGACTTGATTTGTACATTGTAATACAATAGGATAAGAAATAAGTAGGTACTAAACTCAAAATAAAGAGAAAATATGGGTAAGACAGTAAATGAAGGCGGAAGTAAAGTTAGTGTGCACAGATATATTCATTAAGTCCTAAACAATTTCTAGAACTGGGCCGTAAATTTGTCTCTAAACTTGTCTGAGGCCAAATAAAAAAAGAAAATATAATTCATTATAAACCGTATTCCCAGAGCCCTTAAGATAGTTCCAACCCATTGCTTAGATCTCACTGAGACTTTAGAAGGATAAGTGTGGAAACCTCAAAAAGCAGACATAAGTGCAAAGATATATGGCTCCCCAAATCCTTGTCAAATAAAAAAAAAAAGATTTAGAGATATAAGACATTTTGAAGTCTTCTGAGGGTCCCCATTTACTCTACCACATAAAAATCTCTTACATATGGTAGAAACACCGTCAGTACCACATAACTCTGGAATCCTAGAGGTTAACTTTGGGTTGGGTTTGTATCTCCCTAGACGTATTGGGTGAACCCAAGGGTATGGTCTTGTTACAGAGTCTTATTCCAGCTTAAGCTAGTCCTTTTTCTGAACCTGGAATTGGACAGCTCAGATCTGATCAGTTCTGAACCAAATTGAACCATCAGAGTTCATAGAAGCTTGTTTGGGGAAAAGTCGAGGTTTGTCAGCGCTAAGCCATATGTAAGGACTCGTAGGGAATGGTGACTAAATTTTCACATAAGGCCAATTAAATTGTAACCATACCCCTAGGAGATGCTGAGCTATTACAGTTACAATACGATTTTGTCAATTTTTTTCTTACTTTCTGTCATTTTGAATTTTGTAGAAACTTGAACTGGATCGATTTATGCTTTATGCTCATGGACCTGACCTTTGTAGAGAATCAGACCTTCGACATGCCATGGCTAATTGTTTTGAAGCATTAATAGGTAATTTCTCACTTATAGTCTAATTTCCTGCATGTCTGCAATGTCTGGAGGGCACATAAAATTCAGTGTGGAGACTTGGGACAAAATTACTTGTTCCCAAAGCATGTGAGGTCCCCAGTATAATACCCACCTCCTTATACTATAGTTATTGTAGTTCCTCCAGAGCAGCAGTCATGCTTTCTTTTCTTGAAATCCTTGTACCATGTCATGTACATGCTTAGTATATACTGAACTGAAGTGCAGTGAATTAATATGGGGATGGATTACTTGCCAGATTTGATTCAGGATCACATACATAAATAAGTTGCTGGTGAGGCCCTAATACTGTTTTTGATCACATTTTAAACTATTCACAGGATTTTCTGATTTAAACATCTTGAACACACCACATATTTAAAATCCCAGGGCTTGAGTCTCTGTAACTATTGTTTATTCACTTGAAGCAAGACTGATGCAGACACTTTACTTCCTCACTCAGGCTCTTTACTTCCTCAGTTTCTTTTTTACTGTAACTAGAATATAATTAGCTGTTTGTACAGGAAAGTTATGAAGAGTTAATTAGCTGGTGATTGCAAGTATGCTTTACAATGAAACGTTTCAGTAGATTGACAATTCCTTGATTTTTTAAGGTAAATGATTGAGTGCATTTTTCAAAGGGCTTTGTACTTCCTTATCAATTTTGCCCTCGTTCTTTGAAAATGAATATAAAAGCTTCCCATTGTAGTTCCATGCTGATGATGGTAGCAAGAGAATGTTTAATAATTATCCACAGTTTTTTCACAGGTATGTCTGTTTTGCACAAATATGTCTATTTTCAGAGGGTTTGTCACGTGGAGTGACTGTGCTCTGTAGACATAATACTTTTGACAGTTAATGTTACAGTTGGCCCCGTAGCCTGGCACACATGATTCAGTTCCCTTTTGTATCATTTATTGGCTCTGTATCTTTGCCAAGTTATTGAATCTCTTTGAGGCTCAGTTTCCCCATCTATGACATGGAGATAGTATCACTTACCTCACAGAGTTGTAACGATCTTAGTATCTGATCCTGGTTGCATCAAATCCAGAGCAAAGTTCCATTTCCTTTAACCCTCCCCAAAATCACCTACTATGGGCCCCAGTCCTGTAAATCTTTTCTAATACCCTCTTACTAAGGTGCCCTTGAAGGTGAAGATAAGAATGTGAAAATGCTTTGTACAGGGCCTAGGGCATGAGTGACCCCCACAAACCCCTACTGCTACTACTACTGTCATCGTCATCATTGTTATTATTATCATTATTACTACAACTGTTGGTAAATAATAAGTGTACTTAGTCATCAAAAGCCCTGGTGACTAAGTATCTGAATATTTTATGTGGCAAATAGCCTTTATGAAGACAGATGTAAAAAATATGATTTTAAGAACTAGCCTACTCCAGTTATTGGATACCCAGTTAAGATGTTACTGTAGTACTTACTGGTTATGATGAATGGTAAACATGTGTACAGTGCTTAGTTATTTCAAAAAATTTTGAATAATTATTTCTAATTAAAGGTAAAGGTTATCCTGATTTTTATTTGCAGAAGCCTTAATTGATCTGAGCTCAGATTTTACCTATGGTCTGAAATATAAACTATAAATATACAAAATAAAACATAACATTTTCATAAAGTTAAGTAGTTGTGCATAGTTCCCTTAGTCACTAATGGTTCATACCCATATCCTTCACGATAGTTCATAGTTGGCCTCTTTTTCTTACAAAATAAGGTTTATGTTTTAGTAAATTGAATTTCGTATTTCAGTCTAACTTATAACACAAAGGATAGCTAAAAGAGGGAAAATGCTACCTTTAAAACAATTGCTTCTGGGCTTCCCTGGTGGTGCAGTGGTTTGGAGTTCGCCTGCCGATGCAAGGGACACGGGTTCATGCCCCGGTCCGGGAAGACCCCACATGCTGCGGAGCGGCTGGGCCTGAGAGCCATGGCCGCTGAGCCTGCGCGTCCAGAGCCTGTGCTCTGCAGTGGGAGAGGCCGCAACAGTGAGAGGCCTGCGTACCGCAAAAACAAAACAAAACAAAACAAAACAATTGCTTCTGATCTTGTCAAATTTTTCTGTGAGTGGGTTTTGGCTTGCCTTTTTGCTTTTTGATGGAGATATGTAATTTTCTCTGAATATTAATGCAGCCTTCCTTTTGGCATTCTCTTCCTTTTATCTAGGAGCTGTTTACTTGGAGGGAAGCCTGGAGGAAGCCAAACAGTTATTTGGACGCTTACTCTTTAATGATCCGGTATTTATCTCGATTCATTTGATTTTTCTCAGTTATACATCATTACAGAAGATTTTATATCAATTAGTCTTTGTATTTTAAACAGCGTGTAAGAGAAACAAAAACCCCAAATCTACCATAGATGGTAGATTTCAAGCACTTCAAAAATAGCTTAGGGCTTCCCTGGTGGTGCAGTGGTTGAGAGTCCGCCTGCTGATGCAGGGGACACGGGTTCGTGCCCCGGTCCGGGAAGATCCCACATGCCGCAGAGCGGCTGGGCCTGTGAGCCATGGCCGCTGGGCCTGCGCGTCTGGAGCCTGTGCTCCGCAACGGGAGAGGCCACAACAGTGAGAGGCCCGCGTACCGCAAAAAAAAAAAAAAAAAAGCTTATTCAACTCTGTCACAGATGGGAAAGTTCTGTGGACATTTACACTAGTTTGGCTTCTACCCGAAACCCCATCTTTCCTCAGGTCACTTTTAAGTTAAATATGAATACAAATAAGGTAGGACTTTGCTTTATTTTGAAGTATCTTGAAATTAATTATGATTTTATATTTTATAATCATTGAGTACCTACCCCATGCAGGCTTAGTTGAAGCTATAGCCTTTTGGCTTTTCTGTTTATGATTTGTTTTTATGTAAGTTATGTAGACTAGATAAATGTATATTTATTTTAGAAAGTCAGTTCATAGGGAGTTTCTGATAGGGCTATGAATAAAGAATATGGAAGTACTTTTTTTTTTTTTAAAGCAAATTATAGCTCAAGAAAAAATGATAGATTCTAAAATAATTCCTGTTGTTACTAAAGTATTAAGCTATTAATATTGCCAGGGCTACCTTTTTAATCCTGCATGTAATAGAGCATACTGGCTGCTTTTTGTACCCAAACAAGTCAATTTAACATTTAAAGGGAGAGGCAACTCTGTATTCCCGATTGAAATGTCATTATAATTGAATGAAATAGCCCTCATGGAGCAGTAAAGAACATAGGAAGCCAGGGTTTTAAGCCTTTGTGAGACCTTCAATGTAAGTGGCTGTCAGATGTTATTACTGTATTCCTTAGGATAGTTTAAAAAAAAAAAAGAATCAATAGTTTTGAAAAATGGGGCCTGGATGATGCTCATATCTGAGGATTTGATCTTCTTTTACCTGTTTTTATAGAGATAGGTGGTGATTTTATACGTGTGAATTTCCTCCCAGTGGGAACATTATCTACAGGTGTTCCATGTCCCCCATTTTGTCCTACAACCTATAAACAAGTGTGCATCTCGATTTGTATCTGTAGCAGATGTATTTTAAGTCTTTTTCTCAAAACTTAAAATAACTTTGTTCTGGCCTTTATCTTTTGTTGGCAGTTTCAGCAACCTTTTTACTTTGTTTGCTCCTCCAGCCTTGCCTCTGTGTGCCCCCTCACCCCTTGAACCTATCCTCCACCTACTCCTGCCCCTGTCCTCCCATCTTACCTGCATCCCCCATCCACTCTGTGTTCCCGTTTTCCTGAATTATATGCAGCTTTATACCTGGTAGTCTTAATTGCATCAGTTTTGTTTAGATTCTTTTCTCTCTTTAAACTGCTTCTCTCCCACTTGTCTACTTAGCAGGCTTATCTTTTATTTCCAGTACCAAGTACAATGCTGGCATGTGCAGAGTTTAATAAATATTTGTTAAAGGAATGAAATGGATAAATGACTAAATGAAAAAGCAGAGTCTGAACATCATCTTACCAATGGGACGGCTGACATTCAGAATTTGTTTTAGTCATTTTAGTGTGTCTTTTGTGAAATTGAACAGGGCTTAGTAATATATGGTCTTCCCACTTCAGCGTTTTCAAGTGCGCACACTTGGACAGTCTAACTCATCTGACATCTCCATACTGGTTTACATCTCTTAGTTGTAGTATGTGAGAGATTTTGGCGAACCATCGTACTTTTTCTTGAGTAATGGTTCTGTGAAAGTCCAGTCAGCCAAAGACAGCCAGAGACAAGCTGTAGGTTTACTGACTCCACGCATGGGGCTGGGGGAGGGGGTGGGGGGCATGCTCATAACAGGGAGGGGACCCTCCTTTCTGAGGCCTGGGCTGGTGCTGACCGGTTCCGAGGGGCCAGGAAAGCAGGGATCAGTTCTTGTTTGGTTGCCGTGTCTGAGGCCGGGTTAGAAGAAGCAGTGGGGGCTTCCCTGGTGGCGCAGTGGTTGAGAGTCCGTCTGCCGATGCAGGGTACGCGGGTTCGTGCCCCGGTCCGAGAAGATCCCACATGCTGCAGAGCGGCTGGGGCCGTGCGCCATGGCCGCTGGGCCTGCGCGTCCGGAGCCTGTTGCTCCGCAACGGGAGAGGCCACAACAGTGAGAGGCCCGCGTACCGCAAAAAAAAAAAAAAAAAAAAAAAAGAAGAAGAAGCAGGGGATTAATTTGGGATTGGGTGCTGTCAGGAGCCAAGGGGCATTTTAGCTATTGAGTGTCCCTGGCAATCTTTATTTCGGGGCTAAGACATAGCAGAGCAGGTCAGAGGGCAACACTGGTGGGAGAGCAGTTGTTTCTCAAACCAGGGGGTAGTTCAGGGTTTTACAGATGCTGTAAGACCTTGAGGGAAATGCTGTTTCCTGTTAACTTGGAAGCTGGCTTTATGTGCGTCGTCCTATCAGCCCTGTTAAGAGAAGGGCTATTTTTCTTTCTCAGCCTGAACTACTTTTTACTCTTTCAGCCGCAGGATGATTTGGCCAATTCTGTGTTTTCAGGTCTGTGTGACCCTTCCCGGCTTACCCAGTACATTCAGAGCCACTGTTTCCATTTGACCATCCAATGACCCTCTTAGAAACATAGGGAGCAATTACTATGTAATCTTTCCTAGTCTCCCACTCTCCCCCCATACACACCTCTTTTTGTCTGTGCATATCTGTCCCAATTTCTCTGACCCAGGCCTTTCTCTGGAGCTCCAGAAATTGGAAAAAGTGTCTTTTCAAATTGCCTCTGGGCAACTTCACCTGGGTGTTCCACAGACACCTAATTTCAACAGGTTTAGTATTTGAGTTCAATGCCTTAGCCCCCAAACATATTTCTCCTTCTTTAATTTTATCATCTAAACCAGAAACCTTAGGGTATTCTTTTGTCCTTAAGCTTTTTTCTCCTCATCTCCATTCAGTTGCAAACCCCTGTCAGTTCGGTCCCTCGTATCTCCTGAGTGGGTTTATTCTTGGCCGTACTGCTGCTTTTTTTTTTTTTTTTTTTTTTTTTTTTGCGGTATGTGGGCCTCTCACTGTTGTGGCCTCTCCCGTTGCGGAGCACAGGCTCCGGACACACAGGCTCAGCGGCCATGGCTCACGGGCCTAGCCGCTCCGCAGCATGTGGAATCTTCCTGGACCGGGGCATGAACCCTCGTCCCCTGCATCGGCAGGCGGACTCTCAACGACTGCGCCACCAGGGAAGCCCCGAACTGCTGCTTTAACGTTTGTCCTCCTCGTCTCTCACCTGCCATAATTAACCTGTTGTCCTTCCCTGCTGCTCTAGTCCATCATTCATGCTGCGTTTAGTGTTGTCTTCTTTTTAATGCACAGATTTGATTATGGTCTTTGTGGCTTAAAATCTTTGGTTTCTTTATTGCCTGCCAAAGTCTGTATTACACAACATAGCATTTAATAGTTCTCATAATCTGACTCCCACCTATTTTTTCGGTCTCCTTTCTTTTCACTCCCTCTTTGTGCCATTCTAGGAATTACCTTTTTTTAATTTTAATTTTTTTTGAGTCTGTTATAATTTATTAACAAATAAGTGTTTATTTTGTTTTTTGCTTTACAGTGTTGTGAAAAATTTTTTTTAGGTTTACAGCAAAATTGAGAGGAAGGTACTGAAATTTCCCATATATTCCCTGCCCCCACACATGCACAGCCTCCTCCACTATCAGCATCCCTGACCAGAGAGGTAAATTTGGTATAATCAATGAACCTGCACTGACATATCATAATCACCCAAAGTCCATAGTTTACATGAGTGTTCACTCTTGGTGTACATTCTGTGGGTTTAGACAAATATGTAATGACATACAGCCACCATTACAGTGTCATACGTTTTCACTGCCTTCAAATCCTCTGTGCTCTGCCTATTAAGAGTTACCCTTTTGTGTGTGTGTACTTTGAGACCTATTATTTGTGTATGTATGGTACCCTGCTTTTGATTCCCTCCCTCTGCTGATGTACTGAATTCCTCAGTGTTCTGTGTTATTAAGAATACAGCTGAAAAGTCACTTACTTTTTGAAGCTTGATCTGACACCCCAGGCAGAGTTTTCCTGGCACTTGGTATATATACATCACTATTATAGAATTTGTCATAGTTTATTAAATTATACTTATTTACCTTCATTCTTCCCCACTAGGCTCCTTTGAGGACAGAGATAGTGTGTTATTCGTCTTAGTAAGCTAATATGTAACAGGTATTCAATAAAAATATGCCGCATGATCTAATGTCCCAACAGTCAATGCACATTTTCCAGAAGAGCAAACTGAAGGTAGAGGCTTTACCTAAGGTCCTTGGGCTAATAGAAGGCAGAGCTGGGATTCCAGTCGAGATCTTTTCCAGGGTATTTTCTCTGACCCCAAGGGGGCAACAGAACCTTATCTCAGTGTGCAGGGTAGAATAAAGGAAATGGATGCCATTGAAACAGGCTAGTTTTGAGGTTTTGAAGCTATTACACCAAGATGGGTGACAGCAAACATCAAAGAAGAAATCAGTGTTTTTGAGCAAAGAATACATAGGAGAAAGGAGGAAGATGAATCTAGAAGTCCCTGACAGTTTTGAGCTTTGGAGATTGAAGTTGGTCAGGAGAGATAGTTGCTTGTCGCCATTGTTGATGTCATCATTATTAATAGCGGCATTTTCTGTGTGCCAGCACTGGGCTCAGTGCTTTGAGTACATTGCTCACTGAGGCATCAGAGAACATTTCTGAAGTAGGTACTGTGATTATCTTTGTCTTACACTTGAGGAAAGGTTGGCTCAGGGAGGTTAGGTAACTTGCCAACGGGGAATCAGGATTAAATCAGGCAGCCTGTCTCCTCATCCTGCAGCTTTTTCTAACACCATACTCCCTAGTTTAAGGTGAAAGGTAAAAAGGTATGATTTGGTCATTTAGGTTTGAGGTAAAAGATGCCCATAAAGGCACTTAGAGTTATGGACTTGTAGCTTGGGTGAGAGGTCAGAACTGCAGCAGAGATGAACAAGTGATTTAAACAGAGGTAGCAGTTAAAGCAATGGGAATGACAGGGCTCTCCAGAGAAGCAGGTAATGAATAGGTCAGGCAAGGGGCTGAAGTTTGGTAAATGTCCGTTTCAGGTACAGCAGGAAGAGAAAAAGCATTGAGAGAACATGAGAAAGTTGCAGGAAGGGAGTGACATTCAGTGTAATTTATGCTACAGAGAATTCAAGGGAAAGGTTATTGAATTGGTTAAGAGAAGTCCTTTAAATAGCTTTAAAAAAACAGTTTGATATTTAAGCTTGTTTTTTATATTGGCAAAATAAAACACCAAAAACAAAACCTAAGTGTATTTTATTAAGATGCAAGTTGTACAAAAATATCAGGTATTTTATTTCACTTTGTCATCATCTGATCACAAGTGATAATATATTTTCCTATACTTCCCCCCTCCAAAAATTAAAAAAAAAAAACTTGTCTTTTAAAAGTTTTGTCATTTAACTCAAAAACCTATCATCGAGGCCAGAAAGGAGATTCAGTTGGAGGCTCCCTAGAGTCTAAAACTGAAGGAAAAACACTTTAATCCCGAGGAAGGTCTAATTATAACTGCCTCTGGATTTAACTCAATGAATTAGGATTTTCCACAGAATTTATTCTTTTATTTGTTCTCTTATTTCAAGTATACATTTGCAATGATCCACAGTAAAAGTGTGGTCTTACAAATCTAAGTGTTTAGGAACTAGATATGGGGTGTTTTCCACTCCATCTTAAAACAGCTCAACGATAATGAATTAGTGCCTAAATAAAGGACCATTTGAGATGAGTTTTCATTACAAAAGGCACAGCTGATGTACATTTCTGGGGAATGGTAAACTAAAAAATGTGATTAAAACAGCAGCTTAATCCAGTGTATTAGGTTAAGCAAATGGGTAACTTAGTTTTAAAAGGTGTCTTTGACTCTTGGGGGTGTGGGGGGCTCTTTTCCTCCCCAGCTTAATAGGCTAATTAGAGTCACTGCAGGCAATTTGAGTGGTGAATACACTTTAAAAAAAATAGTTTGCCAGCACTATTAAATTTGCAATAAGTGGAGTCAGCATCTAAAATAGTTCAGTATTTCACATAATGGCATTTTATTTAGCACTCTAGAGTGTGTTAAATGGCTCCCTCAAGCATTAAAGGCATCACTCCATTTTCCAGGACTTGCGCGAAGTCTGGCTCAATTATCCTCTCCACCCACTCCAGGTAAGTGTGACCTTCCTGTCTGCAGTAAGCTTTATAACTCTGGGCATTCATGATGCTTCAGTCTGCCTTTTGTCCCTTCCTGCTTTTATCCTTTGATTCCCTTCTGTGGCTTTATGACTTTAAGCTGGGGTGTCAGACCGGAGAACTTTGGAACAAATATTAAAACGATGCCATGTGTTGCCCTCTTTGTGGTCTGGGGTGAGGTGGGGGAAGCACTGGGTGTTGCCTTCCCTCACGAGGCAGGGAGAACTACTTGCATGGCTGTGGTTTGGTCCCCTCTCTTCCCCAAAACAGTGATAGTCAAAGCATAATATGTTGTCTCCAGTATATCTACATGCCTGCTATTATAGGGAAAATAATATGGAAGCAAGTCTGGGCTTATTACAAAGTAGAACAAATACTAAATTAACATTGCTAAATCGTAACCTAATTTGGATCTTAGAAGTTGAGGGCTTTGACTTTGATGCATAAAACATATTGTAAATTAAAATTTTAGTACAGTATAATGGCTTTTTATTCAAGATTTTGGAATTTAAAAGATCTACATATGGTGACACTTTTTTCCCCAGTTGGTTTAAAAATTCTTACTATTCTTTGCTTTTATTACCATTTTACCTTGGAGATATACATCATATACATACACATGTAAATGTATACTCATATATACATATTTTTGTATATGTATATTATGTGTATATAAAAGTCATCACTAGTGGCTGATCTCTCTCATGAGAGGCTTTACAGTAATAAGAGACATTAATTCAGAGTACTTTAGAAATATTTTATGAGTATGAGCTTGCCCAGAGTTCCTGAAAATATTCATTTTATTTAAACTCTTCATATTTGCTCTCTGCTAGTGGTTAAAGGCTCATTGTTATGTGGAGCACCTGACTAGTGGTATAATAATCTCCAGTGTGTGCTGAATCCAGTTTTAATGATGTTCATTTGCCAAAATAGGTTGGTCCCTAGAAGACACGCAGAAGTCAAGTTACTCAATGCAGAGATTCTCAAAAGCTGGTCCCCAGACCAGCAGCATCTGCATTACCTGGGAACTTATCAGAAAGGCAAATCCTTGGTCCTTATTCCAGTCATACTGAATCAGACGCTCTGGGGGCAGGGCCTGGCTATCTGCTTTTAACAAGTCCTACAAGGGTTTGATGAACACTAAAGTTTGAGAACCACTGAGTTACCAGATAGATATATACGTATTCTCTACCAGTGGTTCTTCAGCTTGCCTCTTCCTTGGAGAGCTAGTATAATACTTGGGATTTTGAACTATCTGTGTACAGTATTTGGCCTTGAAATCTGATAGAAGATTGGAAAATATTATTTGAGCCTTCTTTAAATATTAGGTTTGTTTGCCATTCTAAGGGATGAGAAAGAAGCTTTCGTGTTTTATTGGCATTTCAGAAATTTCTGCCCATGGGAGAAGGAAGTTTACAAAACACTATCTTAGAATGGATAATTACTTTTGTAACTAAATACTGCATGTGATTTTTATTTCTTTCTTTCTTCTTGTAGCTTCAAGAGCCAAATACTGATCGACAACTTATTGAGACTTCTCCAGTTCTGCAGAAACTTACTGAATTTGAAGACGCAATTGGAGTAATTTTTACCCATGTTCGACTTTTGGCAAGAGCATTCACATTGAGAACTGTGGGATTTAACCATCTGACCCTGTAAGTTAGAAGTACTCATGTAGTTCTAACATGGGCATTTAGACAAGCAGTCCCAAACGTTTGCTGCATGCCCTTCCAAGGTTGGGGTCTCAAACATATTTCTAGGGAAGTCACGTCGTTAGATGGATGAGCAACCAGACACCAGTGTGGACCAGAGGATATGCTCTAATCCAGTATTTTTGGTCTCATTGTCATGCATCTTATTTCTTTGTAAAGTATAAGAGAAGTGTGAAGGAAGTAAAAACTTTTTCTACGAAGGGACAAATATTAAATATTTTAGGCTTTATAGGCCATGTGGTATCTGTCATGATGATTCTGCCATAGTAACAAAAGCAGCCACAGGAAAAATGTAAATGAATGAAGATGGCTGTGTCCCTTTTTACTAAAACAGGCCATAGGTTGAATGTGGTCCTCCAATCCCTGCTCTGGATGAGTGATTTGAACATGAGCTAATGAAATAATTAATAAAATAACCAAAACGTTGTTTCTTTGCATGGCGTTTTTTATTCAGTTTTGGCTTCCTTCCCCCAATTCAGATATTCACAGTTCTCTTTACACAGTAAAGATTAAGGATTCTTGTCACAGATTTTTTTAGTCCTTAACCTAGAGTCCAGATTTGAATAATGGAGTGTATTTTTCAATAAAAAGATAAAGATTTAGGGCTTCCCTGGTGGCGCAGTGGTTGAGAGTCCGCCTGCCGATGCAGGGGACGCGGGTTCGTGCCCCGGTCCGGGAAGATCCCACATGCCGCGGAGCCACTGGGCCCGTGAGCCATGGCCGCTGAGCCTGCGCGTCCGGAGCCTGTTGCTCCGCAACGGGAGAGGCCACAACAGTGAGAGGCCCACATACCGCAACAAATAAATAAATAAATAAAGATTTAGCAAAGAAAATTCTTGGGCCTTTTTGCTTTGTTTTGTCTGTATGAAGATTGTCTGTGCAACATTGTTGTCTCTGCTGTACAGTTGACCCTTGAATCACATGGGTTTCAACTGCATTGGTCCACTTACATGCGGATTTTTTTCAATAAGTATGTGCTGCAGTGCTACACAGGGTCGGTTGATTGATTGGCTGGATCTGCAGATGCGGAACTGTGGTACAGAAGGCCGACTGTAAAGTTAAACTGGATTTTTGACTGAATGGGGGGGGTCGCTGCCTCTAACCCCCTCACTGTTCAAGGATTCAACGGTGCTTTATTTTTCAATTGATACTCCCCAGCTTTTGGCCAGGCACTATTTCCTAGTCTTTATTTTAGCAGTTGTTTAATCCTTAAATGGTACTTACTTTACTCTCCTTTGAAGCTGAACCTGTATTGACTCAGATCTCTTCTCAGTTGAGGGGCCTTAGGGAGTTATTTTTAGTTTTGTGCTTTAAGCAAGGTGAACGCATTGCTTTTTAACATCATGCCTTTTGAAAAAAATTCTCTGTGTTTTTTTTTTTAATCCACAAATGCTTATTGATCTCTTTACATTGATGTTTTTTCCCAGAGGCCACAATCAGAGGATGGAATTCCTCGGTGACTCCATAATGCAGCTGGTAGCCACGGAGTACTTATTCATTCATTTCCCAGATCATCATGAAGGACACTTAACTGTGAGTTTGTATTAAATCATTTCCTCCAATAAGATTGCTGTATAACAGAGAGCAAAGATTAGAAGAACCAAATATATATTTATGTAATTGACTTAGTTCTTGGTGACTTTAGCATATCATATGGTTTTGTTTCATTATGTAAATTGTGTGCAAAACAATATATGATAAGAGCTCATTTCCATTTAGTGACTGCCTACTCAGTGCAAGACATTGAGTTAGGCTTCATGGGGGGAGCAAATATTAGTTGACACCTAGTCTATCCATAAGAAGTTTAAAAACTATGAGGAGAAATTAAAAATATAAGTAAATAACTACAAATTCTCTCTCTCTTTCTACATCTATATACATATGTATATAGATATAGTGTGGGGTGTGTGTGTATACGTATACACGTACACTATAAAAAGTATAAGTGAGTAATTGTAACTAAATACAGGGAGTACCATGTTAAATATTATAAAGAGACATAGGGAAACTGTGCTGTTTAGGAAAAGTAAGATTTCTTTTAGCTGTGGAATTTCTAGAAGGCTTCATGGATATGATGATGTTTGAGCCTTTAAAAGGATGAGTAGGATTTGGCCACTGGGAGTTAATGGGAAGAAATTTCTATGCAAAGACATTGCACACATTGGGACTGCTGAAACAAGGGCACAGCACGGAAGATCAAAAGCCTAGTTTGAGGGGCTTCCCTGGTGGCGCAGTGGTTGAGAGTCCGCCTGCCGATGCAGGGGACACGGGTTCGTGCCCCGGTCTGGGAAGATCCCACATGCCGCGGAGCAGCTGGGCCCGTGAGCCATGGGCGCTGAGCCTGCACGTCTGGAGCCTGTGCTCCGCAATGGGAGAGGCCACAGCGGTGAGAGGCCCCCACGTACCGCAAAAAAAAAAAAAAAAAAAAAAAAAAGCCTAGTTTGGCTGGATCATGTGGAGTTGAAAGGGACTTAGAGAGACAAGTCTTGATTTATGAACAAAGTGAAATAGTTCCCATTCCTCTCACCTTTGTTTCATTTTATAAAATTTTATTGAGCTTTTTTATTTGCTGGGTGTGGTTTTTACCCTGTGAAACCAATCAGTGATAAAACCAGAGTGGAGAACAAAACATATCTGGAAGCCAGTCGTGATGATCTCTCCCAGCCCAAGGAATAACCTTTGAGAAGTCCCTCTAGAATTGGGCATTGGAAAAGCAAATATTTTATTGGGCAAAGAAAAAGAGTACTCACTATAAGACATTTTGTGAGTGCAGACGTTCTTCATTAGCTTGAGGCAAATAAGTCTTTCATACTTTGCATCTCTACAATTTCTATACATGTTTTGCTTTGAATAGAATTGGATCTTATCTCTGCAACTGTGAACCCTGGAAATAGTTTATGTGACACACAAATATTGGATTTAAGGAGAATATGGTTATTTGACTATGTTTAGATGTAATTTTTCAGCAGAATTTCTAAGCCCAACAAAATATGGTCCTTTAATTCATTCACTCAGTGAATATTATGTTCCTGCTATGCCCCATGTACCATTATATGGGAAATCAGGAATACTGTTATTTTAAATTTAGTTTAAAATTAGCAGTTTGATTACCACTTAAAGTTAATTGCTTTTGGATGGACAAGAAATTCCTCTTGAATTAATATTAAATTCTTAAGAACACATGAGCATTTACCGGAAATAAACTAGTATCTTGTACCTTGCTCTACATTCAGGAATCAATAAATGCTCGTTCAGTATCTTCCATTAGGGAATAGACTTCATAGCTGTCAGAGTACCTGGTTGGTCTGAGAAATGGCGAAACTAAACCAAATGGCTTAAGTGGTAATTCATCTTATGGCCATAAAGAGACCACTGTTGAAAATGTGTGACTTAAATCCACACATTTACCCCTATATTCCCACAAATTAATTGTGAACTCCAGGATTTTGTGGAGCAGGGACGTATGGATCAGCAAGTTTACTGCTTCTCTTCTTGGCCGCGGGACATCCCGCGCCTGACCCCTAACACTGAACAGATAATGAAACCAGAACTCAGAAAGGCATGGGCCCTGCCCAAGGTCTGGATAAAGGTAAAAGCAGGACTATGCTAGAGACTCCAGTTTTGTGTTCTTTCCAAAATGACTTCAGTGCTGTAACTAATTTTATCCAAAATGTGTTTATCAGCCTTGCTGTCTTAAAAATAAAGAATTTTTGGATAGCTTCTTAGAAAGATGTTAACAAAGAACAAAATTCTGATATGATGGTTTTATGAACTGTATTCACAGAAAGCTTCTGTAGAAATCAGTAGGACCAAGAGATCTGCTGACAAAACAAAGATGATCTGTCATCAGTGAAATACATATTTAAAAGATACTGACTCTCATTAATGTCTCTTTGATGTGGTTGCTCCCTCCCTCCTTCTTTTTTTTTTTTTTTTGCGGTACGCGGGCCTCTCACTGTTGTGGCCTCTCCCGTTGCGGATCACAGGCTCCGGACGCGCAGGCTCAGCGGCCATGGCTCACGGGCCCAGCCGCTCCGCAGCATGTGGAATCTTCCCAGACCGGGGCACGAACCCGTGTCCCCTGCATCGGCAGGCGGACTCTCAACCACTGCACCACCAGGGAAGCCCCCTCCCTCCTTCTTGAGCCGCTGTCTCCCATTGGCTTCTAAGATGCTGCACGTTCCTGGTTTTCCTCTCACCTCTTGAGCTACTCTTTCTTAGCCTCCTTTGCAGGCTCATCCTATTCTATAGAGCTGATGAATATTCCAGGATGTACAAGGTTTACTCCTAGGCATTTCTTCTTCTTAGTAGAGTCTCTTATAGGCAGTCTTTTCCAAGTATAGCATTAGTTTCACTCTGTAGGCAGACTTTTAAATGGACTTCTTCAATCCCGTTTCTTTTCTGAGCTCCAGTGCCAGCTGCCTTCTCATCATCTCCACATGTTGAAGACTGAACTTGAAGTCTTCTCCCACCTGGGTCCTCTACCAATATTCCTTGAGTAATTGAATGGCAACATCACCCATCCAATGTTGCAAGTCAGAAACCTAGTAGTCATCTTTGATTCCTCCCTCTGCTTCCCTTCCCTATATTCTAGTCCATTCGCAAGTTTTGACAGTATTACTGCTGGAAAGTGTTATGTCTTCATCACCCAGATCCTCTCTACCGACGTCTGTCACCTGGACCACTGCAGTAGTTTCTGCATAGCTGTCACAGTGTTACAGGAATATGATTGACAGAGAGACTTGGTTAGAAGAGGTGGCATTTACTAAATTGCAAAGGATAGGAAGCTTAAGGTTGTGCTTATACAAAGCAGCAGGCAATGCAGCAGGCTCAGATTTCCCATGAGATGTGTGTTACTATTGGAAAAGCTGATCTTTGCCATTCTTGTGGGCATTTTTGTACTCTCCAATGGGGGACATTGTCTCAGGTTTCAGGCCTGTTGGACAGCGTTACGGCTTCCTGCACCAGCCTTCCTGAATCAGCTCTTGCTCCCATGCAGGCCAGGATGGTCTTCTGCCTTCTGCGGAAGTCTTCTTACCTTCTGCGGCCAGTGGAGTCTTCACCACACATATTTTGTGACCACACTAGCCATTCATCGTCAGTCCACTTCGGTTGTTCCTCTTCACCTCCCCAACCTTCTCAGACCTCTTCTCTTTTCTGTTGACTTCCTCTCCATGAGTCTGAATACATCTGTACGTTACTTTCTATTTTATGTCTTACTTGCCCCTAACTCCATACTCAAATATCTCCATATTTAGAGATATACTTGGATATCTAGATATACTGGATCTCTGGTTGGATTTCTATCGGGCACCTCAAACCTAACATGGCCGAAACAAAACTGATTTTTACCCCCAAACCTTGGTGTTCTCCATATCAGTAAGGATTGTTCTGTTCTTAGCTCAGGCTAAAAACCTTGGAGTTATCCTTAACTCTTCTCTTTCTCTCATCCTACACCTCCTAGCCATTAGCATAGCCTGTTGATTTTACCTTAAAAGTTCGTCCCAAACATAACTACTTTTCACCAGCTCCACTGTTATCACCCTGGTCTGGACCACAGTTATCTTTACCTTAAATTACAGCCATAGCCTCCCAACTGGTCTATCCCTCCCCACCCTTCAGCCTATGTTCAGCACATCATCTAGAGGGACTGTTTTTAAAGAGAAGTCGGATTACAACTTCCTATGTGCAAAACGTAAAGATTTCTCATCTCAAGGGTAAAAGACAATGTCGTTACCTACAAGACCCTGTATGACCTGCTTTCCTGCTGCCGTCTTAGACTTTTTCTCCTAGACACTTCACGTTAGCCTCTGTGAGATTCCTGCAGGACACTAAGCAAGCCTTTGCCTCAGGGCCTTTTACATGCTTACGGCCAAATCCCACACCTGTGTTCAGATGTCATCACCAGTGAGGCTTTCTTTAATTCACTCTGCTTGATAGTAAGCTTTTTTCCTCATCCCCAGCTCCCCTCCCCCAGTCTGGAAGCTGACCTCCATTTTCTCCTTCCTTTTTCTACTTAGCACATACTATTCTCTCATCAGAGTGTAAACTTTGTCTATCTTCTTCACTCCTGATTCCCTGGGTCCTTGGACAGTCCTGGCATATCAGTGCTCAGCAAATATGCTGAGTGAATAATCATCATATTCCAGTCTAATGCTCTTCATTTTTTCTTTGGAGAGTGAAATGAACAAGCCTGCCCACCTGCCCGGCCTTGTGTCACATATTTGTCTTATCACTCTGCACCTCTTACCTGGCCTGCTTTGTGTTCCTCCAAGCTCTCTCCTGCCATTGGGTTTGTACATGTTCTACCTGGAGACCATTCTGCTTCCTGCCCTTACTCTCAGCTGCCTGGTATCTCCTACTCTGCATTAGATGTCAGCTCCCGCATGACTGCTGCCTGCAAGGGCAACTTTCCAGTCACATTTCTGTGTCCTTTTCCTTCCTGGCACTTATTTGAGTTTCCCTGTCCCACTAGCCTGGAAGTTCTGTGAGAGCATGTGTTTATCACTGTATGTGCAGCAGTGCCTGGTATATGTAGGCTCTCAATACAGATTTGATAAGTAGAAGAATGAGAGTTTTGTGGGCAGCTAAGTCATATAGAGAGGGAAGTGGAAGTGGCATTGGAAGGAAACAACATGTTTTTTTTAATGTGTAAGGAAAGAAGCTGAAAACTATTTATGAATATCTAAGGATTAAAAGTAATTTAAAATTTGCAGAGGATTACTTACTGCAGTTGCATTTGGCTGGGTAGAAGGCAGGGAGAGGATGGCTAATTATTCATTATTGTGATTAAAGAACACACAACTACGGCGAGGCATTAGTTGGCTCAGAGCTGTTCCCTTGCACACTCGCTTCATAGAGAAGAAGGACGGTTGAGCGAATGAAATCGTGGTTTACAAGTTTTGAATGCTGATGGAGGAAATCCGTAGTGTTCTATAAGTTGGGTGTTCAAGAAGGCCTGTTTGGGAATGAATGTCAGGCTTATATAATTGTGCTAGCATGATGGAGTTTGAATTGGGATGTATAGGGAAGAGGTTCTATTTCATAGACTGAAGTTTTGGTTTTTGAGGGTAGAACCTACTCAGTAGAGTCAGGGTAAATAGGAGAGTGTCTCAAAGAGCATTTATTTAGACAAGAATGCCTCTTTTATCACACTTTCAACTTTTAACATTTGCATCTTTTCCACCTCTATTTCATTCTTTTCTCTTAGCCTTTCCTATAAGTTTCCGAGCTAAAGATAGTTGTCAGTCCCATGCCTACAATGTGCAAGGCACTGTGCCTAGTGGAGGCGTCCACCAGCAAGATGAACTTGCAGAAATTTTTGTTTGTAGAGGAATGATGTGGGGTAATGAGAAAGCAAAGATTACAGATAAAATTTGAGAACCAGTGATCTAATCCTTCCCTGCTGCCTTCAGACAGCACTAAGCATAAATCAAACAAGCTATCTAACAGATCTCTTTGAGAGGGTAGATTCCACAGCCTCCTGTTTGAGAATTTCTCCATCACTGTCATAATTTGGCTGTTTGTATCTGACCTGCACTCCAGCAGGTAGCATCTGCCTCTCTACAATTTCTATACATGTTTTGCTTTCAATAGAATTGGATCTTATCTCTGCAACTGTGAACCCCGGAAATAGTTTATGTGAGACACAAATATTGGATTTAGGGAGAATATGGTTATTTGACTATGTTTAGATGTAATTTTTCAGCAGAATTTCTAAGCCCAACAAAATATGGTCCTTTAATTCTTTCACTCAGTGAATATTATTCACTGAATATTATGTTCCTGCTATGCCCCATGTACCATTATATGGGAAATCGGGAATACTATTATTTTACATTTAGTTTACAATTAGCAGTTTGATTACCACTTAAAGTTAACTGCTTTTGGATGGACAAGAAATCCCTCTTGAATTAATATTAAAATCTTAAGAACATATGAGCATTTACCAGAAATAAACTAGTTCTTTAGTTATCACGGGAAATGGAGGCCATCTGGCTACCACTGTTGGTATGAGAGACCTGTGTGGCACATCACTGTCATTTTTAATAATATGTTCTACTTTCACCCCATGCTCTTGTAGTAAAGTCCTCAAAATAATAAATCAGAGTCTACTGTTTTACACTAGATGGCCCTCTTTGGTAGCTCACGTCCCACAGCTGTGGTTTTCTCTTTAAAATCAAGAGTGAATAGAAGTTTAAGGAAGAGTGCCAATGTGTTTCTTTGCTTATTTTAAACCAATAAACCTTTTTCTTATTAAAATTTAAGTTTACACTAATTAGGAAAGACTGCTATGTTGAGATAATAGAAAACATACTGGATTCTCGAAATCGCACTTGGCAATTTGTGATATTTTTGTCGGTCCGTGCCATTGCTTCAGGAACTCAGCAGTCTTTTTCTCAGCTTCACGGAGAGCCCTAGCTACAGCTTTCCTCACTTTTTCTGCTAATTTCAAGTTAAATTTTATCTTTTTTGCGGGGTGTTAAAAAAAGTTGTTAAGGACAGGTTAGCACTTAGTAAAATGGAGAGCTTTGAAGACTATTAGTGGACAGGTATCCAGAATATTTTCATTGAAGACAAATCCAGAGGAATTCCTAGAACCTTCTATAACCGTTTTCCTATAACCGAAGAACAAGCATATCTTATAATGATGATGTCAGTAATAACAGAGGCTAACGTCTCTATGTGTTTATTATGTGCCAGTCATTGTACTTAGATTGTATACTCATTCACTTTAATTCTCATTACATCCCTGTGAAGTAGGTACTACTTCCTCCATGTAATGGATGTGGAAACTGAGCCTCAGAGAGATTTAGTAACTTATACAGGGTCACCTAGCCAGGAAGTGGTAGAGCCGTAGTTTGAACCCAGGCAGCTTGGCGCCAAATCTTCTGCTTTTTACCAGTACATCTAACTCAAGGCACTGTTTGCAAAACAGTCTAATAATCATCTCATGCTCAGTTGGGTGCTTAATGTTCATTTTCAAGGTTTCTACTAAGAAAAGTTTCTTCTTTGTAAAATAGTAATTTATAGCATCGACATCTGCAGGCTTTCCAACCTCATGTCTTACCCCATTCAAATCCATCCACCAAAATGATCTTTCTATAATCAGAAAGTTACCTTGCCACTGCTCCCATTTGACACCTTTTGGGACTCCTCTTCCTTATAGGAAAGTACAGACTTCTTTTATATCACCTGCAAGACTCTCTCTGCCCAGAGGCTGGGCAGCCTCACCTGTATCAGCTCTTCCCCACCAGGCTCAGATTTCTCCTCCAGTTCCACCCAGGAATCACCTCACTGTGTCACGGCCCCTTGCCTTTTTTTTTTTTTTTTTTTTTTTGGCTACATTGGGTCTTCGTTGCTGCGCACGGGCTTTCTCTAGTTGTGGCGAGTGGGGGCTACTCTTCCTTGTGGTGCACCATCTTCTCACCTCAGTGGCCTCTCTTGTTGCGGAGCATGGACTCTAGGTGGGTGGGCTTCAGTAGTTGTGGCACGTGGGCCCAGTAGTTGTAGGCTCCAGAGCGCAGGCTCAGTACTTGTGGTGCGCGGGCTCAGTTGCTCCGGGGCATGTGGCATCCTGCTGGACCAGGACTCGAACCCATGTCGCTTGCATTGGCAGGTGGATTCTTAACCACTGCACCACCAGAGAAGTCCTGACCCCTTGCTTTAATAGAGCTGTTTCATCATCCTGGAAAACCCCTTCCTACTGTCTTAGTCTATTCAGGCTGCTATAGCAAAATAGCACAAACAGGATGGCTTATGAACAGCAGAAATTTATTGCTCACAGTTCTGGAGATGGAGAGTCTGAGATCAGAGTGCCAGCATGGTCAGCTGAGGGCTCTCTTCTGGCTCGCAGACTTCTCATTGTACCTTCACAGGGTGGAAGGGGCAAGAGATCAGTATGAGGCTTCTTTTTTTTTAGCATTTAATAAATTTACTTATTTAATAAAGTTCCTCTTTCTCATGATAGCTTCTGATTTAGTTGTTTATTTTAACATCTTTATTGGAGCATGATTGCTTTACAATGGTGTGTTAGTTTCTGCTGTATAATAAAGTGAATAAAATATACATATACATATATCCCCATATCTCTTCCCTCTAGCATCTCCCTCCCACCCTCCCTATCCCACCCCTCTAGGTTGTCACAAAGCACCAAGCTGATCTCCCTGTGCCTTGCGGCTGCTTCCCACTAGCTATCTATTTTACGTTTGGTAGTGTATATATGTCCATGCCACTCTCTCACATTGTCCCAGCTTACCCTTCCCCGTCCCCATGTCCTCAAGTCCATTCTCTACATCTGCGTCTTTACTCCTGTCCAGCCCCCAGGTTCTTCAGAACCTTTTCTTTTTAGATTCCATATATATGTGTTAGCATACGGTATTTGTTTTTCTTTCTGACTTACTTCACTCTGTATGACAGTCTCTAGGTCCATCCACCTCACTGCAAATAACTCAATTTCGTTTCTTTTTATGGCTGAGTAATATTCCATTGTATATATGTGCCACATCTTCTTTATCCATTCATTTGTCTGTGGACACTTAGGTTGCTTCCATGTCCTAGCTATTGTAAATAGTGCTGCAGTGAACATTGTGGTACATGACTCTTTTTGAATTATGGTTTTCTCAGGGTATATGCCCAGTACTGGGATTGCTGGGTCATATGATAGTTCTATTTTTAGTTTTTTAAGGAACCTCCATACTGTTCTCCATAGTGGCTGTATCAATTTACATTCCCACCAACAGTGCAGGAGGGTTCCCTTTTCTCCACACCCTCTCCAGCATTTATTGTTTGTATATTTTTTGCTGATGGCCATTCTGACTGGTGTGAGGTGATATCTCATTGTAGTTTTGATTTGCATTTCTCTAATGATTAGTGCTGTTGAGCATCTTTTCATGTGTTCATTGGCAATCTGTATATCATCTTTGGTGAGATGTCTGTTTAGCTCTTCTGCCCAATTTTGGATTGGTTGTTTGTTTTTTTTGATACTGAGCTGCATGAGCTGCTTGTAAATTTTGGAGATTAATCCTTTGTTAATTGCTTCATTTGCAAATATTTTCTCCCATTCTGAGGGTTGTCTTTTCGTCTTGTTTATGTTTTCCTTGGCTGTGCAAAAGCTTTTAAGTTTCATTAGGTCCCAGTTGTTTATTTTTGTTTTTACTTCCATTTTTCTAGGAGATGGGCCAAAAAGGATCTTGCTGTGATTTATGTCATAGAGTGTTCTGCCTATGTTTCCCTCTAAGAGTTTTTTAATATCTGGCCTTACATTTAGATCTTTCATCCAGTTTGAGTTTATTTTGTGTATGGTGTTAGGGAGTGTTCTAATTTCATTCTCTTAACATGTAGCTGTCCAGTTTTCCCAGCACCACTTATTGAAGAGGCTGTCTTTTCTCCATTGTATATGCTTGCCTCCTTTATCAAAGATAAGGTGACCATCTGTGCGTGGGTTTATCTCTGGGCTTTCTATCCTGTTCCATTGATCTGTATTTCTGTTTTTGAGCCAGTACCGTACTATCTTGATTCCTGTAGCTTTGTAATATAGTCTGAAGTCAGGGAGCCTGATTTCTCCAACTCCATTTTTCTTTCTCAAGATTGCTTAGGCTATTCGGGGTCTTTTGTGTTTCCATACAAATTGTGAAATTTTTTGTTCTAGTTCTGTGAAAAATGCTATTGGTAGTTTGATAGGGATTGCACTGAATCTGTAGATTGCTTTGGGCCGTATAGTCATTTTCACAGTGTTGATTCTTCCAATCCAAGAACATAGTATATCTCTCCATCTGTTCTTAACATCTTTAATTTCTTTCATCATTGTCTTATAGTTTTCTGCATACAGGTCTTTTGTCTCCTTAGGTAGGTTTATTCCTAGGTATTTTATTCTTTTTGTTGTAGTGGTAAATGGGAGTGTTTCCTTAATTTCTCTTTCAGACTTTTCATCATTAGTGTATAGGAATGCAAGAGATTTCTGTGCATTAATTTTGTATCCTGCTACTTTACCAAATTCATTGATTAGCTCTAGTAGTTTTCTGGTAGCATCTTTTGGATTCTCTAAGTATAGTATCATGTCATCTTCAAACAGTGACAGTTTTACTTCTTCTTTTCTGAATTGGAGTCTTTTTTTTCTTTTTCTTCTCTCATTGCTGTGGCTAAAACTTTCAAAACTGTTGAATAATAGTGGTGAGAATGGACAACCTTGTCTTGTTCCTTATCTTAGAGGAAATGGTTTCAGTTTTCCACCATTGAGAATGATGTTGGCTGTGGGTTTGTCATATACGGCCTTTATTATGTTGAGGTAAGTTCCCTCTATGCCTACTTTCTGGAGGTTTTTATCATAAATGGGTGTTGAATTTTGTCGAAAGTTTTTTCTGCATCTATTGAGATGATCATATGGTTTTTATCCTTCAGTTTGTTAATATGGTGTATCACGTTGATTGATTTGCGTATGTTGAAGAATCCTTGCATTCCTGGGATAAACCCCACTTAATCATGGTGCATGATCCCTTACCGTGCTGTTGGATTCTGTTTGCTAGTATTTTGTTGATGATTTTTGCATCCGTGTTCATCAGTGATATTGGCCTGTAGTTTTCTTTCTTTGTGACATCTTTGTCTGGTTTTGTTATCAGGGTGATGGTGGCCTCATAGAATGAGTTTGGGAGTGTTCCTCCCTCTGCTGTATTTTGGAAGAGTTTGAGAAGGATAGGTGTTAGTTCTTCTCTAAATATTTGATAGAATTTGCCTGTGAAGCCATCTGGTCCTGGACTTTTGTTTGTTGGAAGATTTTTAATCACAGTTTCAATTTCAGTGCTTGTGATTGGTCTGTTTATAATTTCTATTTCTTCCTGGTTCAGTCTCGGGAGGTTGTGCTTTTCTAAGAATTTGACCATTTTATTGGCAGAGAGTTGCTTGTAGTAATCTCTCATGATCCTTTGTATTTCTGCAGTGTCAGTTGTTACTTCTCCTTTTCCATTTCTAATTCTATTGATTTCAGTCTTTTCGCTTTTTTTCTTGATGATTCTGGCTAATGGTTTATCAATTTAGTTTATCTTCTCAAAGAACCAGCTTTTAGTTTTATTGATCTTTGCTTTTGTTTCCTTCATTTCTTCTTCATTTATTTCTGATCTGACCTTTGTCATTTCTTTCCTTCCACTAACATTGGGTTTTTTTTGTTCTTTCTCTGCTTGCTCTAGGTGTAAGGTTAGGTTGTTTATTTGAGATGTTTCTTGTTTCTTGAGGTAGGATTGTATTGCTATAAACCTCCCTCTTAGAACTGCTCTTGCTACATCCCATAGGTTTTGGGTTGTCGTGTTTTCGTTGTCATTTGTTTCTAGGTATTTTTTGATTTCCTCTTTGATTTCTTCAGTTATCTCTTGGTTATTTAGTAGTGTATTGTTTAGCCTCCATGTGCTTGTATTTTTTACAGATTTTTCCCTGTAATTGATATCTAGTCTCATAGTGTTGTGGTCGGAAAAGATACTTGATATGATTTCAATTTTTTTAGATTTACCAAGGCTTGATTTGTGACCCAAGATATGATCTATCCTGGAGGATGTTAACACCATGAGCACTTGAGAAGAAAGTGTATTCTGTTGTTTTTGGATGGAATGTCCTATAAATATCAATTAAGTCCGTCTTGTTTAATGTATCATTTAAAACTTGTGTTTCCTTATTTTTTTTTCATTTTGGATGATCTGTCCATTGGTGAAAGTGGGTTGTTAAAGTCCCCTACTATGAATGTGTTACGGTCGATTTCCCCTTTTATGGCTGTTAGTATTTGCCTTCTGTATTGAGGTGCTCCTATGTTGGGTGCATAAATATTTACAATTGTTATATCTTCTTGGATCGATCCCTTGATCATTATGTAGTGTCCTTCTTTGGCTTTTGTAATAGTCTTTATTTTAAAGTTTATTTTGTGTGATATGAGAATTGCTACTCCAGCTTTCTTTTGATTTCCATTTGCATGGAATATCTTTTTCCATCCCCTCACTTTCAGTCTGTATGTGTCCCTAGGTCTGAAGTGGGTCTCTTGTAGACAGCATATATACGGGTCTTGTTTTTGTATCCATTCAGCCAGTCTGTGTCTTTTGGTTGGAGCATTTAATCCATTTACATTTAAGGTAGTTATTGATATGTATGTTCCTATTACCATTTTCTTAATTGTTTTAGGTTTGTTATTGTAGGTCCTTTCCTCCTCTTATGTTTCCTGCATAGAGAAGTTCCTTTAGCATTTGTTGTAAAGCTGGTTTGGTGGTGCTGAATTCTCTTAGCTTTTGCTTGTTTGTAAAGGTTTTAATTTCTCAGTCGAATCTGAAAGAGGTCCTTGCTGGGTAGAGTAATCTTGGTTGTAGGTTCTTCTCTTTCATGACTTTAAATATGTCCTGCCACTCCCTCTGGCTTGCAGAGTTTCTGCTGAAAGATAGCTGTTAACCTTATGGGGATTCCCTAGTTTGTCATTTGTTGCTTTTCCCTTGCTGCTCTTAATATTTTTTTCTTTGTATTTAATTTTTGATAGTTTGATTAATATGTGCCTTGTCATGTTCCTCCTTGGATTCATCCTGTATGGGACTCTTTGTGTTTCCTGGACTTGATTATTTCCTTTCCCATATTAAGGAAGTTTTCAACTGTAGTCTCTTCAAATATTTTCTCAGTCCCTTTTTTTTTCTCTTCTTCTTCTGGGACCCCTGTAATTCAAATGTTGGTGCGTTTAATGTCCCAGATGTTTCTGAGACTGTCCTCAATTCTTTTCATTCTTTTTTTTTTTTCTGCTCTGCGGTAGTTATTTCCACTCTTTTATCTTCCACATCACTTATCCATTCTTCTGCCTCAGTTATTCTGCTATTTATTCCTTCTAGAGAATTTTTAATTTCATTTATTTTGTTGTTCATCATCGTTTGCTCTTAGTTCTTCTAGGTCCTTGTTAAATGTTTCTTGTATTTTCTCCATTCTATTTCCAAGATTTTGGATCATCTTTATATCATTACTCTGAATTCTTTTTCAGGTCACCTGCCTATTCCTCTTCAATCGTTTGGTCTAGTGGGTTTATGCCTTGCTCCTTCATCTACTGTGTGTTTTTCTGTCTTCTCATTTTGCTTAACTTACCGTGTTTGGGGTCTCCTTTTCACAGGCTGCAGGTTCATAGTTCCTGTTGTTTTTGGTGTCTGCCCCCAGTGGGTAAGGTTGGTTCGGTGGGTTGTGTAGGCTTCCTGGTGACAGGGACTGGTTCCTGTGTTCTGGTGGATGAGCCTGGATCTTGTCTTTCTGGTGGGCAGGACCATGTCCGGTGGTATGTTTTGGGATATCTGTGAACTTATTATGATTTTAGGCAGCCTCTCTGCTAATGAGTGTGGTTGTGTTCCTGTCTTGCTAGTTGTCTGGCATAAGGTGTCCAGCACTGTAGCTTGCTGGTTGTTGAATGGAGCTGGGTCTTAGAGTTGAGATGGAAATCTCTGGGAGAGCTTTCGCTGTTTTATATTATGTGGGGCCCAGGGGTCTCTTGTGTACCAGTGTCCTGAGCTCGACTCTCCCACCTCAGAGGCTCAGGCCTGACACCCAGTTGAAGCACCAACACCCTGTCAGCCACTCGGCTCAGAAGAAAAGGGAGAAAGGTAAAGGAAGAAAGAAAGAAAGAATAAATAAATAAATAAATAAAATAAAGTTACTAAAAAAAAATTATTAAAAATAAAAAAGTGAAAAATTAATTTTAAAAAGAAAGGAAGAAGAGAGCAAGCAAACCAAAAAACACATCCACCATTGATAACAAGCACTAAAAACTATACTAAAAAACAAAGAAACAAAAAAAGCCAAAAATGGTCAGAGAGAACCCTAGGACAAATAGTAAAAGCAAAGCTATACAGACAAAATCACACAAAGAAGCATACACCTACACAGTCACAGAAAGAGGAAAAGGAAAAAATATATATATATTAAAAAAAAAAAAAAGGAAGAAAGCAACCCAATCAATAAACAAATCTACCAATGATAATAAGCTCTAAATACTAAACTAAAATAAACATGAAACCAGAAACCAATTAGATGCGGAAAGCCAACCCCAAGCCTACAGTTGCTCCCAAAGTCCACCGCCTCAATTTTGGGAGGATTCGTTGTCTATTCATGTATTCCACAGATGCTGGTACATCAAGTTGATTGTGGAGATTTAATCCCCTGCTCCTGAGGCTGCAGGGAGAGATTTCCCTTTCTCTTCTTTGTTTGCACAGCTCCTGGGGTTCAGCTTTGGATTTGGCCCCGCCTCTGCATGTAGGTCTCCTGAGGTCATCTGTTCTTCGCTCAGACAGGATGGGGTTAAAGGAGCTGCTGATTCGGGGGCTCTGGCTCACTCAGGCTGGGGGGAGGGAGGGGTACGGAGTGCGGGGCGGGCCTGCGGCGGCAGAGGCAGGTGTGACGTTGCACCAGCCTGAGGCGCGCCGTGTGTTCTCCCGGGGAAGTTGTCCCTGGATCCCGGGAACCTGGCAGTGGTGGGCTGCACAGGCTCTCAGGAGGGGAGGTGTGGAGAGTGACCTGTGCTTGCAGACAGGCTTCTTGGTGGCTGCAGCAGCAGCCTTAGTGTTTCCTGCTTGTCTCTGGTGTCTGTGCTGATAGGGGCCTCTTTTATAAGGGCACTGCTCCCATTCATGAGGGCTCCACTCTCATGACCTAATCACCTTCCAGGGGCCCCCACCTCCTAATGCCATCACCTTTAGGGGTTAGGATTTCAACATATGAATTTTGCAGTGACACAAACACTCAGACCATATCACCCATTCTTCTCCCACTGGCAGATTCATTATTTTCAGTTCTGACTCTACATTCATCAGAATCCACCTACATAAAATTTTTAAAAACGTACTTTCCAGAAATTCTAATCTCTTGGTCCTTGGAAGAGGCCTGAGTACCAGTATGACAGAACTAACTAATGATTCTGTTATAACAGCCAGCTAGGTCAACAAGCCTCTGAAATGTTTTTACTCAGGGGTCAGGTCCTCCAGGAGGCCTTTTTGAAAAGCTGGGTTGGAGAAGAGTACCTGCGTGTGCTGTGGCCTCTGCTGTCACTGCAGCTGTCACAGTGCATTGCATTGGCCACTTTGTGTATGGCTTCCTTCAGAGATTAGCGGCTCTCGGAGGGCAGCCACGGGATGTTGATCAGCTCAGTATCTTCAGCCAGCAGCCCAGGGTCTGGTATAGCATTAGCCTCCACAGCTGTTGCACTGAACTGCCATAACTTTAGGTGGTTTTTTGCCGTGTGATCCCCTCTTGATCTCACTCGTTGGCAAACAGCATGATTTATTCTGAAACAGGGTTCAGCAAAGGCCAAGGATGGAGGTTGTCATTTAAAGAACTGCCATTCAGACTTTGTTGTTTAAGAGCAAGGTCTTACCTCTTTTCAACTCATCTTCTAAATTTAAACTGACTCTAAAAATATGGATGATTTATATCTTCCTTCTCCCCCACAGCCTTTTGGTTCAGGCTCCAAGTTTTGGCAAGAAGTGAAAGATCTCACTTTCTGCTGGCCACCCTGCTGGTGCTTTAAGACCCATCGGGGCATATCTTAAATAAAATTGGTAGTGTTTCTGTTTACATCCTCACTGCTTTCCTCCTTCCCTGTCAGACAGCATTACTGCTCAGCACCGAATGAGGAGCCCTGAGGCTGGAAGGCGGCAGCTGGGGCCCAATAACCAGTGACGTATTTTGGTTTGTGTGAGCTCATATGTACATCAGCCATGCCATGATTCTAAGGCATGAAATCTCCTTACATGCAGCCCAAGTTAGAGTTTTCTCCTCTCACCAAAAGCATATACTGAGAGAGAAGCTAGTTCACGCAGCATAGCCATATTCTCAAAATAGCCCTTCTGTTCCCCCATGGCCTGTACTTTGTGAACCTCCCCCTCCCCCATTATAAATCCAGACTGAAAAAGATGTCTCCCTTCCAGCTTCCAGCTCAGTTATTCTGTAATTACAAGATATTAGACTGGTGGGCTCCCTAATGGTTGCGTTTTTGTTTTGTTTTGTTTTGTTATTTTTGGCTGCACCGCATGGCTTGCAGCATCTTAGTTCCCCGACCAGGGATTGAACCTGGGCCACAGCTGTGAAAGCGCTGAGTCTTAACCACTGGACCACCAGGGAATTCCCTGGTTGTGTCTTCTTTTTAACGTTATATGCTAGGCCTTTTTAATTGTGAGCTTCTCTGTGGATATTAATTTTAATGAAAACACTGTATTGAAGAAAAGATTGAGTTTAGGGGGCAATCGGAGGAGGAAAGGAGCAGAGACAAGCAAAGAATAACAGTCTAACTCAACAGCAAGCATGGCATGTGGAGATCAAGTTGTATTTCTGCTTCATGAATCATTGTCAGACAAATTAAGAACATATTGTTTCTTATTTATCTATTGTCAAGGATGCAGTCTCAGGCATTGAGGATAAATCTTGATTTTCATAAGCTCAGTTGACACTGTGGAGCCACAGAGCATAAAACTTGCATCTAATAAACAAAGTTCGATGTGGAACGGCAGGGGATATAATACCAGCATAACTTGCAGTTGCTTCCTGTTCCTTGGCCCTGGTGTCAGGGTTATTCCTTAGCAGGAAGGAATTGTACTAGACCAAGAGTTTGTTTTATCTGTTGTAAGAAAAAGTTCTAGTTTTAGGTACTTTATTCCCCCGAATCTTAGAGATTGGGGATAATTACTTTCAGCTTTTGTTTGGTGAGTTCTCATCTTTGTATCTACCCACTTTCTCCAGCCTCCCTCCCCACCTTCCTTTAGTGAGTGATCAGTGACTGTTAAATTCCTAAGCCATGCTTGTTTTATGGGCACGTCTACAATAGACTGGTTGTACAATTTTCATGCACTGTTTAATGTTACTACTTGGATGGTCCTTTTAGAGGACTGCTAGCTGACTGAAATTCCTAGTAGAAATTTTTGTTTGGAATTCCTGAAGTTGAAATACGGAAATTATATTTTAATTTGATTAAAAATAAAGGGTCTCAGCTTGAAAAGCTGTGAGTCAGGATATATAGTATATATAATCTTTATATATATATATACATATAAATCTGATATATATATATACAATATAAATCTTTAAAGAATGAAAGTAAAATGTAAATAAATAATTTCAGTGTTTTAAATAATACTAAAGCGTCACTTCCCCAAATCCTATGATATCAAAATTAACATCAGTGCCATAAAATGTGAAGCTTATTTTTGACTTTTTAAAAAATGCTCCTTTAAAACTAACGTACAGTGACAGAAAGTAGGTCAAGCTTGCCTGGTGATAGATGGATTGGATTGATTGATCGCCAAGGGGCCAGGGAACTTGTTTGGGGTAACAGAAATGTAGAAGCTTGTCAAAACTCATTTAACTATACTTAAAATGGGTGCATTTTATTGTATGCAAATTATACTTCAATAAGTTGATTTTTTTAAAGTTTTAATGCTCCTTGGTTTAGTAACATTAAACTTAATGGAATCTTTGACCTTTAGTATAGTATAGCATCTCCCCCAACACTGCTCACTGCTACTAAACAACTAAATGAACTATTTAAATGTCAGTTAGGTAAAATCCAAGAGCAGAGTAAGTTATTAAGGAGAAACTAGAAGCATGTGGAATTTGTCACTGTTGCCTGGGGGTGGTGGTTGAGAACTTAAGCCATTGCTTGCCTAGGTGTCCCTGTGGTCTAGGCTGGGTGGGCCCAACACAGGAGCAAGAGAGAGACCAAAAGTGAAATGGTTTCTAAATGTACCTCAATTCCTTTTGGCCAGCTGTTGCGAAGCTCTTTGGTGAATAACAGAACTCAAGCCAAGGTAGCAGAGGAATTGGGCATGCAGGAATATGCCATCACCAACGACAAGACCAAGAGGCCTGTGGCCCTTAGGACCAAGACCTTGGCCGACCTTTTGGAATGTGAGTCCTAGGGAATAAAGCTTTTCTCTTAACCTGCAGATTCAAGTTTAAATCAATGGACCAAATTTATGGTGCTTCTCATTATTATTATGTTCTGATTAAAGAAACCTCTTCTCTATTTTAATTTTTATTTATGCTTCTCTCCAAAGCTTGTTTGAAGGAGAATAATTTGGAATTAAGACTTGTGAATAATGAGCAGTGGAGGCTAACACAACATTGTAAAGCAGCCATACTCCAATAAAAATTAAAAAAAAAAGACTTGTGGATAATGAATTTATGTTCAGTCTGTGTTCACTAATGCTCCCCCCTCCCCACCCTACGCCCCTCCATCCTAATGCTCAGCCATCACATCTCTTTGTGTGAAACAGTAACAGAATGTGAAGATTGGAAATAGTGAATCATAGCTGTTTTTGCCACCCAGCAGCCTTTAGATAGAGGCCTAGAAGAAAGAAGGTAATTTATTCCCTAAATACTAAAACAATTATCTATTGTTGTGAATGAACTCAAAGCTCTATGGACAATGTTGTCATCTTTTGCAGTTATCAGACCATCTGATATGGTCTCGTAGCATTATAAGTAATCCTATTATAGCTAACTAAAGGATTATACACACAATTTTATTGTTTCTGATATTACTGTAAAATAAGTGGGCCATTCACTGGGCCTTGGAACCTTTTTTTTTTTCTAATGTTTTGGTATTTTTGGCAATTGGAATTATATACAGATATTAAAATCTACCATGCAAGATCAGCTGATTTACAAAGTGCAAAGGCAATCTGACTAAGGAGCTTAAAAGAACTTATTTTTCAATTAAAGAAAAGTAACTTAAGATTAGAATTAGAAAAAAAGTAAGTTGAGTGATCATCAGTCTCACTGGCTTTTTTTAGCTCAACAAAAGCTATTTTTATTCCTCCTTTTAAAAACTCGCCGTTTGTTTGTGTGGTGAAGGTACCTTTTAATGAAGCTGTCTTTGGGGTCACCATTTTTTAATGCAAATTTGGTTATATTGTTTTATTGTCATTAAGCGCAGTATTAATTTTTTCTCTGTTTCGGCAGATTGAATCTATAAATTGTCCCATATCTGTTGATGAAAGGTAACACAAATGGGTGATCTCCTCAAGATCGGTGTTAAGAATAGCAGGCCCCAAGGATGTGCTCATTCTGGCATCACATCTGATCTTCAAGTTTTATTTTGATTTATTTGATGTTAACATGGTTGTGTTCCCAGGTGTCATTCTTTCCCTGCTATACAGCAGCACTTTGTGTATCGTTTTAACTAATTATTCATTTATCCCTTAGTCAAACGTAATTTGGTCTTTGTGGTTTTGCATCTTAATTACACATCTCTATTGCTGCTTTTAATATTAGTGATAAAGAGTAGTTCTTGTTTGAAGAAAGATGAAACGGTAATGCTAAAAAATAAAGAGGGCTTGGAAGTTAACGTTTCTTAAAAGTCTAGGACTCGTACTCTTTCTAGTAAATGGCAATGCATTGTGGCTTATTTTTACGTATTCTCTTTTTCAGCATTTATCGCAGCTCTGTACATTGATAAGGATTTGGAATATGTTCATACTTTCATGAATGTTTGTTTCTTTCCACGATTAAAAGTAAGCTCCTGTAAAATTTAAATTGGTCGTATGGTCTATGCTTGGTGATTCTAGAACCCTTTACTAAATACTTTTTGGGGACTTGTTGCAGGAGTTCATTTTGAATCAGGATTGGAATGACCCCAAATCCCAGCTTCAGCAGTGTTGCTTGACACTTAGGACAGAAGGAAAAGAGCCAGACATTCCTCTGTACAAGTGAGTACCTGCTGCCCACAGGCTGTTGGATCCGGGAAGCTTAGAGTAATGCTCCATGTGCCTGGAGGAAAAACTAATCACTGTGGGGTAATGGCCACATGAGTCCTGCATGGAGACGTCTTGACTCTGGGCCCAATGCTCAAACTCTTTGGGCCTCTCAGTCTTTGAGCTCTAAGTAAGTGGGTCACATTCGATTATCTGTGCTTTCTCCCATCTCTAAAATGCTTTGGGAACTGCTCCCTGGGAGAAAGACATGCTCAGATAATTTTTCTGATCAAGATCAGAAAAATTTAGGTTAAATTGTTGTATGTACATTCTTATAGTTGTCTTCTTATTTCTTATAACCCCTGCTGCCTACACATCTAGATTAGATGGTGTGTGCTTGTTTGTTTGTAACAGTACTTGTGTGTCTCTCTCCACTCTCTTTGAAGCCCTGCTGGCCTCTGTCCCGATTGCCTGATAGGCAGTCACTGTAAAAAGCAGGGCAGTTTTTCACCGCTGCTGTATTATTCAAATATTTGGAACTTTTCTTTTCAGAATGTGTACTAAAAGCTGCCGTGTACATTTGAATATCTTTAGTGACACATCTTTATCCTTTGAGTAGTAGCCAAAAGTCATTCAAAGGAAACGCAGGTCACTAAACACGTAACACCAGTTTTGATGAAAACAGGAGGTTTGACTCTGAAGTAGAGTAATTATCATGAGACACTCAGAAGGTGGTTTCAGAGGGTGGTTTCAAAGAGGAATTATAAAAGGGAGGGATTATCAAAATAGGTGGGTTGCCTCCCAAGGTATGGTCTGGATATGTATTTTTAAGGATGTTTAAGTATCTAGTTTTTAGGACTGGGCTACCCCCGTCTCTGTACACACATGGGTGCAAGTACACACATTTGTGTGAGTGTTTCATATGGAATAAAAGCCCCTTCCTGCGGACTTTCTCAGACTTCACAGTACTCAAGGGAAAACACCAGAGTGGCAGCCGGGAATTTAAATCCTTTTTTATGTTTTTATTTAATAGTCACAACACGTTATAGGCTTTTTCACTAAAAGAAAAACTGAGGCCAAGAGAAGGTTGAGTCACCCCACAGCAGGCTGCTATAAATTGTCCCAAGAAGCTGTCACTGCTAAACAGTGATTCCTTTACTTATTGGGAAAAAAACCAAATGTTTAGAAATAGCACTTTAACACGTGTCTAATAAGCATAATGAACATCCAAACTGTATGACATGAAAGGCTCAAAGTATTTCCTCATCAAAGTGATAATTAAAGTTCAATAAATAAAATGAGGATGATAAACTTCTCATAGCGCCAGCATGATTACTATAATAAGCACTACCTTTAAGAAGCCTTCCGTGTACTTTCATCCTAGTGAGTATATACACACAAAGGAAATGACTGCTCCCTTCTCATATATCCCCCAAATGAAAGTACGCGATGAGCTTGTTCTTTTTTATCAAGATGATGGGGTTGTTTTACATAGTTTTTTCAAGATTACTGTGTTCATTCCATTATCTTTGTTGGCTGTGTTTAATTTCCCTTTTCCATGAAGTTATCAGTTTTACCACATTTGAAATCTGCACCTTGTCATTAAAATCCAGAGTGCCTGGAGTTTTGTTTTTCGGCAATTGTGTTGTGTACTCCACATCATAGCATACCTTTGAAATGATCTCTGATGTTTCAGAAATTAAATATATTTTCTGATCTTTTAGATAAGATACCAGACATTAGAAAGAATCCGTAAAGGGTGTGAAGCCATTCAGCTCTGGTTTGAGGTGTATTACCCCAATATTTATGATTTTTTGCTGTGATTAGCACTGATAAACAATGAACAGACTGAAATGGCTAACTTTTCACTGACAAAAGTTTGTTAATTTTATGATACTAGGAATAACACTTTGAAATTGTTAAAAAATATTTTACCCTTCGTTGTTCGCCTTCAGATACTGTTTATAATGCTTTGGGAAAAATACGTGTATATAAAAATCCACTGTAGAATTTTTTAAATTTCCTACTTCAAAGCTCTCTATATTTTATTTGTCACGTTAGCAAATCAAAACCGTACTCCTTTAATTTTCCTGTTAATTTTACCTTCCTCTCTCTAAGCAATAAGTCACATGGTTTTTCTTGGAGTTATATATTAGCAATAACAATTAAGTAACACTTTATGTAATTAATGTTTTTCCTTTTCCTTCCAGGACTCTGCAGACAGTGGGGCCATCCCATGCTAGGACCTATACTGTGGCTGTCTACTTCAAGGGAGAAAGAATCGGCTGTGGGAAAGGCCCAAGGTATGAGAAGAAGATACTTTAAATTTCTTCACATGAACATCCTGTGTGTCTGGCAGGTGCCTGCTTGGTATTTCCAAGCTCTGCAGCCTGTCTTTTTAAACTCAGAGTATAGAGTATTCGAGGGTAATAGTGAAGTGAATCCCAAGGCTTAATGTCCCCACCAAGCTCAGCCCCAAACTTGAGAATCGGCCTTGAGCAGTGGGAATGCCATTGCCTAAAGGGCTTTGGCTACCTTGAGGAAAGAACATTACCTGGTGCACAGGTAAGGTCTGTCCAGTTTAAGTTACCCAACACTGCTGCAAGCATTTCATAGAACATGTCATGCATGACACAGGCATTAGACACTTGATCTCTTATTACTACTCACTTGAGCTTTGTAGAAAATGCTCACATCTTCAGGTAAAAAGAATTTCGTATGTTATCACCTTTCTTTGAACCTTCCAATTTATATCTTAAACTGAGAAATGATTTGAAGTCTGTCTACACGTGTATTTTTTTACTCTTTGCCTCTTAAACTTTACACTGAAGATGTTCAAATTTAAGTAAGAAATACTTCAGACCTAATATAGATGGAAGGCATTTTATTGCAGTGTTAAAGGTGTGGAATGAATAACTTAACAGGCTTTGTGCAAATAAATGACATTTCTGCATGCCCTTGTGTGTATTCCTATCTGTGCAATTCAGTATGTGACAGTAGAAGTAATCAGATAAAATTTTATGAACCAAACATGAAAGAAAATCAGCCTGAATAATTTGGAGCCATGCTTTGTGTTTTTGAAAAAAAA
The DNA here is from genome assembly GCF_005190385.1 of Monodon monoceros. NCBI lineage: Eukaryota > Metazoa > Chordata > Mammalia > Artiodactyla > Monodontidae > Monodon > Monodon monoceros. Next base: position 26,368,326 of record NW_021703768.1, on the reverse strand, counting down.
AAATCTTAAAATGTACCTTGTCTTTATTTTATTTAATAGTATTCAGCAAGCAGAAATGGGAGCAGCAATGGATGCACTTGAAAAATGTAAGCCTATCTCTTTTTCTGTAATTATATGTTCGTAATGTAATGAGTATTTTATGGAAAGAAAATGGGGAAGTAGAAAAATGGTAAGTACTGATAAAATGTGATCTTTTCTTCATAATTATTCTCCAGACAGAGTGTAGTAGAATGTAAGATATGTATAAAATGGGCTTATAATTTAAAAAAAAAAGTATTCCCAAATGCTTTTTGATTTTCATTTTCCTGTTTTGTATAGAGTCCCACTCTCAGCACAGGTAACCCATGTGAGTGACTTAGTATATTTCATTCTACATATTTCTCTATACTTCTAAAATCTTAAACCTGTGATGGTTTTTTTCTTTTTAGTTTTTAGCCATTGTTTTATTAAGACAGGATATTTACGTACTTCTCTGCATCTTTCTTTTCTTGCTAAATAATACATCACGGGCAGCCCTGCAGGTCGTAGTGGCTCCAATTCATTCTTTCTTAAGGGCTGCATAATATTTCATGCCGTATTTTATTCAGCTTTTAAAATTTTTGGTGGACACTGTTTCTGTCTTTTTATCATTGTTGATAATAAAAGTCGCTGTATTGCTGCTTTTAGTTCTAAGGGTTGGATTCCCAAGAGTGGGATGGCTGGGTTGAAGAAACTTCAATTATATAATTGACCCTATAGGGAACTACAGAGTCTTTTGTAAATTGAAGGCTTAAGTGCAAGGAAGTTTTCTTCTGAGGTATATCGTGCCGCTCAGCAGAACCTGTGGGTAAAACCTGACAGTGCAGTTCCCTCATGCTTCAAACGCCAGCTCAGTGTGGGCGAGAGCAAAGTGCGGGAAGCTAAAGGTAAAGAGGCCCCGGATGCTCAGCCTGGGAGAGATTCCAGGAAAGGCAGGAGGGCCAGGAGCCAAGTGGTAATTGGCGGATGATAGCTTGTGGGGGGGGGCAGGGGGAGGAGTCCTGGGGGCAGAAGCTGGTGTTACCAGGGTCCCATGTCCATGGAATCTTCACTGAGAGTTTTGCTGACTCTGTTGTGGAGCTTTTTTATATGTGTATAATCACATATTGAACTAAAAATGAGACTCTATTTTCCAGCTGCAGGGTTGTTAGAGATGATCTTTTGAGTTTTTGGTTTGTTTGCTTTCAACCATAAAACATACTGGAGAGATGGCTGATTCTGAGACTGGCCTCCACATGCATACTGGTGGAAGGGAATTGTTTAAACTGCTGGAAAACAGTTTGGCTGTCTGTATCAGGTCCTTAAAGAGGTTCATACCCTTTGATCTAGAGATTTCATTTCTAGGAGTCAAACCTAAGAAAATAATTGGAGCTATGAGCTAAAGTTCACCTACCACGATAAATGTGACAGCTTGGTTTGTAATAGCCAAAAAATCAACCAGTCAAACTGCATGTTTGAAGGTAGGGAAATGTTTAAATAAATTATCCCAGAGATTGACAAACATTTTCTATAAAGGACCAGATAGTAAGTACTCTGTCACAATTATGCACCTCTGCCACTGTAGCCCGTAGGCTCGGGTAGTATGCAGATGGCTGGTGTCTGTGTTCCAATAAAATCTTATTTACCAAAACAGGTAGAGGGCTGTATTTGGCCTGTGGGCAGTAGTTTACCAACCCAAGTGTACCCATCAAAACGTGCCTATAACTATACTCTGTCAATGTAAGGATGGCTGGGGGAATGATTTTAAGTGTTCATGTGTCTGTGTAATATATGTGCACATTTACATTGCATGTGTGTGTGGAGTATAACTTTACTTCATAGGAAAAGGGCTTATTATAAGGATATATTCTAAAAGCTTATCTATGGCTAGATCTGAGTGGTGGAATTAAGTACTCTTAATACTTGAAACCTGTGTTTTATACAGTACATAAGGAATCAAATTAATATCGTTTAGAGAATAGGATTTTATTGCTGTTTTATTTCTAAAATATGCCATTATGGCTCCTCTTTTGTTTAAAGTCAATCACTGACTCTTAGGTCTTAGGTGATTCACCACCTGCCTTTCAGATCCTTTTCCTACCACCCTCCCTGTCCCTCCTCCCACCTGGGGTGAAAAATGGGACACTGTGCTGAAAGGAAGGGGGGTTAGGAATATACTATATATTTATGTCCACGTTTATTGTGCTTCAACCTCAACAAAATCAAACTTTCCCCCAAACATGCCATGCTGATTCTTCCTATTTTCAAATATGAAGTAGTACCTCTTGTGTTTAACAGACCCGTACCAGGTTAGGGAGAATGGTGTCCTTCTCCTCTGTTACCAGATAACTTGTGTTGCTCTCTTTCATGCATGCATCCCTTTGTGATATTTGTTGCTGAGGTGTGTAAGTGTTGACTAAGTGTGTAAAATGACTTTTTCTTGTTCCATATTTGATTTCTCACTCCATTGCTACACTCATTATATACCACAAATAACAAATGAGTTGTAAAATGTTTACATCTTATTCAAGATTTCCAGTGTGTCAACACTCTTGAGCGGGGTCAAATATCAAACTAAATGTAGGTTAAACTGTGCTATTGAGTGACATGTGTCCTTTCACCAAATGAAAGTGCTCTACTTGAGTTGCTGTTGCCCATATAGCTTTTAGCTTCTCATGATAAACTTCACAAGTTGAATTATCAGAAATAATGACTTAGGATGTGGCCTCCTTTTGTCCATCTGATCTTTTTACTCTTTTCAGAAACTTTAATTGTTGGTAAATAATGGTGTGATAATATCGTTATTTGTTTGAAGTTTTTGGTTTAAGCTTTGTAAAAACATACAACTCCCTTTTGCTATAGCCTTTAATCTCTCCCTGAAAATCACTTGTTGCTAGGAGAACTGTGTTAAAACACCTTAGCTGGAAACATTCTGAAGCCACATGTCTATGTTTTAACATGCCTGTGTATTTCGGTGCCTTTTATGCTCGAGTTCACATCAGATACTGAAATCCAGAATCGACTGCTGATCCAGACTTCCACTGTGTTCCCGAATGATAAAAGAATAAGAGAAGAAAGCAAGCAATTTTTTTTTCTCTTGCCTTACAAAATACAACTATATAGATTTCCTATGAATACATGTTCGCTCGTATGTGTGTATGTTTAGTTTGCATCATTCTGTGCACTGGTGGCTCTCCTTTATTAAGTGTAAAATATATCTCCTCGTGTCAGATAACTTTCCCCAGATGGCCCATCAGAAGCGGTTCATTGAACGGAAATACAGACAAGAGTTAAAAGAAATGAGGTGGGAAAGAGAGCATCAAGAGAAAGAGCCAGATGAGACTGAAGACATAAAGAAATAAAGGAGAGCACGAAAGTGGTGGTGTATTTACTTGCTTAATAACTGTGACTGTTGCCGGTTGAGACCTAGCCTAGTTCTCCTGGAGACAGTTATGAATAAAGTGTGCCCACTGAAATAAAACACAGTCAAATCACTCTTGTTGTTTTACTGATCTCATATTCAGTTTTTAGCTGGAGAGTCTCTATTGCAACGTATTTGATTTCTCTCCTATTGAATGGAAAACTTCACTTGGGTAAATGTGCGTATTCCCTATGATTTTGCTCTTTAAGTAGTAAAATTTGAAACGTATATTCTATGTGGAATAGATCCTGATTTTTCTATCTTTCTGAGATTGTGACTCCAGACTTTTAGCTGAGAGGCAAAAAATTCACTTTACCAGATTTTTGGGCTGTGCTCTGTAAACATCAGTACTGTTTGAAATCTCTGGATTATTCACTCGATCTTTCAGCTTTCATCTGGGTGTTTGTCATGGCCTCAGCTGCAGACATTGTGCTTACCGTCGCTAACTGGTGAATCCTGTGTAGAAGGTATCTCTGTAACACTTAACTGGCTAATGGTGGGGTGTGGTGGGGGAAGACTGACACTTGAGTCGCACGTATTCCTTGAGTCACTAGAATAGGGGAGAAATGGTGATTCCAAGCCAGAGGACGCTTTAAGCCAGGTGCTGTTACCCTGGGGTCAGTGGACCCTTTAGAAGTTTATAAACAGACTTCAGGAAAGTCTCAGAATATCTTGCAATTGTACTGGATTTGGGGAGGTGGCGGGGAGCAGGGAGAGGGGGGCTCATAGCTTCCATCAGCTCACAGTGGTCCCGGTAATAAAGGGCTAACATTGCATTAAAAGACGTAACATCTTTTTAATGTTGTTTTAAACTGAACCTCACTGGTTTATTATTAATAAAGACAGAACTTCTTTTTTAAAACAAATGTGTTTTTATTCATTACTTTAACAGCTATCGAGTGAGTGCCCACTATGCGTCAGGCATTGTTCTAGCCTCTGAGGCTATAGCAGTGAACACAATAAAATTCCCTGCCCTTGGGGGAGCTCGTGTGGTAGTGAAGGAATACACACGATGACAGGACATAAGACAGAGGTCACAGGGTGATGTAGATGATGGCCAAAGTAAAGTAGGAGCTGAGATGGGTGCAGTTTTCAGTCAGGTGGTTGGGGAAGCTCCCCAAAAGGGTGGTATCATTTGAGTTAAGAAGGGAAGGAGGAGAGGGAGCCGTTCAGGTTATCTGGAGACTTTCTCTTTTTTTCTTTTTCTTTTTTTTTGTGCGGTACGCGGGCCTCTCACTGTTGTGGCCTCTCCCGTTGCGGAGCACAGGCTCCGGGCACACAGGCTCAGCGGCCATGGCTCACGGGCCCAGCCGCTCCGCGGCATGTGGGATCTTCCCGGACCGGGGCACGAACCCATGTCCCCTGCATCTGCAGGCGGACCCTCAACCACTGCGCCACCAGGGAAGCCCATCCTTTCTTTTTTATTAACTAATAAATCATCTCTCAGTGTTGAATCCACATATACATTGATAGCTGCGTATTAATGCGTATTTTGTATGCCAGGTTATACCATAATTTATTGACTAACCTAATGAAAGATGTGTAGGTTGTAAGTAATTTGTTGCTGTCATAGACAATGTTGTCACATTCATACACACACACACGATAGAGAGGAGTGAGAGAGAAGACCTCTCTAGACTCTGTTAACTTGTTAATTATAGAAATGTAAGATGGTGGCTGTAAGAAAAGGTTGTCTTGGTTCTCTCCCCCAGAGGAGGACTAACAGGGAAAGAACCCTGAATTCATCAGTAGCCTTGAAAATGTTAGAGCAAAAGCCAAAAAGCAAGGGAAAATATTTGAACTTTTTTTAAACAAGCACTTTTACTAGCCTTGCCTGTGCATCAAAGTGATGCCAAAGCCAGCATGGGTTCAGGACTTTTTATTGTACCTGCACTTTTCCTCTCTGTAGTATTCTGGCCTTTTTCAGGTTCTCTCTCCATATTGATGGCTCTTGAAACCTGAAGAAGTTAAGTCCATAACACAGTAGAAAACCCCTTGCAGTGAAACACATCAAACACATATCAGGGCAGGTTAGCTTCGGGGGCTCTGCTGAGCAGTAATGAGGCCAGTGGCCAAACTCTGTAACTAGCCCCACAGACCGACTCAGCAGGTCCTGTGACTACAGTTCCCACTTTGCCTCTGACCCAGCCTAACCCAGTCTTCTCACCTTCCACTTCTGATCATGAGAAGCACCAGTGAGGGTGTACATCCTGCATCAGTTCAACTGTGCTGTGTTATTCATAGAGGCTGAATATTAAGGTTGCTTCTCACAAGTCGCTTAGGTTCTAGTCAGGGAGACAATGAAGTGATGGTGCGTCTACCGACAAAGGGCCTCTGAGACTGGGAGGGGAAGGGGGAGACCAGGCCGGACAGGGAAGTTAACTATCTCCTTCACAGAGGAGTTAATACTTGAGGAGTTAACTGAACCTTGAAGATGAGAGAGCTTGCGCCATTCGGACATTTCCTTCCAAGGAAGCAACAGGACTGGGTGGCAAGAAAACGACTTAGGATCCTGTTGTATTCCATGAGAGATGTGATGAAGGCCAGAAACAAGGCATTGAGAATGGAGCTGCCAGGAAAGAACAGATTTGCAAGATACATAGGAGGTAGAACCTACAGGCCATGGAGTAGGGCGAGGTATCTCAGCCTCAGCGCTAGTGACATTTTGGGCCAGATAATTCTTTTTTGGGGCCAGGAGGGACTGTCCCATGCATTGTAGGGTGTTTAACCACATTCCTAGCCTCTGCCCACTAGATGTCAGTAGCATCTCTTCCCCCGGTTATGACATCTAAAAATGTCTTCCGATGTTGCCAAATGTCCCCTGGCGACAAAATAGTCACCTCTGGTTGAGAACCACCGAGGTAGAGAAATGAAGTGAAAGAACACCAGGCTAATTTTTGTACAATCAAGATACAAACTATTTCGAGAAAAGCAGAATTAGGTGTTGAGTTGGCTGTATTAAACTTTAGGGCCTATGGGATGTGTCTATGGAGATGTTGAATAAGCAGTTGCATACATGGTTTTATAGCCCAACGAAGTTATCTGAGCTCAAGTACAGATTAGAAATGGACTCAAAAACCTCAGTGGTATTTGTACATCTACAAAGGAGAACATGGTTTTTCCCAGGCTGGAGACAGGAAACCATTCCAGGGATGTACTGCTTCGAAACTGTAGGCTTCACACGGGAGATAAATTTACACCAGAGAGGGAACTCAGCTTCCATCTGAACTATTTCAACTCTAGATGAGCTTTCTTAGACCAGCCAGCTGTTTCAGAATTATTTCTATCATCATCCTTGTTTGTGACATTTCCCTATGGTTACCTTGTACAAAGTGAAGAAGACTCTTTGTGAATTACTTGGGTTCCATGAGATGGTTCTAAACTGGGAGTAACAACACACTAAAGTCTTGCAGACCCGTTCCCTAAAGCTACTAGCCCTCGAATGTTCCCTAGACCATTATTTATTCTGTTTTATGAAGGATAAAATAGAGCATAATTAGGTATTATAGTATTTCTTTTGTGTAAATATCAGAACTTTTAAGCGAACAGCGTGTGGAAGAGATACTTAATTGGCCACAAAAGATTTTTATTCTTATAGAATTGTTATCAGGAATTGCCTGCCCAACAGGGGACCACATTCCAGACTCTGTGTTGAAGTGAATCCAAGTGGCTAGTTCCCACCCGTTGAATGTGAAGAGCTTCCAGGCTGTAGTGCCAGGAGCATGTTTGCCATTTCTCCATCCCCTTACTCCAATTTGCTGGCTGGATGCTGACATCCAGGGAGGGTGACCTTGAAAGCTACCATCAGTGAGAACATGAGTGGCTGTGTGGAGCAGAGCCTCCACCCCCATTCCCACCGCCCACCTCCCCTCCAAGGATAGGAGAATACTGCTTGGACTTTACTCAAATGAGAAACAAACATCTATGTGTTAAACCACTACTTGGGGATTTATCCGTTATAGCCACTAGTGTTACCGTCACTAACATAAGTGTTTCTGAGGCAGGCAATGAACAACCCTAATTGAATATTTGCCAGCCCAACAAGAGTTTTTTAAAAGTTCATCCACCTGTTACTAATGCTGTATTGAACCAGTGCTGTCATGTTTCTGATTTCATTCTGACATGGTTATGTATGGTTCAGAAATGCCCCTTTATGTTAAAAGAAATGTTAAATTATAACAGGTGTGAAATGAAATACATTTTTGCGTATGAATTAGTGGCTTGGAGAACATTCATTCTAAGATTTATTAGTATTTGTAGCACCTACTATAATCCTGGGAAAAGCAGCATCATTGTTTTCAGGAAGCTCACCATTTATTTTTATTTATTTATTTATTTACTTTTTGGCTGCACCTTGCAGCATGCGGGATCTTAGTTCCCTGACCCAGGGATCGAACACATGCCCCCTGCAATGGAAGGGTGGAGTCTTAGCCACTGGACCTCCAAGGAAGTCCCGGATGCTCACTCTTAGAAAAGGAAGCACATACACCCATGCACATAAGGCGCAACACAGAGGATCAGAGAGAGAGAGTGACTCATTCCTTCTGGAGGAATGGTGGGGTCCGGGGAGGCCCACCTTTAGTTTGATTTTGAGAGATGATGTCAATCCACCCAGCTGTTGACTCCACCTTACCATTCTCCCCATGACAAAAAACCTTTTTTCAGATCAAACATAATATTTTGTGTTTTAGCCACAATGTCATTATGACCCCTAACAAAATTATCAAAAACTCCGTAATAACTTCGAATAACCAGCCCATATTCAGATGTACAGCTGGTTTGTCCAGCTATTGATTCCAACAGGATCCATACGTTGCCTTCATTTTTACGTCATCTACATCACTTTTAATCTGGAACATTCTTCCACTCCCCCTTTTTTTCTAGTTGAAGAAACCTGGTCAGTTGTTCCATAGAGTTTCCCACATTCTGGATGTGACGCACTGCTTTCCTGTGGCGTCATTTACATTTTTCCTTTATGCTCTGTATGAGAACTAAAGGCTTGATTTTAGCTTTAGTTTCAAATTTTGTGGCATATGTGTATTTCAGGTTCCCCACCCTCCACCCCTGAAATAATAATTTCAACAGTGCCAGTTCTCTAGTTCTTTTGGGGACTAGATGATTGTGATGATTAATTTTATGTGTCCGTGGGGGCTAGATGAGGGATGTTGCTTTAGGCAACTGAGTTTGTGGTCATTTGTTATGCAGCATTAGAAAGTGAATACCTTCCCCTTCTGTTTCTAAATGGCTAATCATTTCACGTTACTATCCTGTTTAAAATATTTCATGGGTTCCCCCTTGCCTGTAGGATAAAGCCCAAATTCCTCATCTCCGCATTCAGTTCTGCCCTGCCCAGACACCAGCCTCTTCTGCTGGCCCCGGACCCCTCACGCTGCACTCCAGCCTCATAGAACAAGTTGTAGATACATAAACACCTTCTCCTTTCTCTCCCCTCCAGGGCTGTGCATGGCCCTAAATAGGCCACCTCCTTGCTCCTTATCTCTTACTCATCTTTTGGGCCTCAGCTCAGGAACTGTTTCTCACAAGCCTTTCCTTGGACCTTAAACGTAGGTTAAGCGTACACCCTTGGGTTCTTTCCTGAATCACATTTGTCACACTGTATTTTACTGTCTCTTGACTCACCCATCTTTGCTTGCTAGACCACAAGCTCCTGGTGGGCTGGACCATCACTAATCTACCTTTGAACCACGGGATCTTTGTGGGCTTGCCATCACTGTTGGCTGAATAAAAATAACCAGACTCCTCCTTGCCATGCTTCCACAAGCCTCAACTACCCTAGAGCAGAACTCCAGCATCCTCCAAGCAACCCTCCTGCAGGAACTCTGGGGCTAAGGTGAAGAGAATGACCATTGGAGGCTGCAGCATCTGCACCCTCTCTGGACCTCCTTCCCTTGGACTTGGCTGGGAGCTCGGTGCTAGAGCAGGAGAGCACGAGCTCAGTGGGATCCGGCAGGAAGCAGGGGAGCTTGGTTTCTCTTGTCTTCCTGAAGCTGTTGCTCTCACACCTCTCTGAGGCCGGGAGTTCACATAAACAGGCAAGCAGACAAAGAATAGCTCCGGGAGCTACTTCTAGATGATGAGATAGAGCCACAGAAACCTGAGGAATGGCTTGGTCACCAGTGATGCCACCAATGGGTGTTGTGGGACAAGCTTTAATCACCCGACCCCATAATCTCCGGCAGCAGCTCCCTCTCCAATATTCCTTGCTCTGGACAAATACAAATGATCTTTATTCAGTTCCATATAACTGTATATCTAGACACAGCGCCAGTTGGCACCTCCAACTAGATTGTTGCTCCTATGTCGAAATTTGGGAGCTGCTATAAGCAAATGAGGGCAGAACCCCCAGTTTTCCCTCACAACAACCCCGACTAGATTCTCCATCTCTGTCTTACACTGTCAATGTCCTCAGAGACATCCCTTTGAAGAGAGCCCCCCCCATCAGATCTCTGTCAATAACCCAGCCGTGAATGAACACATCCATCCCATCACCCAAGTAGCTGCTTCTGGAAGTTTCATTTCTGCTGAAATATTTGTCCGACTAAAGAAAAAGTTTTAAATGAAGTTTAAAGACAAAAACCAAAAAACCCAGCTTGCTAATATTTGTAGGCTGAATATTAGCCCATCACAGTTGGAAACTCTCAGATAAAACAACTCATAATGAAAATGCAGCAAGACCCTTAAATGTAGCAATTCTAATGCTCACCTCTATTATTATAATAATAGGGGTCTCGAATGGAGCTGTTGAGAACTGTGGCTGCCCCTGAGTAGAATTCAACCAGAAAGATCAAGAGAGAGCCCTAATTGCCTTTCTTCTCAGATCAAACAATTGACTTAATTCTCCAGGCCTACACACCAAAATGTTTTTGAGGAGATTCAAATAGGTTACTATAGAGGATTAAAGTTTTCTCTGCAGATTATACGTTTATGCCCCGTGGTTCATTGCTTGAAGTGTTAAGTAGTTTTGTCAAAATAAGCAGGGCTGGAAGGATTTTTAGACTCTTACAAATCACACACTTGCTGAGTAACACAAGGGACATCTCTCCCCCTGCCCCCCTTTTCTTTTTTTTTTAAATTTAATGGTTGAGGCTGGGGAGAAATTAAGCATAATAGAGATTAGTTGGAAATTTCAAGAGGCATCGAAGATAAGAGAAGTACAAGTATGGGGCTTTATTGTGTTTTGTCTTTCAAAAATTGTTTCACAAAATGATGCAGCTGGAGAAGCCACATAAAAAGAAGGGATTTTCTTGTGAACGCTTAACTGCCTGAAGAGAAAGTCCAGAGGGGCTGTGAAATCAGACCCTGGAGGCTTCTCTGTAGTGCTGTGCTAATCAGGGTTATTTTACTCACTGAGACTTCATTTCTGCTTAAAGGAGTTGGTGGCAAAAATGTAAGCTTTCATTTTCTTACAATAGAGTATTGCCAGGAAAGGGCACTTGTCGGAAAGGCTTCAGCGACGTTCTGTCCTTGGTTCCACAGGCGGCTCCGCTGTCCTCCCAGGTCCCCCGGGAATGCGTTCCTCCTTAACCAAAGGGCTGTTCGGTGAATCTACCCAGGTCATGAACTGCACGGAGCTTTGATGATTTGTACACTGCCCTCCACTTTTTCAGTTCTCCTGGGTCTGTCCCTCTTAGCAAAGCTAGGTGAAGTAGCTTAATTGATGTCACAACATTGCACAACATACCTAACGAATGTGAACTGCAGACTTGATGAGGCCTGACAGGGAATGGACAACCGTGGTGTGCAGACATCCCGCGGAGCCACAGCAATTACGTTTTTGTCCAGCCTGGTACAGTCCCTCTTACTTCTGAGGTTGCCTTTCGCGTTTCTCCAGAACTCAACCCCACGCACTGGGTCTTGTCAGGTGCCAGGGAAAGTATTTCTCTGGCCCGGGCCTGGCTCCGTTTTCCTCAGCCATGTCTCTGTCCTCCCGTGTGTGAGAAAGCCGCAGAGACGGCATCACTGGCCGAGACTTCCAAACCGCCGACGGAGGTGCTCAGGGCGCCTCGCCTCCGTGGGTTGGGAAAGCTCGTAAGTCGTTTATTGCCTCCTACCCCAACACGGAGGGAACTTGCTGGCAAACGTCAAGGCAGAGTTAAGCGGTGGGTGTGGGCATGCAGGGTTGGCCCAGACTTGGGGGGAAGCCAGAGGCCCAGAGGAAAGGCGAGAGAGGAGGAGACAGATGGGGCCTGCTGGTTCTCAGAGGCTGGGAGCAACTAGGGCAGGGGGAGAGGAAGAGGGGCTTCTGAGCAGAGGAGGGATGGGTGCGGAGTGGGGAGGGGGCGTGGAGAAAAGCCCAGGGGAAGTTAGGGGGCCCAAAGTGCTGTGCATTCAACATGGCAAACTCCCTTCTTCTGTGTCTCCCAGGAGAGCATTAGGAAAACACCTATTGCTCAGTAATGGAAGACAGCAATGGAATAAACAGTGTTGAGTCCAGTGGGGAGAGAGCTGGGACCACACACAGGGCCTCATCAGATCTGGGTCACGTTGCATCACCAAGGGGACTGGGGAACTGGTTTCTTCTGCTGCTAGCTTTATACATCTCTCTTTTCCTCCCTATCACGTTTTCTTGTTTGGCCCATTCCCATCCCGGCTGAGTCCCAGACGGACCCTTCTGCCCGTTCAGTGCCCAAGTCTCAGCCTTTTCTGTATATAGAACATCTTTCCCTTAGAGTCTCAGCACAAATTAAGTCCCTGAGTGGCATGGCAGCATTCAAATTGATGAGAACCTCTTAGTGCCTTGGATTTGAGTGCAGAGTGAATGCTTCAAGACAGGGGTCAGCAAACTTTTTGTGCAAAGGGCCAGATAGTACATATTTTAGACTTTGCCAGGCAAAACTGAGAATATTATGTAGGTATTTATAGAACAGGAGAGAAAACAAATTTTCACAAATTTTATACATAAAATTCAAAACTTTATAGAAAACACTGAAATTTGAATTCCATATAATTTTCATGTGCTACAAAATGTTATTCTTCTTTTGATCTTTTTACAATTATTTAAAATTATAAAAGCCATTCTTAGCTTGTGGGGTGTATAAACAACAGGTGGTGGGCTGGATTTGGCCCACTGGTTGTAATTTGCCACCTGTTTCAAGAAGAATGAATCATGTTGCTATAAAGGAAGGTGCACTCACAACACCCTGTTCTTCCCGTATCTCTGCAGGCTTGATTGTGACGATCTGGATAAAAATGCTGGTCATCCAAACCTCAGTTCCACAATCAATGCCTGTGATTCATGACAGGTAGGCAAAATGACAGAGTTATAGAATTCTCCACTCTTCTTCCAGGTAATTAGGCTGCAGGCCCAAATGCCTTGGTAATTAATGCTGGCATATCCCATAAGTCCATGCATGCCCTTTATCAGAAGTCTGCACCCGGACCACAGTGGTGATCTTACATTTTCATGGCAACACATGGTTTTAAAAGCACTTTAACATACAGTATCTCATTAGAGCTTCTTAACAACCCGAGAGGTAGAAAGGGTGATTATTATCCCGATTTAATGACTGAAAGAACCTAAATAAAACCAAAACCTCAAGAAGTTGTGGAGCTGCCTGTGATCAGTTATGCGGTGGTGGATGGAGGTTGGACCTCAGGTGTTGCTAGGAGCTGGGGATAGAGCAACAAAGACAAGCCTGGAGCTCCGGTCAAGAGGGGCAACAGCCCACAGAGAAAATAAAATAATCCTACTAACATTAAAAGAGTTGGTACCCCTACAAGATGAAAAAGCACACCCTCTTTAAATATATCCAGAAATATTTTGCCTTGTTTATTGTAACCCAAAAGCATATCTTAAGGTAAAAGCCTCCAAAAGCTGAATAAATCCCAAAGATAAAAAGAATAAACTTCAAGGTAATAATTATACTTCCAAAAACAGTCCCAGGATGCTTCTAAGGGCCAGTACCTGGAATGTGTATTTTGTCATTACCATATATGTGAAGATCTTAAAGCAGACAGCAAAGAGAATGCTAAGAAAATCACAGTGCACAAGCTGACCCTCAAGGACAGCGTGAATTGGGACTCAAAGGCGGTGATGGTGGCCATTCCTCACAGACCCCAATGAGATCACAGTGTCCTGAGACTTTAATGGGCTGCGACAGGTTAGTGGCCCGGCCATCCGGCTGCCTGCCTAGAGCCGACTTCCTTGTGGGGAGAGGTCAGGGGAGCAGAAAGAGCCTGCTGCTGCCGTCTGCTTCTCTCACAGCCACACAGCAACATCACACAAGCCCGAAGTCCTTTGAACACGGCTCCCAGGAAGTGTCACTCGGTGACAGAGCAGATGCTCTTGGAGGGTAGTGGATAAGAGCGAGAGCTGTAGAGTCACGCTAACCTGGGTTCAAATCCCAACCCTCCTCTTACTGACCTGGACCTTGGAGAGCCTGCCTTCATGTAGTTCATGGTTTATAAAAGAGGCTAACACAGTGGCTACACGGTTGGCCTGTGGGAAGCACTAAAAGAGATAATGCATGTAAAATGCCCGGCACATAGCCTGGCCTCTTGCTATGGGTGTTATTTATTAGGCCCAATAGCTAATCTGAAATAGCTAATAACTCTCTGGAGAGGCAGCTCCTCAGCAGAAGAAAGAGCATTAGTCTGGGATTCAAAAGGCTTGGGTCGCACATGAAATTCTGACCCTTGGGAGAGGTTAAGTGATCTGAAGAAAGCCAACCCCGAAGCCCAAGCTGCCTCCTCTAGGAAATGGAATTAATAACGTCTATTTCATAAGGTCGCTGGGAGGAGTAAGAAAGACAGGGTGCGAGATTGCTTTCTCTATTATATTATTATATAGTGCCACAAAAATGTTCACAGCAACGTCTCTGAACAAGCAATATATACATATTTATGTGTGCACCACATCTCGTTCCATAAAAGATTTGAGACATTCTTCAAACCTCAGGCAGAGCTCAAAACCCACGTGAATAAAGAGGATCCACGTGAAATAATGAACCATAAATATGATTTAAAAAGGAGGACCCAGAAATAGGTAAAAGTAGGAACAAAAAGATCCAGGAGAAATAAACATTCAAAATTGTGGGGCGGAAGATTTTATCTACTGTACTGCTCAAACTGAATATCCAATTTATCTCTTAACTTTTCTGAGAGTCCAAGGGAAAAAAGGGAGATGTGGTTTTTCATTCTTACTGAAAAAAATACGTACAGATCTATCTCATCCTCTCCTCTCCCCTCCCCACCTCCATTCTTCAAGAGAAGCAGTAGTTTGCAACCCTTACTTCAACCTTGCCAAGGTAAGTACTATTTAGAAATGAAGAAACCAAGCCTCAGAGAGGTTGCCTAGCTTGCCTGAGATCACACAGCTAGTAGGAGGCAAAGCCAGGCTTCAAATTCAAGTTCAAAAGCACCACAGCCCTGTTCCTCCCACCACTATCAGTGGAATTGTTCAGCAGGCGTCTTCCTGAGCTGCAGCAGCCGGGTAGACTCTTTCTTAGAATCAGACAGAGACTGTCTTGGTGCCCCAACTCTCTGGCCAAAGTGTGATTCAGCAGAAAATTACTGTTTCAAGGCCAAAGAAACGGAAATAAACCCTCTCATTGCCACAGTGCCGGGTAAGCTGAACCAGCCTTCCTGGAGGGCATAGACTGGGGACACGGAGGAAGGAAAGAGGCAGTTTGCTGTCCTTGGGCTTGGAAATGAACTTAGCGCAGAGCACTTGCAGAGGTGTCCTCAGCCTGCAGTTGCTGAAGGCTCATGTGATGTCAGTGTGAGCAAGGGCACAACAGACTCTCACGGGAAGTACTCTGAAACAAGAAGGAAGATTCCAGCTCAGCCCTGGGTGAGGTAAGAACAGGGTAGAGCACATTCACCAGCAGGAATGGAACAAAGGCAAGAGGAGTAGTAAAACAAAAGGATTCTCAAAGTCCCAACCAGCCAGGCCTTTTATTCTGGTCTGGAAACTGATACCACAACCCCATTGTCCAGAATTTCCCGTCCTTGTAACTAAGCAAGGTTCAGGTTTACAGTATAGTGTAAAGTATATGGTCCCCACTGGTCTTTTTAATGGATCCATAAAGTCCTGAGTTAAGAGGCTCCTCTAGGCACTGTCATATTGATATCCAGACGGGAGGAACCTATCCATTATTGCAGCCCAGATTAAGTGACACCCCTACCTTTAACAAAGTTCATGTCTCTTCGGGTGGCTATAGATAATATTAGCAGGGATTCCAAAATGCATTTCACAGTAGGTTCATAAAAGGTGCACTGAGTGACTGAGAGTACAATGTCTTCAAGCCATATTCCTACAGCACATGTGGCATCTAGACTCATAAGGTTTTTCCTCTAGTGTCTAGATCAAAGCCAAGGGCATGACACCTACAGTACAGCTCAGGAAAGGCAATTCTGCAGAGGCCAAGACCACTTGTTTCAATTCTGGGCCTTCCGATATCAACTTTGATCAAAGGATAGACTTTATGTGGAGTTGGGTTATATGTATGTCATATATTTTAAATGACTGTCCAACAATCTCAGCCTGAGGTTTTGATGAGAATTGGACACCTGACAGTTTGGTGTTATGTTTTTGGACACTGTCTTATATTAAAGAAAGGCAGTATGTCAATCAAGGATAGAACAGTGTCCTTTGGAAATAAAAAATAAACAGATGGCAATTTGATACTATTTTATGAAATGCGAGTAGGCAAAATATGCTATCTACTTGGGTTGATAGCCATCCGACCACTGCATGGAGGCCAGGTGCAGAAAACTAGACTTGTGCTCAGAAAATAGTTTGGGGGCTTTTCTGGTACTTGAAAAAATGATTAATTAAGTCCTGAAAATTTTACACTGTAGAGCATGAAAAGAAGCTTTGGGCCTCTAAAGTGTTGGAGCAGTTGTTACTTGTTCCCCTCAATGATTGTATAAAACCTGGATAACATGCCCACAGATAACATAGTTTTGATCAAAGCAGTGTTCTGATGAAACTGCCAGGATGCATTAATTGAAAGATGTACTTGTTTTAGTTTCTAAATAAATGTACCTGTTTTATGAGATAATTGGTTATGAACCAATTAGGTTTTGGACAACATCTGCCAAAAATGATTTTAGCTGGGTCCTGTGATTAATTAACTGGAGGTTCTCTGAATCAGAAGGGTTTGCTCATTATTGAATGTAATTTGGAGGAATTTGGGCCATAAATCCCTGACTGTGAGGACTATTCCACTTTAGTCCTGGTGTTTAGAGCGGGCGTTACAGTGTTTAGGAGAGGGCCCTAGCCTCTAGTTCACAGGACCAGTGAAGAAAGACAAGAGTTAAGATGTGACCAAGACAAAAAGAAATGTGAGGGGACATTTCCCAGGCCCAACATTACCCAAATAATTGGAATGCCACGTTAGTAAGTCCAGAAATATCAGAGCCTCACAAACAAGTCATTAACCACTCTGCTAGCCAGAATCTGGTTTGGGGAGAAAAGCCGTAATGGCCACATATTATATTTCTGTCCTTTTGCTTCACACATTTTTGCTCAACCAAGATACCACCAGCATAACTAGAAATGTGTGAGTCTTTTCAAGGAAAGACCTCAGGTAAATGACTGAATCCAGTCTATTGTCAATCAACAAAAGGTCACCTTTGTCCTTTGGGATGCTGTGGGGTTACCAAAGGAATGAGATACCCCACTTACCTGCCTTACATCTTCAGCTCTCCAAAGTTTAGCCCTGACTCAGAAGGAAGTATTTAAAAGCCTCACTTAATGAAACTCTGCCCTGAATAAAGCCATGTATTCACTTCCCTGGTTCTTCTCTCAGATTTATTGGCTCTCCTGGACCAGGCTTCTTAACAAGTACCTGACTCTGGTTTCTCCTTCTCTTCAGATGAGAAGTGGTATAGAAAGCCAGGAAGAGAAAGAGAATGACTCAGTGGGAGCTAGAGACATGGTCAGAGCCAGGGAAATGTTAAGTCTAGAGTCATAACAATGATAAAAGAACAATTCTAGACATGGACCATATTTTATATAAAAATCAAATACTGTATATTCATGGTAATAACTCTGAATCAAGAACTGGCTAAAATGCTATTTTCCAGGGCATTAAATAATGTGTTAAAATTGACCATAAAATAATTGGTAGGCTCAAAATCAAATAATATTCTAGCAGGAAGTAGATTTTACCATATGAAGAAAACCAGATTTGCGCCAAAGGCAGACCAAAAAATAAGAGGATAATGAAAAAAAATAAAAGAAAGAAAGGAAAACGTTGATTTGACAGCAACTGCTTTCCATAGGGTGTAACAGAAAGTAAACCTCTGGCTTCTCACAAAATCTGGATCACAGGAGCTCAATGTGGTTTTTACACAAGACTTAGAAGAAATCACCGGCATTAGGGTTTCCATCAAGGAGGAGCCGCCAGGCAACAAGCCTGGAAGCTCAGGACACACATCACTCTTAGAAAGGCGTGTTCACGCAGGGAGGTGCCTGCACAAGGAAACTTGTGCACAGAAGCCAGCAGCGCGATGGCCCTGCCTGGAGGTGGTGCAGGCTGCTCCCAGGGTACGTGGGCGGAGACAAGTTGTACCAATAGACAAGCCCAAATATGTGCATTTGCTCACATTTGGTTGGGAGGGGGGGAGGTTGGGACAAAGTCATGTAAAGAAAGCAGTGCAGCTTGACTGGGTTCCCCTGTCTCCTCCCCACGTTCACCCATCAGCAAGGTCTAGGGGAGTTTGTTTGAAGATGTTAAATTGGGATCATACCATGACAACCTCTTGTTTTTGTTCAGTACCTAGGGAGCAGAAACGAGTTTCATTTTCTCTATTTTTGAATCTATGGAAATGTATGTTCCATTTCTGAAAGATTTTCATTAAACTATATTTAAAATAATAGAAAAAATATTTTTGACCTTTACTTAGTTAACTTCTGTGTAGTGGTTATGTATCTGACAAAGCAAGTTCAGGTCCTGGCTTTACCTCTTACTAGCTGTGTGACTCCAGGCAGTTTGTTAATACTTTATCTTTTTTTGTTTTTAATGGAAAAACAGGCCATTTCAAAACCATGAATACCATTGTGGTTGAGAATATCGGTGTCCCATCTTAGGGGCAGCACTGCGGATCCCATCGTCTGCCAATGCCCCTGCTTCTGGAATCTCATGCTTGGTGGGTGTCAGGTCCTCTCTGATGTCTATCTGACTTGTGGGGAGAAGGGGTAGAGGGTAAGCTCCCACATAAGAGTACAGCAGGGCCCCACCTGGCCTGCTGACATTGACAGAGGCTGCCAAAGTAGCTCTTCGCCTAGGGGAGGACAACCCCTTCAAAGAACATTCTTTTTTCCTGGCTGCTGTCTCAGAGTCTTACCCTTTCTCAGCCGTGGTTTCCCTGAAAAGACCAGGAAGTACAATAGTTAGAGGGATTGGCCCAGGGCTGCATGAGAAATGAGGGCCATTTCCTATTGATTTCTTACTGATTCAGCCACATCTGGGTTCTCAGAGTAGAGCTATTTAGAGAGTAGACTTGACTGAGAGTGTTTCCTGGGGTAAGTAAGGCTGAAGTGGACAACCTCCTACTTTGTTTCTCTTCTTCAACGATGGGGTCTAGAGAGCCTCCACTTTCCCATCTTTGAGTTCATCTGGCCTCTGCTTGCACATAATCTTTAATGCTCTGCCAGAGTCAACAGGAGCAAGAGGCAGCCTTTCAGACCTAGTCACGCCCAGTCTCCAGCTCTTACCAGTGGATGCACATGTGAGCATCAGGGCTGCCCAGATCCTCTCTTTTCCTTGCATGGTGAAGAGTGCCTGGTGGTCGCCATGACTCTGTTCAGTCCTGGAACCCACATCTGTTGACCTGGTCATCCTTGGTCTGAACGACATGGCCTTGGAAAATCCATGCTGTCACAGCATGAAGCCACTGGCTCCTTTGGTGCTGGCCAAGGTGCTGATCATATGGGATCCAGAACCCAAAAGTCTTCCTGCAAGAGAATGGAGCTGGACACCTTGTCCTGATTGGATGACTCAGTAACCTGCTACTTAGGAGGGGCAATCATCACCATGCTTCCACGTTTCCTGTGGTGACCCCCTCTCAGCTGGGGTTGCGGAGGGAGAGTGGGGGATAGGTGCTCTAAAGGCAGCACACTCAGCAAGAGCATGCAGTTTTATTTTGAGTAGAGGAACAGATGGGGTGGAGGGAGAGAAGCTTGGGGTTCAGGTTCCTAGTCTGGAGGCCAGGGTGCTCCATGGAGCTAGTTTGAGGAAGGAGAGAGATGGCTCGGAAGTCCATAGGCTCTGCCAAGGCAGCAAGAAAGCATAGGGGAGGAGAGGAACGCAGAGACGGGGCACAGAAAGCAGGGGTTGGAGCCAGTAAGGTTTAAGCCTGGACTATAGCAGAAAGAACCATAGTAAGTGAGAGGAACACCAGGACCAGAGGGAAGAATCAGCCAGGAGGAGCATTCTAGAGGGTGTAATATCATGATGGCAGAAGGTTCCGGAGAGGGGGTATTGAGGAAAGTCAAGACTACACAACACACTTTTGTATTTTCCAGTCTAGTTCCACTGAAAGAGATAACATTCTAAACAACTTTTTTTTTTTCTCACTACTTAATTTTATGTTTTTTGGCCGCACTGCGCAGCATGTGGGATCTTACTTTCCCAGCCAGGGATTGAACCCATGGCCCCCGCATTGGGAGCACAGAACTTTAACCACTGGACCGCCAGGAAAGTCCCAGAGGAAAGTCTTCTCTCTCTAAGTGCATTATAGTTACCTGAACTCTTACTTTATAAGGCAAAATTCTTGTTTCCAAGGAGTTTACAACTTAGCTGATGATACATCATATTCACTCAATAGAGGGTTAAATAAAAACCCAAGTAGCACAGGTGAAGTGACCAATAAATGGTATTCAGAATGAATGAGAGTTCTAATAAGGGAGACTTCACAAGTGAGATGGAGTGATTGGAGGGGACAACATGGAGAAACTGGAATCTGATCTGAATCTTAAAGGAGGGAGCAGGCTTTGGAAAGGTAGAGGTGGGGGGACAGGTGGGTCAGGTAGGCAGAATGTCCTATGGCAGAGTTAAGTGAGGTGTGTTATCAGCAAAAATATGCAGGCTGGCCAGGGCTGGCCCCTCTGTAAAGGGGACAAGTGGAAGATGCTTGGAGGATAGCAAGGAGGCCACAGTGATGTACTCTCCCAAGGACACAGAGGAAAGAGGCCATTCAATACATAATGGGCCAGAGCTTAGCTATGCCAGGTCAGCTTAAATACCAAGCTGTATCACTGACCTAGAAGATTGCACTGTAACACGATACAATATATAAAATCAACACATATGAAGAAAACAATCATAAAAAGTAGGGTTAGGGCTTCCCTGGTGGCGCAGTGGTTGAGAGTCCGCCTGCCGACGTAGGGGACACGGGTTCGTGCCCCGGTCCGGGAAGATCCCACGTGCCGTGGAGCGGCTGGACCCGTGAGCCATGGCCGCTGAGCCTGTGCGTCTGGAGCCTGTGCTTCGCAACGGGAGAGGCCACAACAGTGAGAGGCCCACGTACCGCAAAAAATAAATAAATAAATAAGTAGGATTAGTCAGTCTTAAAAGCCTAGCAAATGAAATTTGGCCATCCCCTTCAAACTCTGTCAAGAAGAGAGTTTTACCCAAATGATTTATAGTCTTCTGGTCTCATAGGTAAGAACATAGTATGGGGAGATGCCAGCCTCAGAGGGCTTGAGTAGATATTCAATTAGATGAGTAAATAAATGAATAAAGGATCTTATTAAATATTCAATTAATGTGATTCTTCTTCTCTTTCTGACTCACCACACATTCTGTTGATTGTAACTTAGCATTCCTTTTAGATTTGCCTGCAGAGAGATAATTACTGATCATAGATGTTTCATGTATTCTAGTCTCCACAACAAGAATTTCTTGCTGTAAAATAATAAACTGACATTCTGGTGTTCTACATCATGACTTTGGCTCATGGGAAAGATGCACTTTTGGTTTCTGAGGGTGACTACCAGACAATAGATGGTGGTCAGTTTGCTGGGACAAAAATCACCCTTGTGTAAGGTTTCTTGAGGACAACCTTGCCACAGTGGAGAAAGCGCTGTATGAGGCATGATTATGGAATGTCTTAAATGCCAGTGTGACGAGTATCAAGTTTATTCTGTAGGATTTTGGGTGTAGTTCAGGTCAGCAAATACTGAGCACTTGCCGTGGGAAAGGCATTGCTGTGTGGGGAGGAAAGCATTCATAAACAGTCTGTGTGGAATCTACAATGTAGTGGGAAAGGCAGGTCCTCACAAAACCATTTGTGATGGACACTGAGATAAAGGTATAAAATAGACTTCAGGAGGGAAGTGGCATTCAAACTGGGCCTAGAAAGAGAAGGATCATTTTTAACCTGCAAAACTAGGAGAAAGGCCATTTTAGGATATGGGAGCAACATAAGGGATGACAAAAACCCCATTGTGACTGAAGAGGGATGATTGAAGTTTGGGTAGAGCAGACATGACCTTGATCAATGGGCTATCCTCCAAGTAATGGTGGTTTGTGAACGGGTGAGTCATGCAAGTAGATTTTCTCTTTAGAAAAACGTTAAAAGATCGTGAATAATAGATTTTAAAAAGATATTTGGAAGGAGAAATATAAATTATAAGACTGTCTTAGGTATCAGGTGAAAGATGAGTAGGATGTTAAGGGAAGGTAGTGGGGGTGGAATGAAAAGGACAGGTTCTAAGGAGAGTTCTTAACCTGGTGGCCGAGGGCTTCCTATAAGTCCCATGAGTGAACTATGGGGATGCACAAACCTCAAAAGTTGTGGGTCAAATTTTGTGGAAGTGTAAGTATGAATTTAACTGGGGAGAATGTTCTGTTAGCCCGCGTCCCCCAACAAGCAGATGCCAAGATCCTATTAAACATTTAAGAAATTTCTTAGCTAAAATGCCTGTGAGAGAAAATGAGGAGGGAGCTGGAAGAGGCTGGGAGAGTCTTCAGAGAGGAAAGGAAGGAAGGAAGTTCTGGTGGAATCCTTTCAGAATGCCATTCCATCTAAGCAAGCTTCAAAAAGGCCACAGTGGAATCCTCCAGCCAAATTACTAATCAGGGGAGTCCCTAGTCTCCCAGGAACAGCTGTGCCTTAGTATTCCTGCTGTGTTTAGTAACCATCTGGGAACAGCCTGTCAGAAGCATAGTTGAGATGCAAAGGCAGCAGCTCTACTTTGAGCACAGCAGCTAGGGCCCCCGGTGAATGGTGCTCCCTGAAGCTGGAGATCTGAGAGGCTCATTCTCATAACCACCACAGGGGCACACGACCTTTATTGGATTCCCAAAGTGGTTCATGACCACAATTGGGTTAAAACAGCACCTTTCTAGAAATTGTGGAGGTAAAGTTAACAAGGTATGCAAATAATTTTCTGTGTATCTAGGAGAATGATGGTGCCAATTGCCTTACACACAGTGTGTAGGACAAGACCTAGTGCAAGAAAATGTGCTTTGTTTCTGCCATGTTGTATTTGAGATGCTGGTGAGAGAGCCCATTAAATACCTACCGAGCAAACTAGAACCTCAGATGGCACAGTTTGAGCTGCAACTCTGTGAAAGACAGTGTTCATGGAGAAATTGAGGTGTCAGTGGAAACAATAGACAGGAGTGAGTTTCCCTCAGGAAGAGGTAGATTGAACAGAGCAGAGGGTCAATTGTCTATTTTAGAGGGGGCACTGGGGCATGACAGTCCAGGTGTGTTGCTGAAAGAAGAGAGGGTAAGGGTGAGGAGTGATCCAAAAGGGAAGGAGATAATCACTAAAGCACTTGTATCCTAAAAGCAATGAGGACAGGATCTAAAAAACAGTGGGGTTGTCAAAAGAGCCAAATGCTTGTAGAATATCAAGTAGGGAGAGGTCCAAGAAAGATAGCCATATTTTAAGAAGAAAAGAATCATGAAACGGAGACCTCATCTCAATCACTGTATTACCTCTGTGTTTGCAATCTCCCTGCATTTTCGCGAATAACTATTTTTTTCAATTTTTTCTCAACTACAAATCAGGAATAAGTGGGTGGTGTAGAAAGGAGGCTGGAAGAATCAGGGTCTATCACAAAGAAACAAATGGTGTTTCTTCAAATATGTCTGAGACATTTTTTTCGTCTTTATGTAATTTGGGAAGTTGTCACCCAAACTGCACAACACAGAAACTAAACAACACCTAATACATGTTATGGTAAATATTTTCGGCCTAATGTATATTTATTTTGAAAGCTTACCGTAGCATGTATAGATGATTGGTATCATCTTTTTATTGAATTCACTGTTGAAAAACAAATTTTCTAGGGTGAAGATATTTTTCCCTGTGTAGCACGAGGACTGGAAATTTGTACTATTGTCTGATGCTTCAGAGATGCTTCTCAGTGCCAGTTATTGATCCATGTTGTTTGATGACTAAGCCTGTAAGTCCTATAAAGCGTAAGCGTATGGAAGATTGATTCAAGAGTTGCCCATTTGAACGGCATGTCTTGTCCTTTGCAAAATGGTAGTTTTGATTTTCTCCCCTAGGTTACTCATGCCCGTTCTATAAAGATCCATAAGACTCATCTACTTGATTTTTGTTCTGGGAATATTTTATCTCTAGTGTGAAGTTTATAGTTTTAACTTATTAGAAAATGCAAACTTTGTAGTATAGCACACTTCCCTTTCCCCCTTGTTACAGAACATTATTCTATACTTAATTATAATAATAGGCTAATCTTGATTCTGGTAAGATGACTTCTAGAGAAGTACCTGGTTAATATATACTTGCTGAATGACTGAATGAATGGATTAGTTCCTTTTGACCAACTCATTTCTATTTCTGATGTAGATGTCATATTTTACATTGTGCTTCAGCTTGTAAATTACTTCGGGTTATCTCGAAAGTAGACTGAGAATGAATCTTGAATTCAATCTACAAAACAAAGAAGCAAACTGCACCTACAAAAGAATAAATGAATGAAAGAACAAGACAATGAGTTTCTTTGATTTTTTTCATGGCTTAACATAATAGTGTAATCTACAAGAATACAACCAATGTTGGTTTCATCTTTATGGTAGGTCAAGAAGAAAGATCACCGTTTCACCATTTTTAGTTAATACTTTGAGCTGGTTCAAGGAAACAAGGTCATGGGAGGAGTGCAGTCTTTAAAGACAGGCAGATTATATAAAACTTACTGATGTTGTGACCTTGGAAAGCTACATAGCTTCTCCGAATCTCATATTCTTTGTAAGACTGAAGCAGTAAGGCCTCATATCTCCTTGGGTGGCGTATGAGGTAAATGAGATAAAATATGTGAAGCTCTGGACGTATGATCTGACAAAGTTAAGTGTTCAGGGGACTTCAGATCCCTCCCTCCCTTTCCTGTAAGCATCAACACAAACAGAAATTCAATTATGGGAGAAGAAAGGCAATTAAGGAACACTCAATTTTCCTAGCTTTTATAAATCAAGAACATATTTATGAGTTATATTTTAGTGTGTTTACTGGAGAAAACAAAAATAAGAAACAAAAACCAGGCATAAAACCTCACTGTTCTCTTGTATTATCACGACTGTAAAAGGCATTTTTTCATTGGCTATTTAAAATCTGGTGTTCCTGAGTCCTATGAGGAAGCCCACAACCACTCACTCTGCTTCAGATATTGACATTCCTGTGAAGAACAGATATTTTCTATTGGATTATTACTCATTATGACTGAAGTTCAACAGATAAATTAAAAACACAGCCACTCCTCAGCCCTGGAAGTGACTCACTCCTCAAGGAATGCTCCCCCTTTACTTCAAGATGGGCTGAAAGATGCCCTGAATAAGAACTGCTCCTTGTCAAAGGGGCCTCTGGACCATTCCCAGAAGAAATTATGGATTGTCTAATAGAACTGCACAGGCACTTGGCCAAGTGCATTCTGGAGCTTGTCCTGCAAATTCCTGTAATTTGCACCAGGTCACTTGCTATCCATTTTAGCTGACTGAACAGTTTGAATCACAGGTGTGAAAAGGCAACTGAAGCCATAGTTAGCAGAGACCTTCCAAGAAGGTGCTATTGCCATTCTGACCATGTGTAAGTGGGGTCATGAACTACAACAAGCTCTTTACTTTGCATAAAACACACACACACACACACACACACAATTTAAGAATAATATTGGTTCAATAACCAAAAACAATCTGATTTAAAAATGGGCAGAGGCTCTTAGCACACATTTTTCCAGAGAAGACATACAGATGGCCAACAAGCACAAGAAAAGATGTTCAACATCACTAATTATTAGGGAATGCAAATCAAAAACACAATGAGATATCACCTGACATGTTAGAATGGCTATTATTGAAAAGATAAGAAATAACAAACGTTGGCGAGGATGTGGAAAAGGGGGAACTTCTGTGCACTGTTGGTGGAACTGTAAATTGGTGCAGCCACTATGGAAAAGCGTATGGAGATTCCTCAAAAAATTAAGAATAGAACTACCATGTGATCCAGCAATTCCACTTCTGGGAATATGTCTGAAGATCATGAAAATACTGATTCGAAAAGGTAAATGTACCCCTATGTTCATTGTTGCATTTTTTAAAATAGCCAAGATATGAAAGCAACCTAAGTGCCCATCAATGGATGAATGGATAAAGAAGATGTGGTATATATGTACAATGGAATACTACTCAGCCATAAAAAAGAAAGAGATCCTTCCTTTTGCAACAACATGGATGGACCTTGAAGATATTATGCTAAGTGAAATAAGTCAGATGGAGAAAGATAAATGCCATCTGACTTCACTTATATGTGGAATCTAAAAACAAAACTAAGCAAAAAGAAACAAAAACAAGCTCATAGATACAGGGATCAGATTATTGGTTACCAGAAAGTACGGGGCTTGGGGGGTGAGTAAAGTGGGGGAAGGGGGTTGACTGTATGGTGATGGATGGTAACTAGACTTGTGATGATTATCACTTTGTAGCGTATAAAGATGTCAAATTATAATGCTATACACCTGAAACTTATATAATTACAAGAAGAAAAGAATAATTATTGGTTGCTGTGAAAAAAAAATTCTTGTTGCCTTACAGTGAGAATGTGAAAAAAAAAAAAAGAAAGAAAGACATCTAAGCCTGAGTGGAAAATACTCCAACTAACTGAAAGTAAACACTTTTCAAACTCTAACGGGTCTCCAGCCTTGTTTTAGATATTTTCAGCGTTCTTTTTAGATTGATTAGAGCTTAAACAGTTCAGTATTTTTCTCTATCTATGTTACGTTGCAAATGTGGTGTTCAGGTACTTATTTTCCAGTTTAGCATTTCACTAATAGTCTGTTTTTTCCACCTAGGTTGCTTTGTGACAATCTCATGCAGAATTCCCTCCTATGAGGTCTCTTCTCTTTTAGATACATCTTATTATCCACTAAAGAGTAATGAGATAATAGGGGCCATCCAGTGACTATAGGGGAATAAGTACCCAGCACACCCTTGTAAATAAGTAGTTGCTTTCTCCCCTGGAGAGCTTTAAAATATGTCCACACTGGAAACATTTTAAAGGACTGGTTAAAAAAAAGATCTTCACTTAGTCTTGCATCTCTACAGTTCTCACAGGAGTTTTGTTAAAACCCTTTTTACCACGAATACATGTGGGTGTTTATAGAAGCAAGAAAGTGAACATGAAGTGGTTTTCCCATTGTGCATGTTTCATGCAGTGTATGAAGCACAAAAGTGACTAGAAATGCTAGAGTTCTGCAGGGAAGCCAATGGCTCAGCTCAGAGCTTTGGGGGGAGAGTAGTTGAAGGCTATGACTTGAACAGCTGCCTGCTGCTGTCACCAGGGGCAACAGTCACTTCCTGGGCTTTCATGGCGGGAAGAAGGAGCTCTAAGTTCCCAATGGGGACCTTGTCCCTTAGGGTAGGAGGAATGAATCTGTGGCCCATTGTGCAGTATTTAGTATGAGGAATAAGGAAGGTTGCCAGCTGGGCCTTCCATATCCCGTGTTGTTGCTTGGTACTTCATTAGAGCAGCAGGTAAAACAATTCACCATCGATTCCAGACCCCACCCTTTGTTTCTCTGCTCAGATCTCCCATAGAGTTTTGCCTCGTGGTCTGTGGCATTCTCTGACCTCTATGCTCCATGGTCAGCATCCAACCCTCAGACTCGTTCTTCGTTAAAATTGTGAAATGAAGTTTGGAAGTTGGAACAAGATTACCGTTCCGGAAACTTAAAAATAGTTATTCAGAAAATTTCTTACATTGCCTCTATCCATCTGAGTATCATGGGAGTTCAAATTTAGAGATTAGTTTCTCTTAAGGTCAGGCCCAGTGTTCATGTTGCCGTAATAACATTGCTAATGAAAGAGAGAGTTTCCATGAGACCCATTTGTCAAACTCTGTTCCAGTCACAAGGGCTGGATTTATAAGAACCATAGACTACTTCAACTTATTCCTCCTTTGCAGATACATATATTATTTTATAGGCAGGCATCAAACTATGTAGCTGGACTGAAAATTAATGAAATACTGGGACTGGTAGGCTGGATATTTGAGACAAATGAAAAAGACCATGCTTATCAGTGTATATAGACAGGTTTTCTTTCTTGAGTTCATACAAGCTTTAGAGGCAAAACTTTCCCCAAATTCTGCCCATAGCCATGACATAAAGACAGATACCATCAGATACCCAGAAGAAAAAAAAAAAAGATATATTCAAGTTTCTAGGACTTAGTAATTTGAATCTCAATCTGTGATTTCAACTTTGACCCCATCCTCAGTTTGATGTTACTAGTTAGTGTGTGATGCAGTCTTTCAGAGATGATATGCCTGTTGTATCAGGATATACTCTGTCAAGTACGTGCTTCAGTTTTATTTTGTTTTTTGTTTTTGCATTTATTGTTTGTGGGTTGGGTCATGCTCTTTTTTTTTTTTTCTTACATCTTTATTGGAGTATAATTGCTTTACAATGGTGTGTTAGTTTCTGCTTTATAACAAAGTGAATCAGTTATACATATACATATGTTCCCATATCTCTGCTCTCTTGCATCTCCCTCCCTCCCACCCTCCCTATCTCACCCCTCCAGGTGGTCACAAAGAACCGAGCTGATCTCCCTGTGCTATGCGGCTGCTTCCCACTAGCTATCTACCTTAAGTTTCGTAGTGTATATATGTCCATGCCTCTCTCTTGCTTTGTCACAGCTTACCCTTCCCCCTCCCCATATCCTCAAGTCCATTCTCTAGTAGGTCTGGGTCTTTATTCCTGTCTTACCCCTAGGTTCATCACAACAATTTTTTTCTCTTAAATTCCATATATATGTGTTAGCATATAGTATTTGTCTTTCTCTTTCTGACTTACTTCACTCTGTATGACAGACT